>NW_028318340.1:2640000-2985000 GCF_062004578.1 Staurois parvus | reverse complement strand
CTAGGGTTATGGTTAAGGTTAGGGTTGGTGTTAAATGTTAGGGTTAAATGTTAGGGTTAAGGGCTAGGGTGTCAGGGAAGACCTGCCCATGGTTCAGGTGAAGTTCCGCGGCACACAAAAATGCGCATGCGCAGAGTCCTTACCAGTCAAACAGATGCGCAGGTACTTGGACATCGGCGCGCACACGTGTGCATGCGCACTCGCACATGCGGGTGCGCGCCTGTCACTACTGCTGGCACCAAAAGGGCTATATAAACTGGCTGCAGTAGTTGTCCCATTGCCGTATGGTCTTTTCCCTGCTCGTGTTCCCTGATTCCTGTGATTGTCTCCTGATACTGAACCAGCCTGTTCTTGATCTCCGGTTGATTGCTTCCTGCCCTGACCTCTGGCTTGTCTTTGGATTATTCTCCTGTCTCTGCTCCTGTCTGATTGATCTTCCGTTACTGACCTGGCCTGTGACCTAACTACTCTACATCCTGACGCTGTAAGCCTGATCTGCCTGACTGATACCAAACCTGGCTCGTCTGACCCTGCATCCTCAGCATGCTGTGCTCGAGTGTCCATCCATCTCGCATGGCTACTTTAGAACCCTGCTCCTGGCCTGCAACTCATCAGCTCACCTGCTATCACAGGCACTCACCCCACCGTGCCCCTGCGACCGCTGTCTCACTATCAGTAGTCCTTAAGCCGGAGTTGTACGGGAAGCCTGCCTCTTCACATCAGGCTCACTATCCAGGTACATGACATAGGGTTAGGGTTAAGGTTAGGGTTAAGGGCTAGGGCTAAGGGTTAGGGTTGGTGTTAAATGTTAGGGTTAAGTTCTAGGGTTAGGGTTAAGGATTGGGTTAAGGAATAGGACTAAGGGTTAGGGTTGGTGTTAAATGTTAGGGTTAAGGTCTAGGGTAAGGTTAAGTTTAGGGTTAAGGGATAGGACTAAGGGTTAGGGTTGGTGTTAAATGTTAGGGTTAGCATTCTAACTTTAACATTTAACGCTAACCCTAACTGTTAACTCTAACCTTATAACTTAATTCTAACATTTAAACCTAACCCCAGCCCTTAACATAGCCCTAACATGCAACTTTGGGCACATAAAGTTGCATAAAAGTCACATATGAATGTTTTCAATCTGATAGTTTTGTCAGACTTTTTGGAGGCACAACATGGTCATTACGGAGTGGGCAGCTACCAGGTGTTTAACAACTGATGACTCATCAGGTGAATCCTGCTGACAGCTGAATGAAAACAAAAGAATGCCTGCATTAAAAAAATTGTAATTATTAAAAAGAAGAAAAATGCATGGGGTCCCCTGCCAATCCATACCAGGCCCTTTGGGTCTGGTATGCATTTTAATTGGAACCACATGCCAAAATAAAAGAAAACTGTGGGGCCAACCCAATCCATACCAGGCCCATTTTAAAAAAAATGGCATGAAGGTCCCCCCTCCCCCCCAAATCCATACCAGACCCTTATCTGAGCAGCCCGGCAGGCCAGGAAAGGCCATACCAGGCCACATGCACTCAACATAGGGGGGGTGCTTTGGGTAGGGGCTCCCCTCCAAAGCACCTTGTCTCTAAGTTTTTAAAGGAATTTCGCATTTTCAAAGTTTCACTAAGGATTACTAAAATTCCTGCTCCCCGCCAATTGGAATTTAAAAAAAAATTGCTTTGGTATATGTTCCTTGGGGCAGTGGCCAGCCTTTACGCCATTCATTTAGCAACCCCTTGCCTATTAGCAAAGAAAATTATCATTATTATTTTTAACATTTGGCTCCCATTGTGGAGATTAACTAAAACTGGAGCACATAGAATCTGGTGCAGCTCTGCATAATAACCAATCAGCTTCTAGGTTTTATTGTCAAAGCTTTACTGAACAAGGTGAAGTTAGAAGCTGATTGGTTGCTATATACAGCTGCACCATATTCTGTGTGTTCCAGTTTTAGTAACACTCCCCCATTGACTTAACCACTTCCAGTCTGGACACTTTCACCCCTTTCTGTCCAGGCCAATTTTCCGCTTTCAGCGCTATCACACTTTGAATGACAATTGCGCGGTCATGCAACACTGTACCCATATGAATTTTTTAGCATTTTTTGAGACAGATAAAGCTTTATTTTGGTGGTATTTATTCACCACTGGGATTTTTTTTTGCTCTATAAATGAAAGTCCAAAAATTTTGAAAAAAAGTGTTTTTCTTATAACATTTTTCAAATAAATAATATTTCATCATAAATCTTGGCCAAAATTTATTCCGTTATCTTTTTAGTAAAAAAAAAAACCCAAATTAGTTTTATAACCAAAAATTATAATTTAAAAAAAAATGTATTACATTTTTATTTGTTTTTTTTATATTATTATTATTTTTTTTTTTTTACATACTGTCACTCTAGCAGTACAGTGTCACCATGGTGACACTGTACTACTTGTGGGGGGTGATGAAGATTTTTTTTTTTTTACACTGATTGCTTTTACACCCATAAAGACTGTAAAAGCAATCATTTCTCCTTCTCTCTGGCTGCATTCTTGCAGCCAGTGAGAAATACTGTGTGAGATGTGATTGGTCACAACTTGTCACATGGTACAAGGCTGTTGTGAATAGCCTTGTACCATGTGATCATTCACAGATTTCACACATAGTAAGCAATGATGTCAGAAGTGACATCTTGCTTACTACTCTGTATGTGATCACTGATTGGCCAATCAGTGATCACATGATCGGGACCTCGCATAGAGGTCCCTTACGATGATCGGTGTCCCACTGTGTCCGGGGGACACAGCGGGCACCGGATTGTGGTGCTGCGCACTCCAAGGGAGCGCACACAGTCCAAAATGGCGGGCGCTGTTTATAAACGGCAACCCGCCCCCGGACTGCCACCGTCTGGCCATTTGTATACAGCGGCTGGACAGCAAGTGGTTAAGGGGGAGGTTCAGATGTGGTACCCAAATTTTTGTAATTTTTGCCAAACCTGCCCCAAACCAAAACCAGGTATGTCCAGATAATCTTTACAGGACAATAGATACTCCAAGGTATTTAGTAAGACATGTGGTGAATATTTTGAAGATCTTATTTGTTGCCACAATTTTTAAAAAATTAACAAAGAAAATGAAAATTTACTTTTTTTTACACAAAGTTGTCATTTTAATAAGATATTTTCTATACACAGCATGTGGATACTTAGAGTTACACCCCAAAACACAGCCTGTTACTCCTCCTGAGTATAGGGATACCACATGTGTGGGACTTTTTCACTGCCTATCCGCATAGAGAGGTCCACAATCCAAAAAGCACCTCAGACTTTAAAGGACATAAATTATGCATTTGATTTCCTGACTGCCTAATACATATTTGATGGTTCTAAACTTCCAGAACAGTAGAAACACCTGCAAAATGACTGCAATTGGAAAGCAGCACCCCAAGATGAAAAGGCCCTGGCTATGGTCAGCAAAATGACAACATTAAAATTGACAAAATGACAACAGTGGAATCAGCTAATTGGAAACACTTTTACTGGCTGTAATTAGGTAATGGCTGTAATTAGGCGCTGACTGTAGGGGCATTTTAATGAGGTGCATTGGGGCACTATGATCAGGTGTATTGGGTCACTGTGATCAGAAGTATTCGGATACTGTGATTTAAATGCTATTACACTGCTGGACACAATTAGCACTCTCTTATGCCAAAAAACATTTTTGAATTTTTACTTTATTTCTGCTTTCAGGGGTTTAAAATAGGCTAAGTATAGCAAGGAAAAGAAGTGTGTTTGTTGTTATAAAATATTCTTTACTCATTTTGCAGATAATTTTTTGTTTGTCTCATGCATTTTTTTTCATTCAGCACTGCAGCTTGCCTGGAATGTTCAACCTTTATTTATGGCTCAGCAGCACAGTGAACCTGGAAAATGTTTGCCCCCCCCCCCGATGTTAACTGGAATATCACTATCCTTATTTTACAATCGGCAATGTATTTTTTCTGGAAATGTATGTTGTAGCTCCAAGACATATTACTACCCCCATCCTCAGCTCAGCAAAATAATGCCTCTGGAAATACAACTCCTCCCATCCCTGACAGGTGAACACACTATGAGAAAATCAGGAGCAAAATTTTGTATGAGGCACGATCCTTCGATTCTCGTATAGTGTGCACACAACTTTTGACATCTGATTCAGACTTTCCAATAAAAAATGTATGGTGGGACAAACTCCAAAATTTTTCCTGTACTTGAACAGAACTAACAATTTGCACTTGATGTGAAATGTTTTCATATGGGTTTCATATGAGAAAGATCAAATACAAAAGACTGCACATGATAAGAAACAATAAACAAAAAAAAAAGTCTTTGTCATACAAGAATTTTCGTATGATTAGTGCCATCCTCAGTTTTGACCTTCTGTGAAACATTGAAGAAAACCGGACAATCGTTAGTCCAATGTTCTTATAGTGTGTATTGGGCTTAACTCTACTTACTGATTTTTTCTTGCTGCCCTGGTCCCCCGCTTTTCTTTTTTTTTAGGTCCAGACCCGCAGTCCTATTGGCTTTCTGGGGAACTTTCAGTTGCCAGTCAAGTACCATAACTAAAAGATTTCTCAGGAGTAGTGTTGAGATTCCAATTCCAATTGAACTCAGATTTGACTGGAACTTTACTGGAGTTTGAATTTGATTTCATTTTTCTAATTCAAATTTTTAAGTGCATTGAAATCAGTAAGGAAGACTGCTCGTCAATCCATTTGAATTTTAATTTCAATTAGGTAGAATTCGTTTTTTTCTTGTCAACATTAACAGTTTACACAGGTAAACTATTTAATTAATGTAATTTAAACTTACTAACTTTCCCCGTAGGTTGATTAAAACATTTTTATTAGTGTTCTTCAGAGTTCTAATGCATACCAGCTAAAAATCATGACTATAAAAGAATTATAGTATATTCACAAGAATTTATTAAATAACATATCCTAGCAAAAAGCGATCCCTTAAAAACCAATTGGAGAAAATAAACAAATTGCATCCCACCACCATTAAAATGTTACAGATTTGTTGCATGTTACGTAAAAACATGGCTGAACTGGGGAACCAAGGACCAGCACAGCTGCAAGAAGCACAGAGATTTTTTTTCACTCATGTAAGAGATAGTTAAGAGAAGTTAAGAGATAAGTATAATGCTCCTTAAAGCAATGATATGGGAATAAGCTTCTATAATGTCACATGTATCTATAATTTGATATATGTCACTAAACTTACCAGCAATAAAACTTAATTAACAAATAAAAATGCTCACATTGATGTGATGTAATGGGCAATATATATCCAAGTACCCATTACCATGGTCGATTAGCAGGGATGTTTTTCAATTGTCAGTGATTGCAATAGTCAACTGACAGTGCAGTGCACAGTGATTATAGGTAATAATCCTAATAAAGCTTTAACAATTATCTGAGCATTTGAGAGGGGTCAAAAAAAAAAGACATAGAATTATTTGCATTCCTACAACTGCCTAAGACACATATTGCAATTGTATTCTGTTACAGTTGTTTATATTGCACAATTGGTCATTACCTCTGGCTGTGCACGCTAACATGGAAATAGAGTGATACTATGTTTCAGGCTGCCTGGAATGCATCAATATCAAATTCTGGACATACATGTGGTATCAGTTATATTAGCCTACTAAATGAAGAAATTCTTCTGAGATTCTTATGACCTATGAGCCTAAAGCTTTACCAATCCTTCCACAGTTACTGGAAGGTATTGGAAGTTTTAGACTATACTCAGATTTTTATGATTGAATATCATTAGGCAGAGCGGATGGTCTGAATGCAGGGATTCCGGTGGTGTTTTTATATGACAGATCATGTAACAGACATTTTAATGGTGATGTGTTGCAATGTGTTTATTTCACAGTGATCAAAGGATCACTTTTTGCTATATTTTATTTAATTTAATAAAATTCTCATGAGTGCATCACAAGATATTTTCTGGTCTTGGTTATTAGTTGACATAGATATATTCAAGAGTACACCGCATATGATTATACAGAATTTGATAGATTCATAGATTAAGCCATAGAAATATAACAGATGCATTAAAAGATTTTTATTTTAAGTAGGAAAAGAGGTGGAAAAGTAGTGGTGAGTGGTTTAATTGTCTAGTGAGAATCCTATAGTAAACTGGAACTGTAGCCAAAGGTTAATCAGAGAAGTTAATTGAAGGACATGTCTGTAGCAATTGTGCCCACAGAGATGGACGCGGTCCTCCATTTTGTTAAGAACCCTTCCATGTTGTCTCATCTCTCTGCCTCCCAAAGCAGGCTTTCTCCTCCACTCACCTCCCCTCCCTCGCTGTTGAGTGGCATGTGGTCTGGGTGATAACAGAGGTCACTGGCAAACCAGGCACAGCAGGAGAGCTCCGAGCTGTGAAACCCCCAACGGAGCTAAGGCCTAACTGTCTAGTAGCTGTGCAATCTGGGATATCGTAAACGCGTAAATCAAGTCCTTCCCGGGAGTTCAAAGACATTCCAGAGAAGGCATAAAACAAGACACCACATTCAACATCCATTTTCCCCCATGATTTCATATCTTGGAATATGAGAGACTTCCTGTACATAAAAACCAGGCATATCTTCAGATTGGTCACATTAATACAAATGGTTTGGTATATTACATTCCCTAGCTGAGATCAACAGGAGAGCAGAAAATAAAATCTCCTTAACCATCCCAGCAAGCATGTCATATTTCATATGTAGACATTCTGCATATTAATCTACCCGTGGGTGGAATGTTACATGTACCTAGGAAACGTTATGGGCCAAAATATAAACTATGAGAGTTTCTGGTTATAACTTAGGTCTCCACCTACCCTTCCCTCCCCACAACAGACGATTGTGTTACTGCTTGAGGGAGACACCCTGTTGATTTGCTAGAAAAGCTAGGCTGAGTTGAGCTGTGTGAGAGAGTAGAAGATTCTCCTGTTTTAACATCGAAACTGACAGTAGAGACAAGAAATCCTTTTGGGCTCATATAACTTGAAGCTGCTTAAACCAAGGCTGACTGGCAAGTACTTTAACCCTTTAAACGCCTTTCTGTTATCTTTTTGCTGTGCTATTGTTCTCTGTATATTTATATATATATATTAGCTACACCTTTTTCTGTAAATATTTTTATTGCACCATTTTGACCTTTTAGTAATAAATCTTACTTTCTGAAAGTGTTGAACTGTTTCTAACGCTCTTTAATGCAAACTACGAATTCCTGCTGCTGAAGAGCGTTACTGTGTGTGTTTTAAACTTCGGTATATCTCTGCCTGCGGTGACAGTGGTATACCGATGATTATTCAAACATCATAGTGTTATTGCTGATATTGCCGAGTTTCCTCTTTCTCTGTACAAAAAGGAGGTGGTGGCAGTGTGAAGGGTTAATTGCGTAATTAACCTGACCCAGTAACAATCGCTCCCAGGCTGCCGGTACATCGATTGTGGTCCAGTGAGCCGGAAAATCTTTGTGCAGGGTGCAGCTGGGTGTGGCATTGTTATGCACGTGACATCGCGGTTTTAGATTGGCTAGTCCTTCGGTCACGAGTTTGGTGCGAAGGGCTGGGGTCTGACGCCGCGATCCTCACAATGTCAAGTAAGGTTCTAATTTATGCAGGACATGGTACAACGAGTAGTAGAGTTATCACACACAGGAAGTTCTCCACCAAACCCATAATCTCCCTTTTTCCACCAGAATGATGACTGCTAATGATGATTAGCAGAAGAGGCTAGTGTAAGATAGTGTAGGTCTTGCCCTAAAAGAGTCTTCCTTTACATGGTGAGCAGGTTTTTAATCTGTTGGCAAAAATATGCCATGAGAATGACAAACAGGATAATTCCAAAGCTAATATAATTTTTGCCATTTGATTAAACCAAAGGACTCTTTGTATAATTATAGCACATTAAAATAGAAGTGAAAAAACTAAAATGTATATGAGGATTGAAAAAAAAGTGTTTCATACTCAACATTGTCCTACCACACAAGTCCATCTACAGTATACCATTGGCTGCTGTAATGAAGGCCAGATGCTTCCTCTTTTTCCATCCCAGTGAAAGCCATTTTCCATCAACTGGCAATGTGTTATGCTCCTGTTTGTACTGTGATCCTGTACCTGCCCTCCTGTGTATCTGGACTGTGCTCAGGTTTCAGTTCCTGCTTTGCCCTGGATTCCCACTATGCCTCTGTTATGCAGTCTCTTTACCCCAGGCGTTCCCCAAACCTCTAGATAAAGTCAGCAGTCCCCTGTTGCCTGTGACAATTAATCTTTAATGACAGAAGCAATATTAATAAAAGTTTGTTGAGAAAATAAAAAGAAACATTTGTTGAAAATACCTAAAAAAATGCAAAAATATAAAAGAAAGAAACAGTTGCCACTTATGTTCCATTTATAATTTAACAGCTGGGCAATTGTCTAGCTTTAATAAACAAGAAATCATTTTTAAAAATAAACCAACTTAATAAAGCTATATGTTTTTGAAAGTAAAAACAATATTTTGCAAACCACACTATATTTGTATATACTTTTCATATTTTAAAATGGTATGATAAGATCTTAATGCAAGGTTGACAATTGGGGGATCATATTCTCAACGTTATCATTCTTTTCTGTTTTATGATTGAACAGTTCAAAAATTTGCTGTATTGATGGCTTAAATACAGTTTGACTGTCTAGACTCCAGACAGTCCAATAACTCTATTTTGGTTAAATTAAGGGCGTGGCACTTGGTTTAGATCTCTGTGTCCTTACTGTGAAAGTTCATTTTGAAAAATCAGACATATTGTAAACATCTGCAATCGCCTGAATGTTTATTTAATTTGTACTTCAAATAAAAATGTAAGTTGATAAAACAGTTTTTTTTTTCTCCAAAGGGGACTGATTTACTTGGTTCATATTGGTTTCAAAGTACAAGTGAGGCAAGAGAAACTCTGTTGCCAAACTCCAGTAAATGACCTTTTTGTAAAAAACTCACCACTCCTGATGCCAAGGCCACCAAGTGCCCAATCCTCTGTCAGTGACTGCTCACCCAGTAGGTGAAAGCTGAGTATAAACCAGTGTCTTCTGGGTGACGTGATTGATCAAATATGCACATGACCATATTTGAACAGTGATGTCATGTGTAGCTTTAAGTCCTCCCCAAGCATGTTACTTAAAGGACTGGAATATTTGCAATGTTGCCCTGCAAGCCATATGAAATGTTCCTCTCTCTGCTGAACAGTAATTTTTTTTAAATGTTTTGCACTGGCACATGTCTCAGGGGAACTGCTCCACTCCCTATGCCAGTTTATCAGCTTGCTTATTAGTCTTAAAAATGACCAGAAAAAATTGTTAATTTTCCCCCCAATACACTTCATTGAGGTTCTACAGAATGTTTGGGGTTCACAAGCCTCCCACTGTGTTCACTGAACTTGGTCTGATTCAGTCATTCCTAATAACACAAAGGATGCAGTAACACAGAAGTTTTTGTTTCTCTAACCCAGTGGCCTCCAAACTATGGCCAGATGTGGCCTTTGGCTTGCCTTTATCTGACCCTTGGGGTCCTATTCCACCAATTGATGTAGCACTATTCCCCCCACTGACAGCATCAATGGGGCACTGTTCTTCCAACTGATACCAAAAATGGGGGACTATTCCTCCATTCACATCAATGATGGGGCATTGTTAAAGCACTGATGCTGGGGAATTTTTGACTCCCACTGGTCACAGTCTGGCCCCCCTAAAGTCTGAAGGGCAGTAAACCAACCCTTTGCTTAGACAGTTTGAAGAACCCTGCTCTAATCTATTGATCCTACAGTAGATTTACTATTTTATACCTCATTACCAGACTAAGCTGTCCACTTAAGCAGAAGTTGCAGAGGTTGGAACAAACCAAACAACACTGGCAGGGGTGCTTACATTGCTCATTCTTTAGTCATATTATTTAAATCTTTATTTCCAAAAGAAGGAAACAACTGTTGTAACTGGATAAATACTATGAGCTGTAGTTAGACTTTAATTTGTTTGTTGCCTACTAAAAGTTCTTTAAAATTACATGTCCACAGGGTGGCCATGCTGCAGTGATTGTCACCCTGTTAAAGGAAGTGGAAAATTTACAGGTCTACTAACAGGATCAACATGTAATAAAGAATGATACAAGGGGGATTCAGGAAAACAAAAACTGCCGTGTTGATGTCATTGACAGAATTCATCATGTTTGTCCTTTTCGATTTGCCCACAATTCCACTTTAGGAGATTATGTCTGTTGGGTGTGTAGACATCTACGTGCTCATACCAGGGGCAGACTGACAACTCATGGGGCCCCTGGGCAATAGGGGATCATGGGGCCCCTTTGTCCTCGCCCACACTCAAACCACACCCAAAAAAGCCTATGAAAGGTACCAGGGACATCTCATGGGGCCCCCTACTGACCCCGGGCCCTCGGGCAGTGCCCAAGTTCCTCAATGGTCAGTCTGCCCCTGGCTCATACAAATCTGCAGAACAGGAGTGCCAATCATCATCATATTGATTTCTCTTTTATTTTGTGCATTTTCTTTTAATAAATCCACCCCAGCGTGTCTTTAATATTTTATGTGTTAAGCTGCATAAACAACTCTGATTCAATGTGTTATCTAGGACTTGTTTGGATACAATATTTAAACCACAAATTCTGATTAAGCTTTCAGGCCCTGCAGCTGCCTCTGTGTTAACATTTATACATTTGCTTAGCTAACATTATTGTGAAATGAATTGCTACAAAACTCATGTTTATCACTGATTTCTCTACTGTGTTGATTTCAGAACCAAACATAAACCAGTAACATATTGCTATAATGAAAATATTCTGTTTGATACATCTAACACATTTTTATATTCATGGACAGAAAATAAGACCAACATGTGGCCTATTATTAAGCTGCCAGAAGTAGGGGAATTGGCTTCACCAACCCTGGAATGATCCAAAACATGATGCTTCTGAGAGGGTAAAATGGGTCTTAAGTAGTATTTAAATTCTGTCTTGGCTCACTGACTGAGGTTTAGTTATTGCTGTTTTGATAAATAATTGTAAAGGGATTCAAAAGTCAAAAAAATAAAAAATTCTACTATCACGGAGAAATTACAGGAATAATGTTATTTACTGTAAGAAATGTACAAGTAAACAACGCCAGTGTAAAAGTTAGTAGACATCTGCCATTTACAAATCAAAATTCGGATTGAAATTTTCATTATTGGAGATTCTGAATGTATCCAAATCTCCGAATCAAAATAGGAATGGATTTCAACGAATCCAAAATAAATTATAATGAAAACAAGGAATCAATTTGTATTCATTCATTTCATTTGGATGACATGATGTAATAGTTTGGGCCTTTTGTTAATGTTTGAAGCATCCAAAACAACGTAACATTATAAATGGTCCAAATTGATTCAGATCCATTTGTTTTTATTCTAGTGAGCATAGTGTGAATATTCTAATAAGATTATTTTTGTATTGGGGTCGAACTTGAGAGACCATTTTTTTCTTTTATATGTCCTGGGCCCAACAAACAAAGTCAGTTGGTAATAAGGAAATGCATTCAACTTAATAGCATAAAAAATGAACATGTATTTATTTGGTAGTGCTGTCGTCTTGAACTCTTGGATAATCAGCTGATTTTTTTTTGCATTACATTTTTTTATTATTATAGGAGAAATAAGATGATTCTTTCTTGTTGTGTTTCGTTGGATGGATGTGGATACATGAGAATTTTTGAATCATAACATAACAAATGAATCCAAAATTAATTTCATTCCATTTGTTACTTTCGACTACACGTGACTCCAGTCAATATTGTCCAACCAGCTCATTCCATTTATCTTTGTGGGTTGGACTAGCAGGGATGACTCGGAGTGCATAAGTAATCACCTGAAATATCAAATTAGCATGTTAAAATTAATATAATAAAATAACTTCCAAAAATGCAAATCGATTCAGAACAAATATACGTAATTATTCCAAATATACAAAAATTCCAAAAATGAATCAGTCAAACATAACAAATGTGAAAAAATAAAATGATTTACTTAACGAATGAATCCGAAACTAAATACATTTTTCCATTGTGCAGATTTCTTAAAGTTAGCTTTGTAATATATTATTAAGAATATAATTACTTCACTTTTGTTCAAATATTGTACAACAAATTATTTAATTTAGTTTAGTTTAGTAATTTAGTAGCAGTCATTGTTAAGTAATCTAGATTTACAAATCTGATGGGTGATATAGCCCTACACCTACTCATAAGTAGAATCTCAGTTTGAAAATGAACATTTAGTTGGACTCCTAAAGCAAATTTCCTCTAAATACTTTAAATTTGGTGGATATCAGAACGTGGCAGCACTTACTTCTTTCTTTCTATCCTCTGAGATTGAGAAGTCTTGAACAGAATTCCAAAACTTTCAGTAGAGGGAGAGTGCCTGCTTAAGCTGGCCATAAATTGATCAGATTCCCCTCTCCACACATTCGAAGTGGATGGAGGAATACTCCCTGCTGCACTATTTTGACAGCAGGGGCTCCTGAATACACTGAAGCTGATTGTCTGCAGCGCTTAAAGTATAAAAAAAAAATTCCAGTGTTTCTCATTTGTGAGAACTCAATCATCAGATCAACTTTTCTGGAATGGTAACAGCCATAGATGGATCAAAACTCAGCCAACCCACGTTGAACCAACCACATTTTTATTCATCCATTGCCAACTTTAGGCCAGTCCTAAGTTAAAGATAGTAATGGTCATGATGGCTATGGCTATATGGGTGTAAACCAACTAGGAGCAGGAGACTTTGGGGTTAATTTACGAAGAGCAAATAGACTGTTCACTTTGCAAGGGAAGTTGCACTTTGCAAAGGACTCCTTTCCAGAGCTTAGTGAATGGGGTGCAATTTCACTTTGTAAAGAATACCCAATCATGTGGAAAGAATAAAAAAAAGTAATTTTTGCTTGCACATGATTGAATGATGAAGTTAGCAGACCTTTACCTCATTTACTAAACTCTGGGGAAAATTAATTTGCAAAGTACAACTTCCCTTGCAAAGGGAACAGTTTATTTTCATTTAGTACTTCATATTTGTCTTGCCTTTAGTATGTCTTCCACTTGTGGGAAATTTCTCTGCTTGCGACAAACGACTGTCTTTTTTTCTTGATTGGGACCTTTGATAGATCAAATTCTGGACTGTTGTCAGCATGCTAGTTAAATTCTGCTCAATTTGTTGTATCAGCAAAAGGTGCTTGTCAGTGTTGGTAAACTTCAGTATTATTATTATTATATTTGTTTCTTGTTTTACCTCCAACCTTTTGTTAGATCTGCCAGCCTCTTTGACTTTCTCCTCCCCAGCCTTCTGCCTGGCTCTGTCCTTTCATCTCTCCTCTACTACCTTTCTAGACTTTCAACTTGGTTGACTTGGCTATGTACCGGTCCACTATTACTTACTGGGACTTCTGCCTAGAACTTTTGTTTTGTATGGTTCTCTGTCCAAATGTAAATGGTCAGCAGGTATGAACACAAGGTCCATAACTTCTAGCTAAGTCAAAAGATCTTTGTGTGGGAACTGGTCATGGATAATGCAGATGTTTACTTATCAGGCTCCCTGCAACACACCTGTATCTTTAGGCTGAGCAACAAAAATGTATATAAAATTGCTTCAAGTAGGTATGCCAAAATCATGGCTGCCCACCTGGACCAGTAGCAGACCAGTCTGGCGTTTTCTGCTGCGTAGAACCTGTATCATGTGCTGCCTCAGTAATTTCTGCATTTTCTACTCCTGATGTGACCTGCCTGTGCTAGGGTGGCTTATGTATCTACTTAGGATCCTTCTTGATTCTTACCATTTTTTAAAATAAAAAAATCTGTCTTAGTAAACTCTCATTTTTCATGACAAACTTCTACATTTTCTTCTGCTTCACAAATTCCTATTTTTTTTTAAACTTCTCTTTATGGAGTATAAAATAGTTTTTTTTATTGTTAAATACAAAACAAAGCCAATTAGGCATACCCAGACTTAGATCACAACAACATAAAAGAAAAACAAAAAATTCAACTCACACACAGTGAACAACAACCAACAAAAGACAACTGCACCCAAAAGAACAGTAGAATGTATTCACAGTAGACTTAATCCATATTCATGTAAAGAAGTTGTGGAGGTTAGGATACAAATCAAGCACAACTATCTCTATAAACTAGACTAGACACACCTGAGTTAACCATGATCGGAAGTGGAGGCAACAGAGCCCCTCGATTCAGTCCAAATATGCCAAACTTTGGTAAATTTTGCGGGGCACCACCTAGATTCATAAGTGTATTTATAGAGTGGAAGGACCGTATTAACCAAGTGCTTCCAAAAATCAGAGGTAGGAGCTTGGGACGACCTCCATTTTAAAAGTATAGCTTTACGGGATAGAAAGTAGCAAGCCAATTAGAGTTCTCATTGAGAGGCCTGAGAGAAAGCCAGTAAATGAACTAATCCCAAGAGACAAACATCAATGGACATTGGCACCGAGATGGTAGTTATGGAGGAAATACTGTTTACCACTTCCGCCCAAAAGATCTGAATAACAGGATAGCTCCAGAACACATGCAGAAAAGATGCTGGGTCCTCCAGACAATGCCAGCATCTAGAGGGGTGCGATGGAAACATCCTATACAACCTCTGTGGGGTAAAATAAACTCTAAGAAGAAATTTGTACTGGATCAAATGGTCATGGGTAGAGACCAATTATTTCACAGGATATTCCCATATCTCCTCTCAATCTTCTGAGTCTAACTCAACCACCTCTCTGCACCATGCAGAGAGAAGTCTGTCAAGGCCTTCATGAATAGATGGCCTTAAGGCCACATATATAGAAGAGAGAGGTTTAATCAGGGTGGCATCTCTCAGTAGAGATTCAAACCAGATACTACAAATTGAAGTGGTTGACTATGAAACTGAAGTACACCCCCTTCAAATATCTGTTGTAAATACTTAATACCCCTAGAGGCCCAAACTGAGGGTTCCACGAAGAGGAAGAATTATGACAAGGAGGTATTCAACCATAGAGGGGTATAGGTGGGCCACATTTTAGTATGTGGGGGGAATTGTAAATGCTAGGATTTAATGAGTGCCTTCTTGGACATTATAGTAGGAAAGGGGGCCAAGGGCCCTCTATATAGAAGATTCTTAGGGCTTCATAGGATCCCAGGGAAGCCACCTCCAAAACCACAGCAGCGTTAGTCTCGCCTGACACTATCCAATTATGAGCATGGGAGAGCAACGCTGCGATATAATAAATCTGGACAAGCCAGACCCCCCTTTGTCCATGGTCTCTGTAGCACCTTCAATTTAAATCTAGGTTGTCTTGAGCCCCACAGGAAATAAACCATTGCTGTGTCAAATTGTTTAAAGTACTTCCGTGGGATCCAAACTGGGGTATGGCGGATTATATACAATAACCAGGGGAGTAGTTTCATCTTTATTATATTCAGTTTAACTATTAGTGAAAGAGGAAGATTGGCCCAGGCTGACATACACTATTTCGCTTTCAACAGTAGTGGTGACAGATTGAGCTTGCAGAAATCTAAGGGATTCGAAGAAACCATAACTTCTATATCACTACTGAGGTCCACTGCAAAGGAATGTCAGAATCAGTTAGGGCCTTAGCTTCCTTGTCGATGGGTAAAATCTGAGATTTATCCCAATTGACCCTCAGGCCTAATAATGGGGAGAAGTTGGAAATCAATGTCATGGCATCTTTAAGAGACGGAACTGAGTCATGAAGGAATAAGACTAAGTCATCCACATATAGAGCCACTTTCTCAATAATAGCACCCACCCATATTCCCTTAATCCTGAGGGATGTACAAAAGGCTTGTGCCAAGGGTTCCATGACTAATGCAAAGAGTGCAGGTGAGAGTGAGTATCCCTGTCTCGTCCCCCTACCTATAGAGAAGGGTTCGGAAAGATCACCTCCTAATTTTATTTGTGCTAATGGAGTGCTATACAGAATATTTTTCCCAGAACGTATGCCTAAATCCCATCACCTCCATCACCATAGACATATAAGTCCAATCAACAGAGTCAAACGCTTTTTCCACATCTAACATCACCAAAATATGAGAGGATGACTCTGCTGAAGGGAATTGGATATGTGTCAAAATTCTTGGCAATTTAATATCTGTCGATTTAACTGGAATGAACCCGGTCTGATCAATACTGACAAGCGAAGGGAGGAGGTTCATCAGTCACTTCGCCAGAACCTTGGTCAGAATTTTGAGGTCATAGTTCAAAAGTGAGATGGGCCTATAGGAGGAACAGAACTGGGAATCTTTGCCAGGTTTCGGTATCAGTACAATGTGTGCTTGATACATAGAGGGTGGGAGGGCCTGTTGGGTGTAACTTTCTTTAAAGACTCTACAGAGATGCTGTGCTAGATCCGTGGAATGTAATTTATACCAGTCTCCTGGCAGCCCATCAAGTCCTGGTGTTTTGTTGGGAGGGATAGAACGGATAGCAGATTCTATCTCTGAAACCAAAATTTCTCTATCAAGAGCTCTTGCTTCCTTACCCGATAACCTTGGCAGAGAAAGGTTCAGTAAAGTGTCCACTAAGGTGGGGCGATGATGGAGGGCTGGGGCTATAAAAAGATTGAAAATAAAGCCAAAATTCTTGCAATATACGAGAATAGTCTAAGAGAAGCTCTCCAGTGGAAGATTGGAGTTGCGAGATTATCGCGTTTTGGTTAAAATCCACCACTAGGTTCACCAGTAGTCTACCATTTTTGTAACCGGATTCGATCAATCTGCCCACCAGGGCAGCTGCGTCAGAGTGGGCAAGAGATGTAAAATGGAGCTTCAAATCCCTACGAGCCTTGGCCAATTTAGCGTAGTTGTCCTCTCTGGGAGAACTCACAAAATTAGAGGCTGTAGCAAGTTCCTTCCTCACTATTTTAATAGCAGAAATTTACTGGCCTCGTGTAAAAGCGTAAAAGCCTTAAACAAAGCCCACACCAGAAGAGGGGAGGCAAAATGATCATTTACCTCCCAAAACTGGGTCAGGGAGCCAGACAATAACTCTTGGATTTTCCCATTACGAATCCATTTAGGATCCAACCTCCAGCATCCCGGATTTCTTCTAACCCCTAAATCCAATGTAAGTTCCAAGGGTGAATGGTCTGAGATTCCTGCTGACAGATAGGTGCCATTGCTCACCATCCCCAATAAGGGGCTGGAAACAAACACCAGATCTATCCGTGAGGCGGATTTATGAGGTACCGAAAAGCAGGAATAGCAACGTTCATGAGGGTGTTTAAATCTCCACAATTCAGTCAGACCAAAGGTATGAGCCCACACTTCCAAATCAGGACTATAGGCCCTCTGGGGGATAGAGGAGTCTAATGGGACATTAAGAACCGTGTTAAAATATCCCTCCAAAACAACCCCAGAAACTTGTAAGGGTGCCAACTTCTACTGCACTGTATACAGTACTTCAGAGGAAAAGGGTGGAGGCAAATATATGTTGACAAAAGCATTCCTAATCTCCAGAATCAAAATAATATATCTACCTTAAGGGTCTGCGCACACATGAATGAGATTATAAGACAAGGATTTATTCAGAAGTATGGTGACCCCCCTCGCGTAACTAGAATTCATGGCATGAAAAGCCTGCTGTACCCAAGCCCTCTGGAGAGATAATATTTTGTTACCTAGAAGATGGTTTTCCTGCAGAAAGAGGACATGCAGTTTATGGGAGTGAAGGAACTTAAACATTAGGGACAGTTTGAATTTGTTATTTAGTCCTCAAACATTCCATGGGACTGCTTTAAGTTCCAATATGAGATAGAATTTGGAAGAAAACATAGGAAAACCATAATCAATGAGCTAAGTTACATACCATGAGGAGGGGAAACCTGTTCCCAGCTAGGGCACTAAGTCTGAGGGAGAGGTCGCCATCCCCCCCAACCAAAAATAGGTACCTCACACCATGGTGTAGCAGGAGCGGAAAAGGAGTACAGTTGCCAAAAACAATACTAAACATTGTAAACTTATAAACTCCCTACTAACCAGTAAACCCCAACAACAGACTGGTCAGTTTAATACCCGTAACTGAACTATAGGTCCTTCTCTTCAACGATCACCCTAGGTGCATCCAAAAATAAGAGCTTACGTCTCACTTCTTGTATCTTCAGGGAAGAGCAGGACTGAAGGGCTGGGTCTTAATCCTATGCCAACTGAACTAGGTAGCTCCAGCGTGGAAAAAGTAGGCATATGATAGACATTGAGCTGAAGGGAAAAACCCCACCTCATCTGAAAACAGCATGGGTATGCCCATGGGACACAGAACACCTCTCCCCTCAATGAATGTCCACCACTCAAGGGACCACCAACTGGGATTTTGGTAGGGAGAGGGTGTTCCTCTGGGAAGGCAGCCTAGGAAGAAAACCAGACTCCTTATTGTAGGAAGAGTCACGGAAGAACAGCAAGTCTTGGCAGAGTCTGAAGAAACAGGAGTAAACTTATAGCTGAAGCAAGGGGAATACAGGGCTTACCGCAGAGTAGACAGCCAGCCGTCCGCCTCAGCAGGTAAATCAAAGAAGCAGGATGACCCTTCATATTGCACACGAAGGAGGCTCGGGTAAATCATACTGTATTTTATATTTTTATCAGGTAGGCATCTATGGACATCCGTAAATGTTTTCCTCTTCCTCTGCAGTTCAGCTGAAAAGTCTGGGAACAAAAGGATAGATGAATTACCAAATTGTAGTACAGGGCATTTCCTGGATGCTGAGAAGACAGCATCTCTATCCCGGTAATTGAGGAAGCATACCAGGAAGGGACATGGATTATTCCCTGGCATATTGCACCCGGTGGGCACCTTGTGTGCCCTCTCCACCACATAGATTGGTGAAATTATTTTAATTATGAAACCTAATTTTAAGTGTTAGAAAACAGACCCGCTTCAGCACAGCTGGTTGATATTCTATACAACTTCTATATTCTACAAAAAAGGAGAAAGAAGGACTGTCACAATTTAAATACATTCTTTTCACCACTTTCAATTACAAAGAGTCAAGACAAGGGGAATTTACAAGGCTTGCACTTTTTGAAAAATGGACATATTTGTTTAGCATTCCATTAGCTGAAACATTTTAAGGTATCTAGGACATCTATTTTTATGATGTGCTCTATAATATATAGTACTAACATGTCACTTAGTAGGTACATTTGCATAGCCTTGCTGTAAATGTCAAGCTTTTGATGGATAAAAAGATTTATTAAAACATCAGATCTTTAATAAGAACAGTCTCTGACATAGAAATAAAAGCAGTGAGCATGCAGACAGTAATAAGGCATCACTATATGCATTAAAGAAAAATACCAGTTTAATTAAAAATAAACAATAAAGGATTTCAATTCCTAAATATACCATTCATTTATATTATCTTTACCTGGAGTGGATGAGCCACTAATATGTAGTCCAGTGCGTGGGCAATATGTATGAGCTATCAGATGTTCACCCAGGACCTGAACAAACTATATATAAAATTGTTTTTGTACTATTACTATATATGACAGCTTCCTCTGTCAATGGTTGTTAAGAAAGCAGCAAGTGCATGTACTGACTGCGTCCTTAGCAACCAATGATGTCATAAACCCACATTAATTTACTGTCGAATAATTCCTGAATACCATGAAAGCCAATGGGCAGGGTTAGCACTGACATTACTGGTCAGATATGGCCACATGATCATATTTGGGCAAGGACTTTGACATAATGGGGTTTATTTACTAAAGCTGGAGAGTCCAAAATCAGACTCCCTTCTGCATAGAAACCAATCAGCTTCTAACCTCAGCTTGTTCAATGAAGCTTTGGCAATGAAACCTGGAAGCTGATTGGTTTCTATGCAGAAGTGAGTCTGATTTTGGACTCTCCAGCTTTAGTAAATAAACCCCAATATGGCCATGAGATCACTGGGTATACCCCTCCCCTATGTTTACATTTAGTAGTGGGGACTGCAGCTGTTATAGTGAGTGTGGTGTCAGGGTGAGACGTATCCATTGGTCAGCATTTTTTTTTTCTTTTGGTGAGTTTAGGGCATTGTTCATCATAATGGATGTGTATCAGCATAGCTGGAAGACATGACTGACAATTGTTTTACACTGTGGGGTTTTGCCCCATTGCTTTGCTGAGCTGTTGCATAGCCATTTGAACACTCATGCGGGACTGGCTGTTCAGAGGACAACTTACCTGAAGTGGGCATTGAGGAGGAAGAGGGGATAGAGACAACAGCACTAGAAATTCTGAGGACCCTCTGCACACTGGTATATACCCTTTCAAGCAGACTATGCAATAAATAGGGATATTTAGTTTACACATATTGCAATACATGCTTAAGCTGGCCAACTGCGTCAAAGTAATCCCTCTATGGCCAGTCCTACTCTGCTCTGCCTACGCAAATGCTACTGTGGACACAATGCTAGCATAGGGGAAAAGACACAATGGGGAGAGCTACAAGGTTCAGGTCTGGCTACTGACCCAACAATACAACAAACAAGAGATCCCTGTGCTCAAATTCCAACAGCTAGTGCATGCATTTATCCATCAGGTGCTAAAGGGGTGTAACAACATATTAACACTAGAAACTAGAGACAACAGCACTGTCACCAGCTGTAAGGATGTGGGGTAGAAAAGCTTGCCCTAACTCTTTTCATCATGCATCATAATCTGCTACCAGCAGAATTACAGAATTACCCCTTGGGCCATGAACTATATATATATATATATATATATATATACAGTATATATATATAAAAATATATATATATATTGTTCCTGCCAAAACCAAGGCAGCTGAGAACCTACCCCTGTGGAACAGCTTGGGCCACAAAATTGTGAAAGGGGCTGAATCCACAAGCTGGAAAGGCAGGAATTGTTAAATTTATAAATTGCCAAGCTGGTATTTTGCCATGGGACATGGGGCTTGCTGGGGGCATGGTTCCAGAAGTTAGGGAAAAGAAAAAATTTGCCTGTGAATACTACAGCTGGAGATGGCAGGGTGAGGTTGTCAGAATCAGAGCAAGATTGCAGCCCACACAGCTCTGGGGAGTAGACTGGGGTATACCAGTGCTCTGCACCCATTGAGCTCTACCACCCATTGGAATAGGACAATTTTTCCCTCCATTCCTCACACAAACAGAGAAATAAAAATGTAGTCCTAAAAAGGACTGTTGGTGCTTAAAAAAAGCAAATATACAGCACTGAACAGTTTTTTATATAGAAATGCATAGCTGTAGTAACACACTACACTGGCAACTCTGTCTCCCTGCAATACTGCCAGCTATCTCTCACTCTAAACTCTCACACACTGAAAAAGGACTGCTGGGAAAGCAGCCTTTTATAGTGTGTAGGATACAAGCTTGTACAAAACCATCAATGACACTTGGTTTTTTAAATGCATTTAGGGAATATGTAGTGGAGCAATTCTTACAAATGTCCTAACAGTAAAAATTCATCACTCTCTACCTTGCTGTGTCTACCATGAAAAACATGAAGACAGAGTCTATATATGATATTATAAATAGCTATTGTCTACTCTGTTATTATTATACAGGATTTATATAGCGCCAACAGTTTGCTCAGCGCTTTACAATATAACGGGAGACAATACAGCAACAATACAGTTCAATACAAGAGGGATTTGAGGGCCCTGCTCCTTGGAGCTTACAATCTAGGACGGAGGGGCTAGTGGTACAAAAGGTAGTAACTGTGGGGGGTGGACTGGTAGGAGGAGTAGAAGATTCCAGTATTAGCTGAGGGCAGGGTAGGCTTCCCTGAAGAGACAGGTTTTCAGAGATCGCCTAAAAGTGAGCAGAGTAGGCGATAGTCTGATAAATTGGGGTAGAGCATTCCAGAGGATGATGGAAGCATTATAGTTATATTGTTATAGTGTCATGAATATTTTATAGTGTTGAATTACACTTCTCGGCCACTGTATTAGATACATCTGTTCAATTGCTAATCAGCCAATAAAATGGCAACAACGCAATGCATTTAGGCATCTAGACGCGGTGAAGACGACTTGCCGAAGTTCAAACATAGCATCAGAATGAGGAAAAAGGGAACTTTAAGTGAGTTCGAACGTGGCATGGTTGTTGGTGCTAGATGGGCTTGTCAGATTATTTCCAAAACTGCTGATCTACTGGGATTCTCAACCATCTCTAGGGTTTACAGAAAAGAAAAAAAAAAGAAAATATCCAGTAAGCAGCAGTTGATTTCAGAGATCAGAGGAAAATGGGCAGACTGGTTCGAGATGATAGAAAGGCAACAGTAACTCATGTCAATATGTACAAAAATCTCTGAGAAACTACTGTTGATGAGCGCAGAAATTGGCACTGCTCTAAAAAACTGAAATGATATGCACCTGTCACGCAAGGAAAAATTGGGCCTTGGTGTTGGTGGTGCCTGAACACTGTAACCCCTCAGAGTTACTCTTGCTGGGCACAGAAATGGGCCCTGCTGTTTAAAAATGGTTAAAAATCAGAAATTAATTGTAGCAAAAGGAAATTACATGAGCCTGTCAAACAGGGGCAGAAAATTTGTGCATTATGTGTTGGTGGTGCTTGAACACTGTAACCCCTCACAGTTACTCTTGCTGGGCACAGGAATGGGCCCTGCTGTTAAAAATTGTTAACCACTTGCCGCCCAGCCACTGTAGATATACGTACGGCGGCAGGGCAGCACTGGCAGGCAAAAACACGTTTTAAAACATGTGTTTTGTAAACAAATAGGGGGCGAGCGTGAGGCGCGCCGCCGCCCTATCTGTCCCGCCGATCACCGCCGCAGATGTGAGTCGCCGGGTCACAGCCGGTCCTTACCGGGTATCTCCTGGCGATCGGCGGCAAACAGTGACAGACAGCACAGCTGCAGTAGTCGAGGATGAGCTGATCAAGAAAGAACAGTTTCTCTTTCTCGATCAGCCTTGTCCCGTCCAGTACACACCCCCGCCCCCTAGTAAAACACTCCCCTCACTCCTATAACCCTTCCCTGCAAAATAAAGTTAACCCCTTCCTCCCCATTGCCATTAGTACAGTGTCAGTGTTTTTTTTTTTTGCACTGATTACTGTAATAGTGGTTTTGGGTATGTCAGTGACCCCAAGTCAGTACCCCCCAATGTCAGAATGTCCGCCGCAGTCCCGAAGTCCCGCCATAAGTCGCTGGTCGCTGCCAAAAGTTCCTGATCGCCGCCATAATTTGCTGATTGCCGCCATTATTAGTAGAAAAAAAACCCTAAAAATCCCAGTATCTTTCCCGCCATTTGTAAACGCTATAACTTTCAAATAAACCAATTAATGTACACGTATTGTTTTTTTTTTTTTAGAAAAGACATGTCGCAGAATGCATTTTGGCAGAAATTTATGACTAAATTTGATTTTTGCATTTTTTTTTACTGGACATGTTTTATAGCAAAAAGTCCAAAATATTGTTTTTTTTTCCTAAAAATTGTCAGCCTTTTTTTTATAGCGCAAAAAATAAAAACCACACAGGCAATAAAATACCACCAAAAGAAAGCTCAATTTGTGGGGAAAAAAAGGATGTAAATTTCATTTATGTATCGTATTGCATGACCGCGCAATTGTCCGTTAAACTAGCGCAGCGCTGTATAGCAGAAAAATGGCGTAAGTTGCAGTATTTATACCATAGTTTGTAGACACTATAACTCCACACAAAGCAATCAATATACACTTATTGGGATTTTTTTTACCAAAAACATGTAGCAGAATACATTTTGGCCTAAATTTATAACCAACTTTGAGTTTACTATATATTTTTTATAGCTGAAAGTAAAAAATATTGTTTTTCTTCAAAATTTTTGGCCTTTTTTTGTTTATAAAAATATTATGAAAAATAAAAAGTGCACAGGTGATCAAATTACACAGAAAGAAAGCTCTATTTGTGTGAAAAAAAGGACGTAAATTTTGTTTGGGTGCAGCATTGCATGACCTTGCAATTATCAGTTGAATTAGTGCAGCCCCGAGTAGCAAAAAGAGGCCTGGTCATTAAGGGGGTAAATCCTCTGGAGGTCAAGTGGTTAAACATATAAACAGAAAAAAACTGTAAAAAATTTAAATTACATGCACCTGTCAAACTGGTGCAGAAAAAAATGGGCCTTGAGTGTTGGTGGTGGCCTAAACCAAAAACATTGTTGGAAGCTAGCATAATCAGGAATAGGTTAGGCCACCTAGGCAGTCTTCAAGAGATCCCAGATTCCTAACAAATTCAATGAGTTACACCAGCATCAGGGGCTTGATAACTGCTGTTGATCCCAGACTGATTTATTTTGATAAATGTCAGCCGGTCAATGGAGTCTGTGGACAGACACATGCTTTTATCCATCACAAAACCTCCAGCAGCACTGAATGTCTGTTCTGAAAGCACGCTGGATGCAGGACAGACCAGCAGCTCGATTGCATGGTGCTTGGGTGCAATACTTTAAACTGTTTTATTATTGGGTTTTTTTTAATAAAGAAAAGAGAGGCTACAGCAATTATGGAGAATTTTTTTTTACTGCTGCAAAAAAATTAAAATAAAATAAATATAAAAAAATTAAGAAAGCCAAAAGCCCCCCCAAAAACACTGGTGAAACTGAAGAACACCTGCGACTCAGAAGACGGAACAGTAATTATGGTGAAGTGTTTTTGTTGCTGCTGGAAATAAAACTTAGAAAGCCAATTAAAAAAAGGGAACCACTGCTGATACAGAAGAAGGAACACGTGTGATGCAGAAGGGTGAACAGCAATTATGCCCTAAATATTTTTACAGCTGCTGCAGTAAAAAAAAAAAAATGAATAAAATGTTTTTTTTTAAAATTAAGAAAGCAAAAAAAAAAGGAAATCACTGCTGATGAGGAAGGAGGAACACATTTGACACGGTGCAACACTAAACAGGCAGCAACAGAACCAGGAAAAATAATAAAAAAATATATATATATATAAAAAAATTTAACAAAGAAAAAAAACGGGAACAGCGGTAACGCAGTGCTGTAAAACACACTGACACCACTACACTGCTGTTCACAACACTGCCTTACACTAAACTACATTCCTAACACACCACTAACACTGCCTTACACTAAACTACATTTCTAACACACCATTAACTATCCGCTAAACTCCAGCAACACTGTTTATTTTTATCCCACTAAAACTGATGATGAGGCTTATTATATCCTACTGACACCAACAATATGGGGTTTATTTTACCTCTCACTGACACCAATGATGAGGATAATTTCATACCACTGACATCAATCATAGGCCTTTTTTTTTTTTTTACTTCTCCTGATGTTGGAACCTTAGATTGTAAGCTCCTGGAGGACAGGGCTTATATGAATGCCTAGTATATAAAGCACCAGACTTACGGTTCCAGCACAACATGGAGAGAAGGTAGGCAGGCACATCTCCCACAGTGCTCCTCTAAAAACCTGCTGTCTAAGCCTGCTACAAAATGGATATGGAGCAGGAGAAACCATTGACTCTACCTTCTTCTTCCCCTCCAAGGGCACCAGCTACACTATCCTGACATCATCAAAGCCCCCCAAAACCACCATACAAGCAGGTTCTGTTTAATCAGCAAAATGGAAGGTCAAACATCCGCTAATTAACCTTACCTCTACTTGGACACTATCCTCCTGGGGCACATAGGAGCATCCTTTTATTATCTACCTTGCGGACACAATGTTTCCTACCATCTCTTCTGAGACATTGATCCTTTCCCTTTGTGGGCTGCTGAACCCTGGCTAGTTCTTCCTTCAGTGGCTAGAATATAGTTCCTTATTATTATGGGACCCTCCTCCCCATTTGAATTCATATCTAGATGTTGCCCATTCATGGTGTTCCCCCCTTCCAGTGAATATAACGCGTTCATGCACTGGTCCCATTGCAGCCTCAACAAAGCTGCAGCAGTCTTTGATCGCAACCCTGGCACCTTCAAATCTTTCAGTGACTTATTCAATCAATACTCTCTACCTGGATTTCATGTTTTTCATTACCACCAACTGCTCAGCTACCTTAGGACTTGTTACGGCCACAGACAGAATCCCCTGAAACATTCGTTCATCAAGGTAGTGCTTCACCAGGACTGCTACTTCATCTCAGATTTATATCCTCATTTGATTACTTACCAAGCAGCAAAGTACCGCCTCACCCCCTATAAATTGGATTTCCGTCCTGGGCAGTGACGATGTTCCTGAATGTATAGTTGATGGCTATCAGAGAATTTGCCGCCTGGTGATCTGTGAAACCTGGAAGGAAACTCGATTCAAAGTCATTTACAGAGCCTACTTCCCTTTCACTACTAACAAGGCTGTTCCTTCAACTCAGTTTGCTCTTGGTGTAGTCTCTTGACCTAGCCTATACTTCGGACTCTGGGAATGCTCGTCTGTCTCCTCGTACTGGGCGTGATACTGTCATATATTACTCGAATGCACAAGGTAAAACTCCCCAAGGACCCCATACTCTGTTTGTTTGGATGCGATGACCTTGCTGACTGCCCACACTCTTCTAAACCCCAATCCATACCTCAATGGGCCCACATCTGTCTAATGGTGGCACGCAGAGTCAGGGGCGGACTGACCATTCGAGCACTCGGGCACTGCCCAAGGGCCCGGGGTCAGTAGGGGGCCCCATGAAATGCCCCTGGTACCTTTTTTATAGCCTATTTTGAGTGTGGGCAAGGACACAGGGGCCCCATGATACCCTATTGCCCGAGGGCCCCATGAGTTGTCAGTCAGCCCCCGCACAGAGTAATCGTACAGATGTGGATCCACCCAAACCCACCTAGTTTACCGGCGGTGAAACAAGCCTTAATGTCCCTTTTCCATTTGGAGAAACTGGGTACCATTGTCCAGAATTTTACATCTATACAATGCTTTATTGTCAGATGGCGACGCTTCATGGAACTTTCCATCTCTCCAAAGGAGCTCTCTTCCCTCATGCACCTCTTCCGATATACAGGCTGGTATCTCAAAGCAGAGCTAACCAACTGTCTAGGCAAATTAAAGGTCATTGAGACGGGGCCCCCCTCCTCCTCCCTTTTTATTCCTTCTCCCCCAGAACCCCTGGGAACCACCCTATTCTTTATTGGCCCATAGTTACACTATTTAGTGGCCACTTCCATGCTGATGGCAAGTCTATTGTACTTCTTTATTTTGTTTAAAAACATTTCTTCAACTCCCAGGGGTAAAAGTTTCACAATGTTTTCACCACCAGTAACCATCACAAGATTGTTTGATGTGTTGATTATTATCATTATTCAGTTATGTTGTCTATGTTATTGCCTCCCTACCAAGGACTTCGCTTGTTTTATTATTTGTTCCTTTCCTTTTGCTGTAAAAACTTATTAAATTATTATTTTGAAAAAATTATATATATATATATATATATATATATATATACAGTTGCAAGAAAAAGTATGTGAACCCCTTGGGATTACGTGGAGTTTTGCATGAATTTGGCATAAAATGTGCTCTGAACGTCATCTAAGTCACAACAACAGAAGAACACAGTCTGCTGAACATAATACTACACAAACATTAGATGTTGCCATGGTTTAATTGCACATAACATGTAAACATTCACAGTGCAGGAAGGAAAAAGTATGTGAGGCCCTAGCTTAATGACTTCTCCCAGAGCTAATTGGAGCCAGGAGTGAGCCAACCTTGACTCCAATCAGTGTGATGATATTGGATGTGTTGCTGACAGCTGTCCTGCCCTTAAAAAACACACACCTGTTTTGGGTTTACTGGTTTCAAGAAGCACTGTCTGATGTGAACCATGCCTCGCAGAAAAGAGCTCTCAGAAGACCTACGATCAAGAATTGTTGACTTGCATTAAGCTGGAAAGGGTTACAAAAGTATCTCCAAAAGCCTTGATGTTCATGTGTCCACGGTAAGACAGACTGTCTACAAATGGAGAAAGTTTAGCACTGTTGCTACTCTCCCTAGGCATGGTCGTCCTGTAAAAATGACTGCAAGAGCACAGCGCAGTATGCTGCATGAGGTAAAGAAGAATCCCAGAGTGTCAGCTGAAGACCTACAGAAATCTCTGGCACAAGCTAACATTTTTGTTGACACATCTACAATAAGGAAAACATTAAACAAGAATGGAGTACATGGGAGGACACCACGGAGGAAGCCATTGCTGTCCAAAAAGAATATTGCAGCACGTTTGAAGTTTGCAAAAGAGCACCTGGATGTTCCACAGCACTACTGGCAAAATATACTGTGGACAGATGAAACCAAGATTGAGTTGTTTGGGAAGAACACACAATACTATGTGTGGAGAAAAAAAAGGCACAGCACACCAACATCAAAACCTCATCCCCACTGTAAAACATGGCGGAGGGAGCATCATGGTTTGGGGCTGCTTTGCTGCCTCAGGGCCTGGACGGATTGTTGTCATTGATGGGAAAATGAATTCCAGAGTTTATCAAGACATTTTGCAGGAAAACGTACAACCATCTGTCCGCCAACTGAAGCTCTGCAGAGGATGGGTGATGCAACAGGACAATGACCCAAAGCATACAAGTATTCAACAAAATAATGGCTGCCACAGCACAGAATACGCCTTCTGGAGTGGCCCAGTCAGAGTCCTGACCTCAACCCGATTGAAATGCTGTGGCATGACCTTAAGAGAGCGATTCACACCAGACATCCCAAGAATATTGCTACACTGAAACAGTTTTGTGAAGAGGATTGGTCCAAAATTACTCCAGATCATTCTGCAGGTCTGATCTGCAACTACAGGAAACGTTTGGTTGAGGTTATTGCTGCCAAAGGAGGGTCAATCAGTTATTAAGTCCAAAGGTTCACATACTTTTTCCTCCCTGCACTGTGAACGTTTACATGTTATGTGCAATTAAACCATGGCAACATCTAATGTTTGTGTAGTATTATGTTCAGCAGACTGTGTTCTTCTATTGTTGTGACTTAGATGACGTTCAGAGCACATTTTATGCCCAATTCATGCAAAACTCCACGTAATCCCAAGGGGTTCACATACTTTTTCTTGCAACTGTATATATAATATATATACAGTGGTTATAAAAAGTCTACATCCCCCTGTTAAAATGTTTCTGTGATGTAAAAAAAATGAGACAAAGATAAATCATTTCAGAACTTTTTTCAGCTTTAATGAAACTTATAAACTGTACAGTACAGTTCAACAGCAAACTGAAATATTTTAGGTGGAGGGAAGTAAAAATAAAAAACTAAAATAATATGGTTGCACAAGTGTGTACACCCTTAAACTACTGTATTTTTCGTTCCATCAGACGCACCTGGATTTTAGAGAAGGAAAACAAGAAAAAAAATTCTGAACCAATGGACTGCCGACATAGTACAGGAAATGACCAGAGACTGTGGATGTACTGCAGGAGATGACCAGAGGCTGCGGACATAGTACTGGAGATGATCAGACTGCGGACATAGTACAGGAGATGACCAGAGACTGTGGACATAGTACAGGAGATGACCAGAGACTGCAGACCTTTGGGGAGGGGGGGTACCCGAATTTGACAAGTACCTGCTCCCACTTCCACGGAGTTGTCCTCCCTCCTCATAGTCTTGTGGGACATGTGACAGGTCCCGCAAGACTACGGGGCCATTCACAAAGCTCAGGGATTCTCGCGCATGTGCAGTGGGCAGTGGGCACCCTGCTGTGAAGCCGCAAGCTGTCAAAGCCGGGTGCCCACACTGAAGATGCTGGAGCGAGGGAGAGAAGACGGCTGAAGGAAGCAGGACACCGCTAGACCGAGGAACAGGTAGGAAAGAGGAGTGCGTTCTTCTTCACAGTAGAGCCAAGTGGCCGGTCCAGTATTCTAACACAGTGGCGTCAATGGGGGCAGCTCCATATTCGCTCCATAAGACGCACAGACATTTTCCCCCATTTTTTTGGGGGAAAAAGTGCGTTGTATGGAGTGAAAAATTAGGTAATACTTTGTTGAAGCACCTTTCGATTTTATTACAGCACTCAGTCTTTTTGGGTATGAGTCTATCAGCATGGCACATCTTGACTTGGCAATATTTGCCCACTCTTCCTTGCAAAAACACTCCAGATCTGTCAGATTGAGAGGGCATCTCCTGTGCACAGCCTTCTTCAGATCACCCCACAGATTTTCGGATTCAGGTCTGGGCTCTGGCTGGGCCATTTCAAAACTTTAATCTTCTTCTAGTAAAGCCATTTCTTTGTGGATTTGGATGTATGCTTTGGGTCGTTGTCATGCTGAAAGATGAAGTTTCTTTTCATGTTCAGTTTTTTAGCAGAAGCCTGAAGGTTTGTGCCAATTTTGACTGATATTTGGAACTGTTCATAATTCCCTCTACGTTGACTAAGACCTCAGTTCCAGCTGAAGAAAAACAGCCCCAAAGCATGATGCTGCCAGTACCATGCTTCACTGTGGGTATGGTGTTCTTTTGCTGATGTGCAGTGTTGTTTTTGCACCAAACATATCTTTTGGAATTATGGCCAAAAATTCAACTTTGCTTTCATTAGACTATAACACATTTTTCTACATGCTTTTGGGAGACTTCAGATGTGTTTTTTGCAAAATTTAGCTTGGCTTGGATGTTTTTCTTCGTTAGAAAAGGCTTCTGTCTTGCCACTCTACCCATAACCCAGACATATGAAGAATACGGGAGATTGTTGTCACATGTACCACACAGCCAGTACTTGTCAGATATTCTTGCAGCTCCTTTAATGTTGCTGTAGGCCTCTTGGCAGCCTCCCAGACCAGTTTTCTTCTCGTCTTTTCAGCAATTTTGGAGGGACGTCCAGTTCTTGGTAATGTCACTGTTGCGCCATATTTTCTCCACTTGATGATGACTGTCTTCACTGGGATCCATGGTATATCTAATGCCTTGGAAATTCTTTTGTGCAATTATGCATTTTTTTTCTTCTTCTTATGGCTTCTGTTTCCTTATTTCTACTGCTTTCCTTCATATAGTATAATCAATTAATTATTTCTTATCAAGATCAGAAAGACAGGATGGTAAACCAGCTCCTCACTCTAAATGCATCTTCACAGCCTGTTGTGTGATAATAAAAAATAAACAATGTCTGTTTACTTTACTACTTCTTTTAAAATATACATTTTCTTGACATTTATTGACCATAATACTCATGTATTTTACCATGGTGTTATTTTTCTTTTTATAAAGGAAATTATTTTCAATTTGCAAACTAGGTAGTTACATAAGCTAAACAGTACAAAAATGGCCACTGCCCCAATCTATAACTGGCCTTTACAGCAAGGAACACATGGACGGGTGACACATGTCAAAAAAGAGAAAAAGTTCACAGCTCAACTTGCCAGCCAGCTTGCAAATGCTTATGTATGTATTTGCAAATGTGTGCTAACTAAACCCCTGTTTTAAACGCATGATGTTAGACAGGTTAATTCGGTTTGTTTGCAAGCTGGCTGGCAAGTTTAGCTGGGAACTTTTTCTCTTTTTTTGAGTTACATAAACTACCAGTTACATCATGCTGGCCAGAGTCTGCACTCTCATTGTTGCATGTTCCAGTCCATATGAGCTATATAAATCTTGTTACTTTTGGAGACTGATCTTGGATCTGAATGCTTGAAAGGTGCTTTACTGTAAAGGAAAACAATTAAAAATATAAAATGGAAGAAAGGAAAATCTGACTCATTTCTTTATGCTACAATTTTAAACGTCAGCAATTTGAAAGTATCAGAATTCAAATAAGTTAGAACTCTGACTTTTTAACTAAGTGTTATAAACTTTTGATAACTCAGAATTCTGAATCACTGTTTTTTGAATTTGGGAAAAGGCCAGAACAAAAAGATCATTTAAAAAAATTCTGATTTAATGTCATTCGAACCTGAAGTTAATGCCAATATCCTAACCTATATACTCTCTGAATATCTGTAGACTTTATCTTAGAATTCTAGCTTTCTGTCAGAGAAGGGTCAGAAGAACTGGTGACATACAACATAAAAAAAAAGTTATAGATGGTTTTCTACATTGGCATCTATGTTGGAATCAAAGTAGTCAAATCGAATTCAAATGGAATTTGAATTGACAATATTTAAGCGTTTCGAATTCATTGTGAAGAATAGCCGGTTCTATTCTATTCAAAATTCGAATTTCGGAAAACAGTTATATTCTATTCTTTTGTATTCTATGCTATTCTTTTATTTCCTATTCTATTTTATTCTTTTCTGTTTTACTTTATTCTATTCTTTTTGAAATTTGAATTTCAGAAGATGACTATATTGTTTCTATTCTATTCTATTTTTTCTATTCTATTTATTTTCTATTCTGTTCTATTATATTCCTTTCTATTCTATTCTGTTCTACTCCAATTTATTAATTTCTATTCTATTCTTTCTTTCAATTCTATTCTTATCTATTTTATTCTATTCTTCTTTTATTCAAAATTTGAATTTCAGAGGACAGCTATATTCTAACACTAATACACATAGGGATTGATTTACTAAAGGCAAACAGCTGCTGCACTTTGCAAAGTACAGTTGCACCCTGCAAAGTGCAGTTACTCCAGAGCTTGGCAAATGAAGTAAAGCTTCGCTTTGCAAAGAACACCCGATCACATGCTTGAAAAATAAAAAAAATAGCATTTTGCTTGCACATGATTGGATGATGGAAGTCAGCAAAGCTTTTGCTCATTTACTAAGCTCTGGAGAAACTGCTCTTGCAGTCTATTTGCCTTTGGTAAATCAATTTCATAGTCTTTAACCTCTGCTTCACAACTGTGCGGCTGTGCAGGCACGAGAGCCCGTTTATTTGAATGGACTCCCGTGGCCCATGACATGCAGGAAAGAATTCCCTGCACTACTTGGAAAATCGCAACCCTCACGGGAACCGAGGTTCACAGTATGGTTGCGATTTCCAGTGTAGGCGGTGTGCCATTAGAATTAATGGCACCTGCCTGCAGGGTTCGCATTCCTCTGTGTGGGTGGTATTTGTGCGGGTCTCGCAGCGGCACCACCTGCACAGATGTGAACCAAGCCTAAAGGAAATCAGCAATATATTTGTATTTCAAATCTGTGTTGAAATTCAAATTTAATTTTGTTATTTCGGACTTGTTTAAATTCGTTACTATTGTTCAGAAATCCGGATACATCCTAATATCCGAATAAAGAAAACTTCATCCGAAATTCAGAATTAAGCGCACCATACATGTCTAGATATCAGTTTGTTTTGACAATACAGAATTAATTCCCTGTTATCACCAATAGGCTTCTCTCCTGCTTTATTTGGATGGTCTTTGTTTACTGCTAACTGTGGTAGGCCCAAGGAGTAGTTTATTGGTGCTTATCCCCACTTTCCCTTCTGTGACTGTCTTGGTGGGAGTGGCAGCATTCGGGGAGGAAGGGTTTGCCCTCTAGTGTGTCTGTGTGTGACAATAACATGCATTACTTATATAATCTGTTGTACGGACATATGTACTGTGTAGCTGGTTCCTGATGTGTGTGTACTGGAGTATATAGATATGGGGGGAAAGTGTCGCCTATTTTGACTTCTGGAAACAAACCTGAATTCTTCAGCATAAACAGCATGTCTCATAGCCATTGGTCTGACAAGACATCCTAAGGATCTTTTTGCTTTTTACATGTTTTCTATACTTTAATGTTCTATAGGTAAATACTCATTTGCAGTTTACTCTATTATAGTTTGGACCAGGCTACTTAGTTAACCTCCTTGCAATTTTAGGCTACTATACCTCAGAACACGGCCTGATGCTAGAAATGTAGGTATCAATGTTATCATGTATAATACACTGGATGTGATAGAAGAGGTATATAAACACAGGGGAGAACGTGCCCCTATTGGGTCAACTGGGAACGCACCTCCTGAGTGCTTCAGCATGGACAGCATGTTTCATAGCCATTGGTCCAGTAAGCCATCTTATGGACACATTTCTTTTTTACATATTCTCTATACTTTAATGGTCTATAGATCAACACTTACTTGCAATTTACTCTCTTATAGCTTGAGCCAAGCTACTTAGTTAACATCCTTGTGATTTTAGGATACTATACCTAAGAACCCATGCTAGACATGTAAGTATCAGTGTTATGTGTTATGCACTGGATGTAATTGAAAAGAACTGTATTCCTGATTTCCTTATAATATACATTAAAACAATTGTCCTGTATAAAAGATTTAAGGGTGTCCATTATCTGTGAGCATGGCCATGGAAGGGCATTTTAAAAATATGCATATAATATAATGAAGGTATTTTCTGGAGATTAGGGGTGAGCTTAAGGATGAGTCTGAACACAAGTTTGGACAGAACCTTGGCTGTTAGATCATTCAGATGAATGCCTGAACATTTATCTATTTCGCGGGAGCCCAACATTATGTATAATAGTGGTATTACTAATAGATTAAGGCTTCCTTCTGTCAATGGCTGTCAAACACTCCAGATCCCCATGATGTCATTGACCAGATAGGATCATGTTCATGTATGGTCAATGCTGTCACCTGGGAAAGCCTGCCCTTTTGTAGATAACAGCTGTCATCCGCCAGCTTGTCATTTGGAAGGGGTAATGCAATGGGACCTGATGAGTGTGTTGTTTTGTTTTTTTCAGTGAGTCACAGGATTGGTCAAGTTGATTCACGTGGATCTATATTGCTAAATGACTGGATTGACATTGGATGTTCGTCATGGGACTTTTTTTTTTTTAACCAATTGCTGTCCAAGGCATTTTTTACATTTTTCAAACACATTTTAAAATTGGCATTTGTTTTCTAGAAAATAAGTTAGAACCAACAAACACTATGTATTTTCAAATTAGAGGTCCTGGGGAGGTGCACGGATTTTTTAAGGGGAACCTCCTGCTTTTTTTCTTGATTCATGCATGCAGTAAATCCACATCAGACTTGAAGCATCTGTTATAAAATTTGAGGAAGCCTCACTCTTTTTTTCCCCCCTAAAAATTCATCACAGATATGAAGGACATTGAATGAAACAAAGGGGAGCCCAATGCTGTTTTTTTTGTGCAGGTTTCCCCCATTAACATCTATATCAGACCCACATCTAGTATAAGGTACTGGTATAGATGAATGGAATCCTTGTCTGCTTTATTTACAAACATGATAGAGTGTCCAAGAGCTGTCATTTTGCCAGCAATTTGAACTCACCTTTTTCTTTGTAAATGTCAGTGTTGCTGTAGTAGGTTCTATATATAGATACATAGAAAAGTGATGGCAGAAAAAAAACGAGTGGTCCATCGAGTCTGCCTGTTTTGTTTTTTTTTGTTTGGTGTGTATGGGTTTTTTTTTTTGTGTGTTTCTTTATCTGAGTATAGATTTATGCTTGTCCAAAGTATGTTAGAAGCTATTTATTGTTGACTGGCTCACTACCTCTGCTGGAAGTTTATTCCAAGGATCAGCTACTCTTTCAGTAAAATAATACTTTCTGAGATTAGTTTTGATCTTTTCTCCAGTTAGTTTGAGGTCATGTCCCCAAGTTCTTGATTTTGGTTTTGTGTTGAAAATACTGCCCTCCTGCACCTTATTCACCCCCTTGATATATTTTAAGATTTCATTCATGTCTCCCCTTTCCTTTCTTTCCTCCAGATGGTAAATGTTAAGTTCCTAAAGTTGCTCTTGATATGTTTTATCCCCCAGACCATTCACCATTTTACCCATCTCTGGACTTGTTCTATCTTATCAATATATTTTTGTAAGTGAGGTCTCCAGAACTGGACACAGTGTTCTAAATAAGGTTTATCTAAAGAGCCATAAAGGGGAATTAGGACCTCATTCCTCCTGCTGGTGACCCCTCTAGTGATGCATCCTAATATTCTATTCTTTCCCCACTGCCTGGCCACACTCTTTGCTCATTTTGCAATCATCTGAAATAAGTACCCCGAAGTCCTTTTCCTCTGAAGTGCTGGACAACACTGTGACCCCAGTGTTGTACTCTGTCAAGGGATTCTTTTTCCCTATGTGCATTATTTTACATTTAGAAACACCGAACTGCAATTTCCACTTTTTTAACCAATCTTCCAACAATGCCAAATCATGTTCCATGTTACAAACACCTCCAGGGATATCAACCCTATTACACACCTTTGTGTCATCAGCAAAAAGACATACCTTAACCAACAAACCTTTAGTCATATCACTTACATATAGATTAAATAGAACAGGACCTAGTACAGAGCCTTGGGGTACACCACTAGTGACTGGTCTCTGTTCCAAGAGAGCCCCATTTACAACCACACTCTGGTACCTATCCTTTAGCCAGGTGCATATCCACAGAACCACCGAAGGGCTAAGTCCTAACTTGTAAAACATTTGTATTATATCATTATGTGGAATTGTATCAGATACCTTGCTGGAAAAAGATATGCTATGTCCACAGCACCACCCTGGTCCAAAACATTGGTAATAGTAAAAAAATTAGTCTGACATGATCTGCCTTCAGTAAAGCCATGCTGCTTTAGATCCAGCAAGTTGTGTGTTTTTAAGTGATGAATGATCCTTCTTTTCAGGAGTGATTCCATTAACTTGACTACAACTGATGTTAAACTCACTGGCCTGTAATTGCCACCTTCTACCTTGCTGCCCTTCTTGTGGTTAGGTACAATATTAGCAATCTGCCAGTCATAAGGAACCTTTCCTGTTAGAAGAGATTGATTAAAAAGATCAGTTAATGGTCCAACTATACCTTTAAGTTCTCTTAGAATTCTGGGATGAATATCATCAGGGTCCATTGCTTTATTAATCTTTAACCGAGCCAGTTTTCTGCTACCTCTACCCCTGGAAATCCTAAAAGTGAACCATCATTGCTAGAACCAATATGGTTTCCCAACTTATTATTGTTAGTATAATTTATTTCTGAGAAGACTAAACAAAAGTAATTGGTTTGCTACATTCAGGTCTCCCTTAACATAAGTGTTATGCCCAGTTTTCATTTTAGTGATTCCATTGTATTTTTTTTTATATCACTAATGTATCTAAAAAAGGTTTTATCTCCTTTTTGTTGCTTTGGCAACACTGATAATGTGTTTGTCCTCCTTTTGTCTATTCCTATACTCTTCTCTGTCAGCTACACCTCCTGTTTTCTTGAATCGCCTCCTTTGTTATTCTTGCTAACTTGCCTGAAATATAATCTAGTTGCCACCAGGATGGTAGACTTTAAAAGTGTCCACTGACTCCTGTCTTTTTATTCCAACCTTTCAACAAATTTTTTAGAAATTCACCCATTTCAGCAAAATTTCATTTTTTGAAATCTAAAACCTTTATTTTTGTATATGATTTTTCAATTTTTATTTTAATATCAAACCAGACATTGGTGATCACTGGAACCCAAATTTTCTCCCACCTCAACCTTAGACAGTCAATCCCCATTTGTCAGTACTAGGTCTAGAATATGATCTCTTCAGGTTGGACTTTTTACTAACTATTTTTGAGAAAGCTTATTCAGTGCTTCTATTACACCCCTGCTCCAGCTTGTAATAACAGTTTGAGAATTCCAGTTATTGTCAATTATGTTGAAGTCCCCCTTCATTACCATTTGAGTTATCTTGTCAATCAAAAAGTTATAATCTTCAGTCTGCCCTGGTGGTCTGTATATTACACCTTTTCTAAGGGAAGATTCCTCTCTGGTTGGAAGGCAGACCCATTATTGTACATTGTACTGATCTGCCACTTCACAGGGAGGGTCCAGTAGTTTTCCATTTTCAATGTTTCACTTTAAGCATTACTAAAATCACTGCTCTCAACCAAATTACATTTTATATACATATATATATTTTATTGCTTTGAAACATGTTCCACATGGAAGTGTCCTGCCATTTGTCTGACAAGTCCCTGCCTATTAGCAGTTCAAATTCGGAAGCCAATTTTTGGTATGTTTGAACTGAATTGAAATATGTTCAGTTCATCACTACTAGAGATATGAGTAAAATATTTGTATTAAAGTGACTGTAAAGTTTTTTTGTTTTATTCAAATAACGAACATGTCATATTTACCTGCTCTGTACAATGGTTTTAGCTTCTTGGGTTCCCACCGGAGTTCCTTACTCCTCCACCTCACCGAGTGCCCTCATAGCAAGCCGCTTGCTATGGGGGCAATTGTGTATACTCACTCCTGAGCCAGCTCTGTATGTCCTTAAACCACACAGAGTGGGGCTCTGCCCCACCCCACTCCCTCATCACTGGCTTTGATTAACATGAGTAGGAGCCAATGGCTCTCCCTGCTGTATCTGAGTTGAGAGGAGAAAGAGAGCAGACAGAGCCTCAGCTAGCATGCACATTGCTGGACTGAGATTGGGCTCTAGTACGTATGTATCTCCCCTATAGTTAGACAGGGGGGCTAACTAGGTGTTTTCAGAGAGAAAGGCTGGAAATCTGGGCATGTGTCAGTTTGGGTGTGAGTCAGCTAGGCCATTCAAGGTCAGGGCTGAGGGCTCTGCAGATCAGTTCCCTGATACCTCCCCCTGCTCTAGAAACTTTAGAAATTTCTAGAAGGCAGTGGGTTGGGTTGAGGAGGGGCTGATCTGCACACTTAAGGGAATCTGGCCAATCCCCAAGCAGGAGGTTTGGCATAGGGTTAGGTCAGCCCTTAAGTGTGACTGAGCCTGCTCAGCAGCAGGAAAGTGTTAGGTGCCAGATGTAAGATGTGAAAAGGCTGGAGTGTAGAGCCTGGAAGGGGGCCCAGGGAGGGGCCTACCTTCAGGAAGGAGTTGGGAAGGAGGATCTCTCAGCCTCATCCAGGCAGCCTGGGAAGCAGGAAAGGAGCCAGCCAGGAGTAAGGCCCGAAAGCAGCCACCACCCCACAAGCTTACAGGAGAGGCCAAAGTCAGACAAGGGGAGAGGCCATTCTGGTGGGAAACCTGACTAGCCCCCCACCCAGGACTGTTAATTTTTAAGTGGCAGCTTCTGGATCCCCTTTCTCAGGGATTCCCTCAGGCAGCTGTGTGAAGAAGAGAATTCATCTGGGGTCTGAAGTGCTATGCCTGGAGTGCTGGAGAGCTCTCTCCTTAATAAATCATAAAACCAAGCTCAAGGACTGCTTACTGTCTCCTATGTGCAAAGTCTGAAGAAAATGTGTGTTGCCTGTCTGTGCAGGACTATAGAGGGACCTAAAACTCAGAGGCTCCTTAGGGGGTAGTGCTACATGTATTTATGGAGGGCTGCAGGGGAAGCTACCTCCAGAGGTTTTTTTTTGCCTTACTGCGCAGAACTCCGTAAGGTAAAAAAAACTTCTGCTTTTAAAAACACTTTAAGGGTTCATAATACTAGGATATGCTTTTCATAGCTTATGGTTACAGACTCCTATGGTATGATATTTTTTGCAGTTCTTTTATTTATCCCCTGCAGCCTCCAAGAGGGCATGCACATGATGTCACATGGAGGCATGTATAAGTTGACACATTTCGTTTGTTGGATCTGCTATAAAGGTATGCCACAATATACATGTACTTTAATGCCATTGTTACAGTATGTTATCTTTAGATGTGCCCTCCATGATATTTCTGTGAAATCAGAGTTTTGGTTATCTGTGAAACGTGTTAAAAAAGTCACAACCACCATCCACTTGTGACTACTGCTACAATGTGGAAAGATGTATGATAGTCCTAAAAACTGTGTAGTGATTGGGTAAAGGATAGTATAGATGGGCACAAAATATGTGTGATGGCTTTGTGTGTAGTATACTTTTGTACCATTTGTACATTGAACGGGAGTTGTATTTTAGATACTAAATATTATATCTTACAATACAATTGAAATTTTGATGAAACCATTTTTTTACGTTATTGAGAATATGGAATCTTAAACTTTTAAAGGATAAGTTCACCTTTCGTCAACAAAAAAAACAATAAATGCACATTTTTTTGCATTTATTATTTTTTGTTGTAGGAGCCTTGAAGGAATTGCACTAGTGATCAGAAGATGGCTAATGCCTTGCAGGAATCCTGCAGACCTGTCAGTGTATCTGCTTGCTTGTATCTCATACAGGTAAACTGATACTGACAGGAAGAATCAATGAACTACCATGGCGCTCACAGTGAGAACTACATTGAGAACTACAAGCCAAAAGCCGCTAAGGCTGTCAGGACTTGTAGAATACTGTGAATGATGTGACGCGGCCGGGCAGGCAGAGCCTGATGTGGCCACTAGTCATCAAAGGGGAGAATCGGGGGGGGGGAGGGAGTTAGAGGTCAGTCAGTTCATGACATGTTACATGTTACACTCTGAATATGGGTGTAACATGTTATGAAAGGTGAACATATCCTTTAATTACTGTAATGACTCCCTCTCTTATTTTAGTTATGCAGGTCAATTCAAAACAGTTGAGGGTGCCAGATCTTGGCTTTTTATTTAGTATTTTGAGTTATCAGGAAAAACCAAACAGGAAACCAGGATTTATATACTCATACACAGCTTGCTCATATTAATTCATAGGGTATCCTTGTTTAAATATTTTTAAATGGACAAACTATTGTCAGATTTGGCTGTGTTTTTTCACCAGATGTCTGAATGGGACATTTATTTCATAATGTGAATAAGAACCACATGATTTTTTTTTTATATCTACTCATAAGTCATTTCTTTTGTGATAATCAGACACAGAGAATGCTGTCCTGGAACAATTTTTTTCCCTCTCAGCCTTTATCATTTACTAAATTTATGCAAATACACACACGTATAAATACATGTCTACACATTTAATATCATTTATACAGTTTGTATTACTTTATTTCATACATTTGGGGACAATTATCTTAATTATGTTTATAGACATGTGACATTCTTCTGCAACATAGCGAAACCTCATTTTGTGGATCTTTGCCTGTGAAGTCAGTCATTTCATATAGATCAAAGTGGTTTTAAACTGAACCTTTTTCATCTTAAAGCGGAGCTCCACCCAAAAGGGGAAGTTCCGCTTTAACGACTGCTCCCCCGCTCCCCATCACCTTTGGGGGGCGGGGGGGAGCGGGTACCCGAATTTGACAGGTACCCGCTCCCACGTCCGGTCCGATCGCCTAGGTGATCGGAAGCGGAAGGTGTCCACCCTCCCAGTAGTCTTTTGGGACATGTAACAGGTCCCAGAAGACTATAGGACCATTCATGAAGCGCATCACTACTCGCGCATGCGCAGTGGGTACCCAGCTGTGAAACCACAAGCTCTCACAGCCGGGTGCCCACACTGAGGATGCCGGCCTCCTGGAATACAGGACGGCCAGTGAAACGGGCTGCAGGGGACACACCACGGGACCGAGGAACAGGTAAGTGGCTGTTTTTTAAAAGTCAGCAGTACAGTTTTTGTAGCTGCTGACTTTTAGTTTTTGACAGCGTGAATGGAACTCCGCTTTAAAGTGGTTCTAGAACTCTAAAGTTTCTTTTACCTTAATGCATTAAGGTACAAAAATCTTTTATGCTGCAGGATCCCCCTAGCCCCCTGCTTATGCTTACCTGAGTCTGATCCAATCCAGCAATGTGCTCCACCACTGTCTCCCTCCTCATTGGGCAGATTAATAAAAGCGGGAGTCATTGGTGGGAACAGAGACAGGAAGTGAACTGGGAGAGAGCTGGAAGGAAGGTGTGTGGAGGAAGCTGTGCAGAACGATGGAGGACCGGGCAGGGCTGGGCAGCAGAATGGGAGAGGAGAACGATGGAGGAATAGCTGACCGCTAACATCACCAAAGAAGCTGGAGAACTACCCTGTCGGCCAGAAACCCGGGGGGGCTGTTGTCACCAACAAGCTCTGCAAGAGGAACTGAAGGACTGCTGGGGGCCCCCATCTACAGCAAGACCACTAGTGATGGAATGATGCCAAAGACCTGGTGAGAGAGTCCCAGTCTCCAGCCAATTACGTTGTCACTGACATTCTATTGAATCAGCCATTCTCTATACACTTACTGGTATTGTTTCCAAGACCTAGACACAAATCGAGGTCTAGGTCACCTGGCCAGTTAGCAAACACATCCCCAGCATAATCCAGTCATTAGAGCCAACTGTAGTGTCCGCCCTCTGTGGACCAAGCCACACCGCTGTTTCCTCTGCAATTGGTCTACATCCATCAAAGGACACTGTTCATTATTGTAATTTGCTACTGCAGCCTAGAGAGGAATAAACCCTTTGCCAATAAGTGCATCTGCCCACCCTTTAAGCCTCTTGGTTATAACTTGTATCTCATCTTGTGCTTTAAAGGGGTACTGCCCAAGTTAAATATCACTTAAAGAGATAGTGTCTGTCCTGGCCTACATCCTTTTGAGGGACTTCCACCTGTTGCATCATAGGAGATCTAAATTCTTGTAGTGCACCAAGTGGGCCTCAACAAGTGCACAGAAGATCTTTCACTGATTCAATGAAGTTAAAGGGACTTTACCCTTCCTAGCTAAAGAGCTCTTTCCTTTTCTCAGATTTGAACCTTGTCATTAGAGATGAGCGAATCGAACTTGGCGAAGTGGAATTCGTTTCGAATATTAGAAGCCGAAAATTAGTAGACTTCGGATGCGCGAATCGAAATTTTTCCAAAAATGGCGGCGACATGTGTGGCGACGGAGCGGGGATCTCTGGGAAGGCGCGCAGACAAGGCGCGCTGACCCATAATGCATTCATTCATGACATGTGATCGCATTAGCCAATCAGCAGCCAGCCAGCCAGCACTGTGTAATGGTGGAGCTATAAATTGCGGCCAACTTACAATTCTCCATTTGCCTCCGGTCATTCAAGAGAGACAGACCTCTCTGTATTATGGACAGAGTTAGGGCCACAGATACTTTAGGGACACAGAATCGTTACTTAGGGACACAGAATTGTTACTCAGGGACACAGAATTGTTACTCAGAGACACAGAACTGTTACTCAGGGACACAGAACTGTTACTCAGGGACAGACACAGAATTGTTACTGAGGGACACAGAATTGTTACTGAGGGACACAGAATTGATACTCAGGGACACAGAACTGTTACTCAGGGACACAGAACTGTTACTCAGGGACACAGAACTGTTACTCAGGGACAGACACAGAATTGTTACTGAGGGACACAGAATTGTTACTGAGGGACACAGAATTGTTACTCAGGGACAGACACAGAATTGTTACTGAGGGACACAGAATTGTTACTCAGGGACACAGAATTGTTACTGAGGGACACAGAATTGTTACTCAGGGACACAAAAGTGTTACTCAGGGACACAGAATTGTTACTCAGGGACACAGAATTGTTACTCAGGGACACCGAACTGTTACTCAGGGACACAGAATTGTTACTCAGGGACAGACACATAATTGTTACTGAGGGACACAGAATTGTTACTGAGGGACACAGAATTGTTACTCAGGGACACAGAATTGTTACTCAGGGACACAGAATTGTTACTCAGGGACACAGAATTGTTACTCAGGGACACAGAACTGTTACTCAGGGACACAGAATTGTTACTCAGGGACACAAAACTGTTACTCAGGGACACAAAATTGTTACTCAGGGAAAGACACAGAATTGTTACTCAGGGAAAGACACAGAATTGTTACTGAGGGACACAGAATTGTTACTCAGGGACAGACACAGAATTGTTACTGAGGAACACAGAAATGTTACTGAGGGACACAGAATTGTTACTGAGGGACACAGAATTGTTACTCAGGGACACAGAACTGTTACTCAGGGACACAGAATTGTTACTCAGGGACACAGAACTGTTACTCAGGGACACAGAATTGTTACTCAGGGACAGACACAGAATTGTTACTGAGGGACACAGAATTGTTACTGAGGGACACAGAATTGTTACTCAGGGACAGACACAGAATTGTTACTGAGGGACACAGAATTGCTACTGAGGGACACAGAATTGTTACTCAGGGACACAGAATTGTTACTCAGGGACACAGAACTGTTACTCAGGGACACAGAATTGTTACTCAGGGACAGACACAGAATTGTTACTGAGGGACACAGAAATGTTACTGAGGGACACAGAATTGTTACTGAGGGACACAGAATTGTTACTCAGGGACACAGAACTGTTACTCAGGGACACAGAATTGTTACTCAGGGACACAGAACTGTTACTCAGGGACACAGAATTGTTACTCAGGGACAGACACAGAATTGTTACTGAGGGACACAGAATTGTTACTGAGGGACACAGAATTGTTACTCAGGGACAGACACAGAATTGTTACTGAGGGACACAGAATTGTTACTGAGGGATACAGAATTGTTACTCAGGGACACAGAATTGTTACTCAGGGACACAGAACTGTTACTCAGGGACACAGAATTGTTACTCAGGGACAGACACAGAATTGTTACTGAGGGACACAGAATTGTTACTGAGGGACACAGAATTGTTACTCAGGGACAGACACAGAATTGTTACTGAGGGACACAGAATTGTTACTCAGGGACACAGAATTGTTACTCAGGGACACAGAACTGTTACTCAGGGACACAGAATTGTTACTCAGGGACACAGAACTGTTACTCAGGGACACAAAATTGTTACTCAGGGACAGACACAGAATTGTTACTGAGGGACACAGAATTGTTACTCAGGGACACAGAATTGTTACTCAGGGACACAGAACTGTTACTCAGGGACAGACACAGAATTGTTACTAAGGGACACAGAATTGTTACTGAGGGACACAGAATTGTTACTCAGGGACACAGAACTGTTACTCAGGGACACAGAATTGTTACTCAGGGACAGACACAGAATTGTTACTGAGGGACACAGAATTGTTACTGAGGGACACAGAATTGTTACTCAGGGACAGACACAGAATTGTTACTGAGGGACACAGAATTGTTACTGAGGGATACAGAATTGTTACTCAGGGACACAGAATTGTTACTCAGGGACACAGAACTGTTACTCAGGGACACAGAATTGTTACTCAGGGACAGACACAGAATTGTTACTGAGGGACACAGAATTGTTACTGAGGGACACAGAATTGTTACTCAGGGACAGACACAGAATTGTTACTGAGGGACACAGAATTGTTACTCAGGGACACAGAATTGTTACTCAGGGACACAGAACTGTTACTCAGGGACACAGAATTGTTACTCAGGGACACAGAACTGTTACTCAGGGACACAAAATTGTTACTCAGGGACAGACACAGAATTGTTACTGAGGGACACAGAATTGTTACTCAGGGACACAGAATTGTTACTCAGGGACACAGAACTGTTACTCAGGGACAGACACAGAATTGTTACTAAGGGACACAGAATTGTTACTGAGGGACACAGAATTGTTACTCAGGGACACAGAACTGTTACTCAGGGACACAGAATTGTTACTCAGGGACAGACACAGAATTGTTACTGAGGGACACAGAATTGTTACTGAGGGACACAGAATTGTTACTCAGGGACACAGAATTGTTACTCAGGGACACAGAACTGTTACTCAGGGACACAGAATTGTTACTCAGGGACACAGAACTGTTACTCAGGGACACAGAATTGTTACTCAGGGACAGACACAGAATTGTTACTCAGGGACACAGAATTGTTACTCAGGGACACAGAACTGTTACTCAGGGACACAGAACTGTTACTCAGGGACAGACACAGAATTGTTACTGAGGGACACAGAATTGTTACTGAGGGACACAGAATTGTTACTCAGGGACACAGAATTGTTACTCAGGGACACAGAACTGTTACTGAGGGACACAGAATTGTTACTCAGAGACACAGAACTGTTCCTCAGGGACACAGAATTGTTACTCAGGGACAGACACAGAATTGTTACTGAGGGACACAGAATTGTTACTGAGGGACACAGAATTGTTACTGAGGGACACAGAATTGTTACTCAGGGACACAGAACTGTTACTCAGGGACACAGAATTGTTACTCAGGGACAGACACAGAATTGTTACTGAGGGACACAGAATTGTTACTGAGGGACACAGAATTGTTACTCAGGGACAGACACAGAATTGTTACTCAGGGACAGACACAGAATTGTTACTGAGGGACACAGAATTGTTACTGAGGGACACAGAATTGTTACTGAGGGACACAGAATTGTTACTCAGGGACACAGAATTGTTACTCAGGGACACAGAACTGTTACTCAGGTACACAGAATTGTTACTCAGGGACACAGAACTGTTACTCAGGGACACAGAATTGTTACTCAGGGACAGACACAGAATTGTTACTGAGGGACACAGAATTGTTACTCAGGGACACAGAACTGTTACTCAGGGACACAGAATTGTTACTCAGGGACAGACACAGAATTGTTACTGAAGGACACAGAATTGTTACTGAGGGACACAGAATTGTTACTGAGGGACACAGAATTGTTACTCAGGGAAACAGAATTGTTACTCAGGGACACAGAACTGTTACTCAGGGACACAGAATTGTTACTCAGGGACACAGAACTGTTACTCAGGGACACAAAATTGTTACTCAGGGACAGACACAGAATTGTTACTGAGGGACACAGAATTGTTACTCAGGGACACAGAATTGTTACTGAGGGACACAGAATTGTTACTGAGGGACACAGAATTGTTACTCAGGGACAGACACAGAATTGTTACTCAGGGACAGACACAGAATTGTTACTGAGGGACACAGAATTGTTACTGAGGGACACAGAATTGTTACTGAGGGACACAGAATTGTTACTCAGGGACACAGAATTGTTACTCAGGGACACAGAACTGTTACTCAGGGACACAGAACTGTTACTCAGGGACACAGAATTGTTACTCAGGGACAGACACAGAATTGTTACTGAGGGACACAGAATTGTTACTGAGGGACACAGAATTGTTACTCAGGGACACAGAATTGTTACTCAGGGACAGACACAGAATTGTTACTCAGGGACAGACACAGAATTGTTACTGAGGGACACAGAATTGTTACTGAGGGACACAGAATTGTTACTGAGGGACACAGAATTGTTACTCAGGGACACAGAATTGTTACTCAGGGACACAGAACTGTTACTCAGGGACACAGAATTGTTACTCAGGGACACAGAACTGTTACTCAGGGACACAGAATTGTTACTCAGGGACAGACACGGAATTGTTACTGAGGGACACAGAATTGTTACTGAGGGACACAGAATTGTTACTGAGGGACACAGAATTGTTACTCAGGGATAGACACAGAATTGTTACTGAGGGACACAGAATTGTTACTGAGGGACACAGAATTGTTACTCAGGGACAGACACAGAATTGTTACTGAGGGACACAGAATTGTTACTGAGGGACACAGAATTGTTACTCAGGGACACAGAATTGTTACTCAGGGACACAGAACTGTTACTCAGGGACACAGAATTGTTACTCAGGGACACAGAACTGTTACTCAGGGACACAGAATCGTTACTCAGGGACACAGAATCGTTGAATTAAAGAGTATGTCAGACAACACGCAGAGGAGTGTCAGAGGAGGCCATGTTTTAGGAGTGAGCAGACGTGGCAGCAGAGGAAGGGGTCGAGGCAGCCCTAGTTGCAGCCAGAGGCCAGTGCTCCCGGTGTCATCCAGCAGTCGTGTCTCCACCGACAACCCTGCCGTCATCGATTGGTTGGCTCGGTCGTCTTCCTCTTCCCAGGTCACCTCTGACACCTACAGCCAACGGTCGGTGGGTACGTCAGACACAACCGTTAGTTGGCATGGCCCGGGAGCAAGCCCACTGAAATCACGTGTCCTCTACCTGCCCCTGTCCTTTGGTGTTCCCTCACCAAGCGAAGTATCGCATGCTGTGGGCTCAGCCCCACTGTACAGTAAGGAAGAGCTAACAGAGGGCGGTCAGGAATGGGGGGAGACATCCGCCTCTTCAGCAGCCAGGCGAAGAAGTACTGGCGAGGAGAGTGGCTCGGTAGCCGGTCTAGAGACAGGTCTGTCTCCTGACCCACATGCAGCCGAGGGGGCTAGTAGTGAGGCGGAGACCCTAATTGATGATGATGAGGCTGATCGCACTTGGCAGCCTCGTCGTCATCAGGCTATTGCTTCCGCATCATCAGGAGAAGAGGGTGCCAGCTTGGCAGCGAGCAAAACAGTCGGTGGGTTGCCCAGGAGGCAGCAGGGTCGCAGCAGTGTCAGTGGAGGCAAACGGCCACGGAGTAGAGCACCAGCTCCACTGCAGCCTACCACCACGGCCAGTAGTGGTGCCGGTGTGCACGGAGGAAGTAGCAGTCAGCCAGTGAGGAGTAGCGGGGGCAAAGTTTCCTACTCGGCGGTGTGGCAATTTTTCGTCAAGCCGCCCGAGGAAGTAAACGTAGCCGTATGTCGACTATGTGGCCAGAAAGTCAAGCGTGGCCAGGGGGCCCATGTCTCCATCGCCACACTCTGCCATGTGCCACTTTCAGGTCTCCTCACACTGCTGGTGGGTTCCATTTTGTCATAGGGTGCTGGCAGATTACGGGCCTCCCATTGCTGCTGCCAGGCCCGTAATCTGCCATGGGCCCCCGTACCGCCTCCTCATGCTGCTGCCAGGCCCGTAGTGTGTCATGGGTCCCTGTACGGCCTCCCATTGCTGCTGTCTCCGTCGCCACACTCTGCCATGTGCCACTTTCAGGTCTCCTCACACTGCTGGTGAGTTCCATTTTGTCATAGGGTGCTGGCAGATTACGGGCCTCCCATTGCTGCTGCCAGGCCCGTAATCTGCCATGGGCCCCTGTACCGCCTCCTCATGCTGCTGCCAGATCCAGAGTGTGTCATGGGTCCCTGTACGGCCTCCCATTGCTGCTGTCTCCATCGCCACACTCTGCCATGTGCCACTTTCAGGTCTCCTCACACTGCTGGTGGGTTCCATTTTGTCATAGGGTGCTGGCAGATTACGGGCCTCCCATTGCTGCTGCCAGGCCCGTAATCTGCCATGGGCCCCTGTACCGCCTCCTCATGCTGCTGCCAGGTCCAGAGTGTCTCTTGGGTCCCTGTACGGCCTCCCATTGCTGCTGTCTCCATCGCCACACTCTGCCATGTGCCACTTTCAGGTCTCCTCACACTGCTGGTGGGTTCCATTTTGTCATAGGGTGCTGGGAGATTAAGGGCCTCCCATTGCTGCTGCCAGGCCCGTAATCTGCCATGGGCCCCTGTACCGCCTCCTCATGCTGCTGCCAGGTCCAGAGTGTCTCTTGGGTCCCTGTACGGCCTCCCATTGCTGCTGTCTCCATCGCCACACTCTGCCATGTGCCACTTTCAGGTCTCCTCACACTGCTGGTGGGTTCCATTTTGTCATAGGGTGCTGGCAGATTACGGGCCTCCCATTGCTGCTGCCAGGCCCGTAATCTGCCATGGGCCCCCGTACCGACTCCTCATGCTGCTGCCAGGCCCGTAATCTGTCATGGGCCTTTGTACCGCCTCCTCATGCTGCTGCCAGGTCCAGAGTGTCTCATGGGTCCCTGTACGGCCTCCCATTGCTGCTGTCTCCATCGCCACACTCTGCCATGTGCCACTTTCAGGTCTCCTCACACTGCTGGTGGGTTCCATTTTGTCATAGGGTGCTGGCAGATTACGGGCCTCCCATTGCTGCTGCCAGGCCCGTAATCTGTCATGGGCCCCCGTACCGCCTCCTCATGCTGCTGCCAGGTCCAGAATGTCTCATGGGTCCCTGTACGGCCTCCCATTGCTGCTGTCTCCATCGCCACACTCTGCCATGTGCCACTTTCAGGTCTCCTCACACTGCTGGTGGGTTCCATTTTGTCATAGGGTGCTGGCAGATTACGGGCCTCCCATTGCTGCTGCCAGGCCCGTAATCTGCCATGGGCCCCCGTACCGCCTCCTCATGCTTCTGCCAGGTCCAGAGTGTCTCATGGGTCCCTGTACGGCCTCTCATTGCTGCTGTCTCCATCGCCACACTCTGCCATGTGCCACTTTCAGGTCTCCTCACACTGCTGGTGGGTTCCATTTTGTCATAGGGTGCTGGCAGATTACGGGCCTCCCATTGCTGCTGCCAGGCCCGTAATCTGCCATGGGCCCCCGTACCGCCTCCTCATGCTGCTGCCAGGTCCAGAGTGTCTCATGGGTCCCTGTACGGCCTCCCATTGCTGCTGTCTCCATCGCCACACTCTGCCATGTGCCACTTTCAGGTCTCCTCACACTGCTGGTGGCTTCCATTTTGTCATAGGGTGCTGGCAGATTACGGGCCTCCCATTGCTGCTGCCAGGCCCGTAATCTGCCATGGGCCCCCGTACCGACTCCTCATGCTGCTGCCAGGCCCGTAATCTGTCATGGGCCCCTGTACCGCCTCCTCATGCTGCTGCCAGGTCCAGAGTGTCTCATGGGTCCCTGTACGGCCTCCCATTGCTGCTGTCTCCATCGCCACACTCTGCCATGTGCCACTTTCAAGTCTCCTCACACTGCTGGTGGGTTCCATTTTGTCATAGGGTGCTGGCAGATTACGGGCCTCCCATTGCTGCTGCCAGGCCCGTAATCTGCCATGGGCCCCCGTACCGACTCCTCATGCTGCTGCCTGGCCCGTAATCTGTCATGGGCCCCTGTACCGCCTCCTCATGCTGCTGCCAGGTCCAGAGTGTGTCATGGGTCCCTGTACGGCCTCCCATTGCTGCTGTCTCCATCGCCACACTCTGCCATGTGCCACTTTCAGGTCTCCTCACACTGCTGGTGGGTTCCATTTTGTCATAGGGTGCTGTATGGCCTCCCATTGCTGCTGCCTCCACCGCCACACTGTGGCTCCACACTCTGGTTTTGGCCCCGTGACTGCCCAAATGAGTGAAGTGTGCGGTGATTCTAAGATCGACGGCACTCATCTGCATGTCATACTGACTGACAGTATTATTTCTCTTCCCCAGCAGACTCCAAGGGCATTTAAATTAAAGGTACAGTGTTCTGCACTAATATAAAGGCTCTCTGAAGCCTAGAAACACCCTTTTTAAAGTTAAATTCGCAGCGAATATATTCGCCTCGAATCGAATTTATTCCTCGAATTCGCCGAATCAGCCGAATCGAATTTTTGAATACTTCGCTCATCTCTACTTGTCATCAGCTTCTGAGGGCCCAAAGTGAGCCAGCTTTATTCTTTAGTAGTTTTTTTTCTTTGCTCCCTGGGGACAGAAACGTTGATGCCCTTGGGTAAATTCTGACTTGCAGGATGTCTAGAACTGACTGAAATTTTTGCTGTAAGTGTGATCTTTTGCTTAAAGTTACTAAGAGTGATAACTGTTATCCTTTACACACCTATAATTCTGTGCTACCTTAATGTGCTCATACTCAACTCTAAAATAAACAAAGTATCAGTTCACTCTAACTTGTGTGTGAGTCTATTTTCTGGTAGTACTAAGAGAGTTTATTCTGGCTAGAAATGTACGGTGGTGTCAGCAGGGGTTGGGCTTTCAAAGTGGGGTCAAGAGTGACAAGGAGCCCAAAAATAACTCAGCGACCATTACGGTAGAAAACCTTCCACTGTGTGTCCCCCCACCCAAAACGTACCTGACTTCTGTATCAATCCAGTGCTGTGCCCAACTGCAGGTCATTTCTCCCCCCTTCCTGCTTTCACAGGCTTTGCTAAGAACAGCAGGAGCCATTGGCTCCTGCTGCTGTCAGTAAAATCCAGTGAGCAGAGAGTAGAATGCAGGGCCAAGCCGCACTGTGTCTATAGATGCACACAGCCTGGTTTGGGAGAAAGCCTGCACACCTGCCCCTGTAGCAAAAAGCTTTCTATGGGGACAAACACAGACGAGGAGGAGCCAAGATCACAGGTGGGGGACCCCAGAAGAAGAGGATCAGGGCAGCTCTGTGCAATACCATTGCATAGCGCAGGTTGGTATAAACCTGTATATTATCTTAATTTAAAAAAATAATCACTATTCAGTTCATGCTTTAAAGTGTTACTAAACCAGGACCCTGCATTCACTATATCTGGTCTCCCACAGTACACAGAACATGGAAATGCAATTATTTTAGTAAATATAAACTGCTAAATGCCTTTTCTCATCAGCAGTTAGAGCAGTCTTGTGACTTCAGCTGAGCACTGGTTAAAGTCTGTAGGAGGAGTTTTCTCTAGGGAGATGGAAATCCCTTGATCTCTGTCTGGACAGTGCTGATTGGCCCTGTGCTGATCACATGCACTATCCCAAGAAAAAAAAAACCCTCTCTAGCAATACACACTAACTGAGCATGTGCAGGGCATAGTTCAGTCTGTCTTATCAGCCTGGGCATTTGAACAAGAGGGGCAGAGAATAAAAGATCAAACAGCCTTTTTACATAATGCAGAGGATTAACCCCTTAGGTTCCACAGTGAGTATAACAAACATGCTTTTCTGCATATACAGACTGATTTTACTGTTGTGGGTTTAGTAACACTTTAACTGTCTTCTTTTCTACCTGAATAACAGATTTATTTTAATCTAATTAATAAAGAATAGGATAGCCCTATGCTACTGTTTTGTAAGCAGATGCAAAACAAGATCCAGGTGAGGAGAGTTATGAAATTAAATGGGGGGGCTAAGGAATCATTGTCATTCTTCATATCTATTAGACAGATACAAACCTAAAAAGTATCTAAACTGTGGAAACTCTGCCTTTAAAGGCAAGCAGAAAAAGAAAGACTAGTCATGTTTACTAACCTTTCTCTGCTGGCTAGTGATCTGATGACTGATAGAATAATCAAGAGGCAGCAAAAGAGATGAAGGAAGCCCAAATTGCAGGTCCTCAGTTAGGGCTCATGTACACTGCAGCTGATTAACCTCATTTATAAGCGTTTGCGTTTTAAATTTTTTTTTAACTCTTCCATTTCCAGATGCTGTCCAGAGCCTTTTTTCATCATGAAAAATGCAGCAAAGCATTTTCCCAGTACTCAAATGGACCTGGTACACCATACTTTGAGGTTTCGAATGAAAGAAAATATGTTAGACACTGCTGCAATAATTTCTGCACAGAAATGAGCTGGAACACATCCAAACACCACAAAAAAAAGACAGCTAATCTCAACACATACTGCTCTCTCTGCTTCTGCTCTCTCTATTTCTCTCAAAATGTCTGAAATAGTTAATTTTTTACTATTTTTCAGTGCATTCTGGGCATTTTGGAAGGCCTCCTGAGGTTATCTTTAAAAAATGCTTCTAAACGCAAACGCTTATAAATGCGCATAAACGCAGTATGCAAACGCCGCTAAACAGACGTTTTTTAACCTACGTTTTCCAGCAGTCAGTTTCCATCATTCATAAGTGTCCCGTGTACATGGAGATTTACAGTTTCCTCTCCAGCATAGAGAACAGTGAGCAGCACAATAGTAATCACAAGAATATCTTACTATAAATCATTTGATAATCTCATACTGCAGATATACAGTACTGTCAAAATGCTCAATGCATAGGAGTGCACAGAAATGCACTGCTGTTTCAGAAGGAATTTAAGACAAAAGTAAGACTTTCTTTTTAAAATATTATACAAGCTTTACTATATTAATGTAATTTTACAACTTATTTGTGTTTCCAATAACACTGTTCAACAGGTAAAAAGTTTTGGGCATAAAATTAGCTAATCTTACATAATTTTGGGGTGCTGAAAACGAAAATGACCCTAAAAAATGTTGATTGGCTCTAGTTTCCATGATATATTCACCCATCTAATGACGGAAGCCATTCAAAATTATGATGCAACTTCAGCTGCATATTGCGCAATTGATACTGGTGACCAATAGAAAATTGCATGTATACTGAGATGATGCAATATTAGCCTTTAATTGCATCACTTCACTGCATAAAAGCTGCAGTATCTGTAGCTGATTGTAGTTCGACAGCGTCTTTACATTTCGTTTTATGCTTATATAGGCTACTCAGTAATGCCTCGAACTTGTGTGAATAAAGCAGATAATTTCTGCTATATCTGCGGTGAAATAACTTTTATCTCACAAAAAAGGAGGATAACAGGAATGATTAAGAAAGCCTACAACTTGTATTTTGGCTGCAAGATAGGAGACCAGGACAAGAGCTGGGCACCACATATATGCTGCAATTCTTGTGGGACGGCACTGGAGCAATGGTTGAATGGAAAAAAGGCATCTATGCCTTTCGCTGTGCCAATGATTTGGAGAGAGCCAACAGATCATGTTAGTAATTGTTACTTTTGTATGGTGCCTCCAATTGTAAAAGGGATAAATAAGAAGAAAAAGTTATCTGTGCACTATCCAAATATTCCATCGGCAATACGTCCAGTTCCTCATGGAGAGGGGCTACCAATTCCTAAAGCACCAGAATCCTTCGTGGTTGAGTCAAGTGAGGAAGAACCTGAAGCGTGTAGTCACGTGCAGTTGTAAGAGATAGCCCTTTCCTCGAATACAAGAGATAAGCCAAGAGAAGCAAAACCGACACAAACTGAAGACAAAACTAGTGAGAATCCTAAGTATTAAAATGATTCAACTTAGCTTATGGCTATAATTTTTCTTGGTAATCCTATGCAATATATTATGCCATTTAGGCTTTGTTATGTAGTCAATATCACTTGCTTTATATTTGTGGAAAGACATCTATCTATATAATTATTGTGCATTATGTAGTCATTACGCCTATAGTAGAAAACTTTCCGTTTACAGAAAAACTAGAGCCAATTGACAAATTTCATTGTTATATTTGAACTCAGAATGTGAAATTCATTAAGAAATGGATCCTTTTGTTTCCAAAACTGGCAAAAAATAAAAATTTGTTGAACAGTGTAATTTTTTAATAAGTATTTCCAGGAAGTACAAAAGCCAATGTTGAAATATATGGCAAAGAAAATACAACTTATTTTCAATCTTGTTATATCTGCACAATATATGTGCAAAGAACATTTTTGTGCTACTTAGGGTTTACATCAACTTTCTTTTTTCAATACATTTTTATTGAACCAAATCAAAAAATAAGATTTGCAGGATACTGCTTGGACACATTACCATAGCAAGAGTGGAATGAGAATTCACTAAAATACCTTTTACTGTCCCTTTAAATTGGCTTCTCAACAATGTGTACTTATAACAAAGTAAAAAGCGATGACTATCATACAGTGTAATTGTGATGCTACTGTTATTCATTATCGTATATTCTTGTGTCACTGCTTATGAGTGTTGCTTGTGAACATCTTGAACTACCTACCAGACCACTGTTTCTTGACAATGTGTAAGTCACATGTGGACATTTTTCCAACTAAATGACCCTTTTATGACATTAAAAAACAATAACTAAACAAATGTGTTGTATGTGCATTCAAACCATTCTGCATCTTTTTCCCAGGCAGTCTTTCATAAGTTTTCCTCCAATAAAACCACACATTTTAAAGTTTTTAATTAAAGCATTATTATAAAATGATGTCATCTGGATTGAAAAAGTACCATGTTATCCATCATACGCAAACTAATTAAAATCACTTGTTACAAACGCTGACCTTGGCAACCTCAAGTAGTTATAAGAAAAAACTGTTTTCAAATCATTTTATCATATGGTACATATTATTGCTGTTAAGACAGAATGACAAAAAATGATACCTAGCCAGGTGGATATTTATCAAACCCTTAGAATTGGTTGGATTGGTTGCTTTATGAAAATATTCATCAATATGGCTAATTCATCAGTTTTCTTAAGATAAATGTGAACCAGGGGCGGACTGACAACTCATGGGGCCCCCAGGCAATAGGGGATCATGGGGCCCCTGTGTCCTTGTCCAAACTCAAAAAAGCCTATGCAAAAGGTACCAGGGGCATCTCATGGGGCCCCCTACTGGCCCTGAGCCCTCGGGCAGTGCCCGAGTTTCCAAACGGTCAGTCCGCCCCTGATGTGAACCCACCAATGTAACTGTTTCCCAAAGAAGCCTTGCAGTTCATTCATTCATGGACGTCCATGAATAAAAGATGCGGCCGTGTGGGAGGAGCCCCACATGGCTGCGCCATTTTCAAATTTGACAGATAGTACAGGGAGACTTCTCCCTGTACTATCTGTCAGAGGGAGGGGTGGCAGTGGGCGACAGCTGCGCCTATGGGAACATGTTACATGTTCCACCCTAAAAACATGTAACATGTTCCCGAAGAGGAACTTATCCTTTAAGATAGTGCAAAGCTCTTATTCGTGGTGATCCTAAGGTGGGGTGCAGGAGGGGTATCTGTCATTGATTTATCTTTTTCTGGGTGCACCAGCAATAAGAATTCCTTTTAAAGAGACAAAATTTAACATCTAAAGCCAACACTATTTTTTGGTTTGGATGGAACAGGAAAGGGTTAGAACATAGACGTGTGCTGGCCAGAAATAATAATTTTGTTTCCTTTCGAATGCATTCATTCATTAAAGAGCTTTGTTTTGTGATATTCACTATGTTTAACTGATTCATTATTGGAATTAGTTTCGTATCTTCGGTATTCATTTTGTATATTCGTAGGTTCAGGTGGATTCAAAAAATGTTGCAAATTTTTTGAAAGATTGCTACATACTGTATTAGTTTTTGGTTTCATGATTTTGCATGGATTCAATATTCATATATCAAAACTATTCGGAAGGATTCAATATTTTTGGACACAATGGAATAAATCATGCAAAATTCAGCAGCCCCGAATTTTTCAAACCTAAGAATTGCATTAGCATGTGGAACTGAAATGACTGACTGTGAGAATTACAAATTCAATTTAAATCACAAATTTACTCAAATCCAGATTATCAAACAAATTTGAAAATTGTATTAATTTCCCCATGGGGCCCATAGCTCGGGCCGAGCTACTATCGCATCATGTGATGTCATACGAATGAAATTAATGCATTCGTTAATTTCATTAGAATTTTTTTCAGATTCATTGACATTCATTACTATGTCCATAGAGTCGTATACCAGAATCTCCTAAAAGCACATTTTTGACTGAAAATTGATTTGTTACAAAACAAAATGTGCATGTCTATTAGAACCTCTGTCAGGTTTTATTGCTATTTCCTGGGGAGATTCAGGCTCTCTGTTTGTTCTGGTGATAATTGACACTGGAACAGAAACTAATTGAAAATTCAAAAATGTTAGAGTTGTAAAATTTAATAAAAGGGCAATATTGCAATCTGTTTTCTGATGATGACTATCTTAAAGTAGATCGCCCCACTTTGGACAGATGTCCTATTAGCCAGGGGCAGCACAGCCAGGGGTAGCATTGGCAACTATCATCGTGGATTAAAGTATTAATCGTGGATTAATTGTTACACTTTGGCTCTGCATGATTTGAATAACTCTTCTCTATACTTTGGCTCTGCACATCAGCAAATGCACAGAATGCGAGAAACAACAGCAGACAACTTCAAATACTAATCAGACTACAGGTGACCTGTTTCTCCATCCAGCTCTTTCAGCTCTTATCCAGTCTGCTTCATCTCCACTCTGTAACATGCACTCCATACTCCTCTTTCTCACAGTTGTGTCCTCTCTCTTCAAACTCTCTCTCCTTCACCCCTCTTTTCAACCTCACTGCTTATATATATCACCCTCACTCCTTTCTTCACCTTATTACTGTACTCATCAACTCCTGATAATTCTAAACCCACATACTAATAAAATCTCCAGGACACTGGAACCTGTCCCTCCATATAAGTCATACTCCCATCTTACCTCCCTCACCCTTCTGCTTCCCCTAACATCTGGAGACATTTCCCCAAATCCTGGCTTTCCTTCTTTTTCCTTTGATCAACACACCTGGCACCCCCTATCCTCCAACAGCAGCCACAATCCACACAATCTAGTTACTATTCCTCTTCTTCCTAGAACCAGCCTCCCCTTTTCCTGTGCCCTCTGGAATGCCCGCTCTGTCTGTAACAAACTCACCTATGTCCATGACCTTTTTATCACAAACCCCTTTAACTTGCTTGCAATTACAGAAACCTGGCTTCATGAATCTGACTCCCCCTTTCCTGCTGCCCTCTCTCATGGTGGTCTCCTTTGGACTCACTCTCCCAGGCCTAGTGAAAGGAGGTGGAGTAGGAATCATCCTATCTCCTCAAAGCACTTTTCAGGTCCTCCATTCACCTCCCTCTCTGTCCCTCTCCTCATTTGAAGTTCACTGTATTTGTCTGTTCTCTCCAGTTTCTTTAAGAATTGCTGTGATCTATTGTCCTCCTGGACCAGTATCAAGCTTCCTTGATGACTTCTTTGCCTTTGCCTTATTTTCTCTCTTCTGAAATTCCCACTATCATTCTTAGTGACTTCAACATCCCTGTTAATCTTAACACTCCTGCTACCTCTAAACTTCTGAGCCTAACCACTTCTTTTGATCTAAAACAATGGACACATTCTTCTACTCACTTGAATGGTAACTGCCTTGACCTTGTATTCTCCTACCTATGCACTCCTTGCAACCTCACCAACTTTCCTCTTCCTCTCTCTGATCACTCCCTTATTGGCTTCACTCTTTCCTTGGCTTCCTCCTTCTTGTCTTCCAACTACCATACAGTTACCTGTAGAAACCTTTGTTATCTTAACCCTTCTCTTCTTTTTTCGGCAACCGATTGTCTATATGACAAAATTTCAGCCCTGTCCTTTCCCAACATGGCCACTTCTGTCTACAATAGTTCACTGTCATCCACCCTGGACACATTGGCCCCCCTCACTACACAGCAGGCTCCGACTGCTAAAGCCCTGGCAAACAGACAATACCAGATGCCTCAAAACATGTATCCGTGCTCTTGAGCATTTATGGCGTAAGACTAAGACCCAGCAAGACTTCAACCAATATAAATCTGCCCTTCAAAAATACAATTCTTGTCTCCACACTGCCAAACAAACCTATTTTATCACTCTCATTAACACCCTCTCACATAATCCCCGTCAACTCTTTTCTACCTTTAACTCTCTACTTCGTCCTTCTCTACCTCCACCCACTAACTCACTCACTGCCCAGGAGATTGCTAATCACTTCAAAAATAAGACTGATACAATTCGTGATGAGATCTCCACTGTATAGATATCTCCTTCACCCTACACTCCTTGTCCACCTGCACAATCTCTACTTTCCTTGTTTAACCCAGCTACTATAGAGGAGGTTGGTAAACTGTTTTCTAAATCCCACCTAACCACCTGCCCCCTGGACCCTGTTCCCTCTCAAGTACTACGGTCACCCTCTGGCTCTATCCTTCATTCTTTAACTCATATCTTCAATCTCTCCCTTTCTACTGGCATCTTCCCCAACTCTCTAAAACATGCGCTAGTCACCCCTTTACTTAAAAAAGCCTCACTGGACCCCGCCAAGCTTGGCAACTTAAGACCTATCTCCTTACTCCCTTTTGCCTCCAAACTCCTTGAACATCTAGTCTACAACTGGCTGAGCGGCCACCTTATTGAAAATAACCTTCTCGATCCCCTTCAGTCTGGATTTCACCCACAACACTCCTCAGAAACTGCTCTCCTAAAATTCACAAAACGACTTACTAACCGCTAAAACCAATGGTCACTATTCTGTACTCTCGCTTTTGGACCTCTCCGCTGCCTTTGACACAGTTGACCACCCCCTCCTCCTCAAAAAACTCTGTTTACTTGGTCTCTGTGACTATACTCTCCATTGGTTTGAATCTTACATATCTCACCGCATTTTCAGTGTCACTTACAACTCTACTTTCTCCTCTCCTACTCCTCTTACTGTCGGGGTCCCCCAAGGTTCTGTCCTTGGACCTCTCCTATTCTTGATCTACACTTTTTTCTTGGGTTAGCTTCCCATGGTTTCCAATACCATTTCTATGCTGATGACACACAAATCTATATCTCTAGTCCTCAGCTCACCCCATCAGTTTCCATACGTATCACCGATTTACTAACAGACATATCAGACTGGATGTCACTCCGCTTCCTAAAACTCAATCTATCCAAAACTGAGCTCATAATATTTCCTCCCCAACGTGCCTCTTCCCCTGATTTCTCAGTCAGGACCAGTAGCACCACTATCAACCCATCCCTGCATGCTAGGGTGCTAGGAGTAACCCTGGATTTTGAACTATCCTTTCAGGCCCACATCCAATCCCTGTCCAAATCATGCTGCCTAAACACTAACACCTAATACTAACAACAACTTACAAAGCCATCCACAACTGCCCCCAGCTACATCACCAACCTGGTCTCAAACTATCAACCAAAACACTCTCTTCGATCCTGCCAAGACCTTCTGCTCTCTAGTTCCCATGTCACCTCCTCCCATGCTGGCCTCCAGGACTTCTCCCGAACTTCTCCCATCCTATGGAATTCTCTACCTCAATCTGTCCGGCTGTCTCCTAATCTATCCACCTTTAGACGATCCCTGAAAGAAGTCTGTCCTGCTTCTACCTAGTAAACCGCCATTTATTTCCTCCATCAGCTCATCTCCCCCACAGCTATTACCTTTTGTATCACTCAACCCTACCTCCTAGATTGTAAGCTCTAACGAGCAGGGCCCTCTGTTTCCTCTTGTACTAAATTGTATTGTAACTGTAATGTCTACATTAATTTTGTAAAGCGCTGCGCAAACTTTTGCCGCTATATAAATCCTGTATAATAATAATAATATTACTTTTTACTTGTGTTTCTGCAACAGGAAATTAATTGAAATCTATCCAAGAGGATACATGCAGCAAAAAAAAAAGAATAAAAAGAATGGGTTTAGATATGCTTTAAAATGACCTTTGCTCATGCAGGGAAAAGGGAAATGGTCACCTATTGCCAACCCTCTCCAGCAATATGTACTCACCCTACTTCTGTTCTGCCACCAGAAGTAAATTGCAATACCTGGAAGTTTTCATTATGTGTGAAGACGTAACTCACTTCCTCGGAAGGAGTAACAAGGGAACAAAGAAAAATGAAAAAAAAAGTGTTTCTGCAAGAGGAAGTGAATTGAAATCTCTCCAACAGGATACATACAGCAAAAAAAAAAAAAAATAGGTTTAGATATGCTTTAAAATGACCTTTGCTCATGCAGGGAAAAGGGAAAAGGTCATCTACTGCCCATCCTCTCCAGCAGTATGTACTCACCCTACTTCTGTTCTGCCACCAGAAGCAAATTGCAATACCTGGAACTTTTCATTATGTGTGAGGGCGTGACTCACTTCCTTGGAAGGAGTAACAAGGGAACAAAGAAAAGTGAAAATATGGTGCTGGGGGGGGGGGTTAAGTGACTTTGACCTGCATAACCAAAAGAAAAGGTAACTTTCGATGAGAGCTACCCTCTATAAAGGCTCCATGCACACTAGGCATTTTAATACCGCAGGTAGTGTTAGCTGTGTAAAGGCATGTTAAAAACATGAGTGTTTCAACATTTTTTTAGGGTTTTTGCATTAGTGTTTTTCCATGTTTTGCTACGTTTTACTGCATTTTACTGCGTTTTTCAACATTAGCTCATTTTTACAGCTAAACAATCTTCTAGAAATGTGCTAGTTCAGGGGTTTTTTTCCCATCCAAAAAACGCCCCTGCTGAAAAATGCTGATTAAAGCTTATGTGTGCATGGACACATAGGATAACATTTTGCGCAGTTTACTGGCTGTAGAAAAAAAAACACCAAAAGCCAAAAACAGCAGCTGTAAAAACACCCAGTGTGCATGAGGACTAAAGGTACGTCTTCACCGAAGTGTGTTTTTACTGGCAAAGACATTTTATTGTCTTTTAGGTGTTTATAGGTGTATAGTATGCCAAAGCCATGGATAGAATGTGTCTACCACTCTACTGCTGTGATCTTTCTCTCTGTATTATTTTCATATATAAGGTTTTAATTTTATGTACAAAGGTGGGCTGTGCCCATCTGAAATGTTGACATTGATTAAACTATGCTGGAAAATTCCTCCTGCTGTAAATCCCATTGCACCTACTGCTTGCTGTATATATACTGTATATCTGTATATATACTGTATATTCTGTATAGCATGTTCAGCGAATTTTCCTGAATAATCACTTAAAATGAAGTTAAGAAAACTGTCATCAGCTGTTTGTGAATGCAAGAAAATGAAATCGAAAAGAAAAAGAAAAGGCTGCCATTCCATAGGACAAAGTGACAGAAAGGTAAACAGATCTGGCTCACAACTCTGTAGTTTGAACATTCCATAGAATGTCCAGATTGGAAACACAAAAGTTTTCTCCTGCAACTTTATCCCATGGACAAAGCCCTGAACTACAGGTCAACCTGCAGAATAATTTGTCTTAATGTGTTGTTTTTAGTGATCTTGCTATCCTGGGAAATGGGATTTATTTTCGGTCAGCAATTTCCAACATGCTTTTCTAATAAATAAAAGCTCTCAAGGGAAATTGAAGGACCACACATTTAGCCTTATGGTAATTTACTAATTGACGGGAATTTTGTCTAAACTCCTGCAGATGTGTGAAAAGGTTTATCTGGGTTATTATGGAAAATATCAACTAACATCAGCCAGCTTTTCTATTTATTCTTACAAATACCATTGTCGTGTGGATTACTGGAGTGAATATTTTCCTCCAAGGAAACAAGCTGACAGAAATATTCATAGAGCCATGTGGGTACAAATAGTTTTTTCTAGCCCTATAATTTATTTTATGACTTCTGTTTAACATATGTAAGACTGCGTTAAAATACTTTTGTGCAGAGTAAAGGCTAAAGAATCTGAAAGACAGACTAAAAACAAATGGAGTATTTACAGAGGTCAGAAGTCTATTCCTTCTTGAAGGAAATGTGGAAGCTGTGTATACAGACTTCTCATCTAGAAATACTATAGTCTATTTTTGTTTTTGAGTCCCCATTTGCACAGCAAGTCTAAAAGAAAAAAAAAAGAAAAACACTTTTAGACAGAAGAAAGTGTCAAGGCTGACTGCAAGATTTTTTGAGTCTGTCCTAAGTCTGTCCTCATTAGCATACAATGCAAAATGACCAGCCTTTACACCTATAACCCTTGGATAGGACAGTCAGTCTTTGAATCTAGTTACAATTAATGACAGCCTTCCTGCACAGTGCAGACAGGATTATTTATGGCAAACACAGTTACCCAGGCCCTTAACCTCCTTAGCGGTATGATTATGTGAGTATTTCTGTACTCAAAGCGGTACGTTGTTTTCAATGGAAATATGTTGTTTTTGTATTGTAGGCCTGTAATTCTTAAGAATAACTCACTGAAATCTGTCCGAACAAGAGTCTAGTAAACATCCAGTGTATGATAAAATTTGAAACACGAGATCATAAATTATAATATAATAAATAATCATAAAAAATAATAATATAATAATAATAAATTAAATTCAATAATATAATCAAACCAAAAACACTGAAATTTGAAATAGAGCGCCAAGTTCGCACATCACTGAGCAAAGTCGCAAAATCGTTTTCAGTGTCTGATGACGGATTTCCCCACGAATCATTATCACTCAATTCTGCAAGTGGTTCTAATTTATTATCGTTGTTCTCTAGCTGGTCTAAAACCAATTTTGACCTAAAGGGACGCTTTTTGGATGCCATGGATGTTTCTCAGTTTCCAGGCAGAAAGAACAGTAAAAATGCAGGCAGGACACAGGACAAAGCACTCGGGACAAAATGTATGTGAAATGGTTTGATACAGTAGTGTAATACTATCAGATTTTAGTGTATTGAGTGAATGTAAAATTTTTACATTTTTGAAATTCCCACCGGTTCTGCCCCCCGTACGTCCCGACGCTCACAGGGAACGGAACCCCGAAGACGGAGAAGATGGCCGGGGACACTGCAGGGGGGACATCGTGGGAGCGCAGGACAAGGTAAGTGCTCGAGGGATCCCAGAGCAATGCTGCAGTGTAATCCCGAGGTTACCGCTTCTGGTACTGAAAGTTAACCCAAAGCTACACTCGGGAATACCGCCAGGGAGGTTAATAAACAAAGTGAACTATTTAGGATTTTTCCTTGCTAGAGGGTCCAGACAAGAGCATTTGAAAAGGTAAGCAGAAATTTTAGTTATGCTATGTGAATGGGGACATATAACAAATATAAAATTGTTATTATCAATAGTCATCAGTTGGAACAAAACAAGATCAGAGCTCTGCACTTTTTCTACGTTTCTGGATTATTACCTTTTTTGCATTCTTTGCTTTTATTTATCTTACCTGTTAATGCATTATTTCTGCCAGCTGTGTTATATTATAAGATGTTACAACAGTGTTGGAATACCCATTAGCATCTTAAAAGATCCTGCCCACAAGTGGGCCTCTGATGTAATACAGTGTTCATGTATTTTGTGCAACAACTATATCAGTATTCAGTAGAGATATATTCCTCAATCAGTAGATGGTGGTGTTTATAAGTTTGTAGCTGCATCTATGGTATACTCTATGACTTTTCTCTGAATACATTTCCCTTTTTTCTTGTTGCAGCAAGCAGAAAAACACATGTGGGCTGTGCACTGTCTGTTCTGTAGGGCTATATACAGAATTTCTAACAGCCTCTAACATCAGTAGAATCAATAGAGCAACATACATTCCATGTGCAGTTCATGTTGAATAAAAGATTTAAAATGATAGTTTTTGACAATATGTATTTTTTGGATAATGTTGTAGGTGCTCATAACCGGTTACAGATAGGCTTTGTTAATGCCGACTAACAATGCTGCTACAAATTCCTTTATCCTAATGAGGTATGCCATGGAATGCTTTCCTATAGAAACTACTTTAGTGCCCTCACATTTTCCAAAGTTATACTGTTATAACACATGAAACTGTAGAATTTAGCATATTAGCTTACAAAGTTACCTATTATTAATAGCACTGCATTCCTGGGTGTGCAGTATATATACAGTATGTTTTAATGTAACAGATAAATGTTTTATAACAGAGTCAGAAGCTGCTTATGGAAATATTCAAATGAGAAATCAATAAGGCATTAGTGCCACTTTCTTGGTGAAATGTCCCTTTAAAACCACTTGCTAACGGCGCTATAGTTGAATGACGGCTACAGCGAGGTTTTCCAGTTCTGGGAGGGCGTCATGTGATGTCTTCCCAGAACGCGCCCTCCCGTGCACCCCCAGCGGCACGCACCAGGGGATCTCTGTGATTGTTGCGTCCTACGGACACAGCTGATCATGTGATGAGGTAAAAGGCTAATCACAGCGGCCTTTTACCACATGATCAGCTGTGTCCAATGACACAGCAGATCACGGAGTAAATACAGTTGCCGGTTATCGACAGCACTTTCCTCACACTATCACAGCGTGAGGAAAGTACTACCGATAACCGGCAAATGTGACAGAACAGATTGGCACTGATGATCAGTGCCCTGCAGTGCCGCCCAGCAGTGCCACCCACCAGTGCCCAGCAGTGCTACCCACCAGTGCCCATCCGTGCCCCCCATCAGTGCCCCCCATCAGTGCTGTACAAGCAGTTGCATCAATCAGTGCCCAGCAGTGCCGCCCATCAGTGCTGCTCAGCAGTGCCTCCAGTCAGTGCTGTCAGTTAGTGCCATCAGTCAGTGCCGCCCATCAGTGTCACCCATCAGTGCCGCCTATCAGTGATCATCTGTGCTGCCTATCAGTGACCATCATTGCTGCATATCAGTGTATCATCAGTGCCTCCTCATCAATGTCCATCAGTGCCACCTCATCAGTGCAGATTATCAGTGCCCATCAGTGCTGCCTATCCGTGCCACCTCATCAGTGCCCATTAGTGCTGCCTACCAGTATAGCCTCATCAACACACATCAGTGAAGGTGAAAAATTACCTCTTTGCAAAATATTATAATAGAAACAAAGAAAACCTTTTTTTTTTAATTTTTTGCTTTTTTTTGTTTATAGTGCAAAAAATAAAACACCCAATGGTGATTAAATACCACCAAAACAAAGCTCTATTTGTGTGAAAAAAATAACAATTTCATATGGGTACAGTGTTGCATGACCGCGCAATTGTCATTCAAAGTGTAACAGCGCTGAAAGCTGAAAATTGGCCTGGGCACAAAGGGGTGAAAGTGGTGGTAACAAAGTGGTAACAAAACAGACTGTAAGCAGAGTGTCTGTCTGCTGTGTAGCAGGTGGCTTGTTTGACGCCATCACTCTTTCTTCTCCCCACCTGTTACTGCTTGTTATGGACACTGGTAGAATTACAGCCAACAGACTCGTAGCAACCAGTGATGCTGTCAGTGGGCAGAGCCTGATGGGGAAGCAGAGACATTAGTTCCTCGTCAGGTCAACTTTCCTCTAGCTATTGACAATAGGCAATGGGTTGGCTCTATAGCTATTAGCAGGCTGTCTATTGGCTTTGGATCCACCCACTGCCTATTGCCAATCACAAGCAGAGCAGATCTGTTGGAGAACCAGTGTCTGTAAATCCCCATCAGAATCCACCCACTTAGCTACAAAATCCCTCAGCTGCATTGTTTTTTCTGTGACATCTGCAGTGGCGGGAGGAAGCTCAAATATCTCAGTGAGCCTCTGCAACAGGTGCATACCCGAAATTCAAGGATCATGTTGTGCTTTAAGCACAGCTGGACATGACAATGGGGGGAGCAAACAGACCATTGCGTCCTATAGAGCAGGGGTCTCCAAACTTTTCAAACAAAGGGCCAATATACGGTCCTTCAGATTTTAGGAGGGCCAGATTAGGGCCAGTGAGGATAGAAAATGTCCTGACCCCAGCATCAGTGAGAATAGACATGGCCTCAAGGTTGATGGTCAGCAGGAGGAGTAGTGCCCCTACATTGGTATTAGTGGGAAGAATAATACGCCATCATTGGTTCCAGTGGGAAGAATAGTACACCATAATTGGTTTCAAAGGAATAAGTGCTGCCCCATTGTTGGTCTCAGTGGGAGGAATAATGCCCCAAGGGCCAGATAAAGGGTAGAAAAGGGCCATATCCAGCCCTCGGTTGCAGTTTGGAGACCCCTGCTATAGAGAAAGGAAAGGGGCAGGTCACAGCTGTGATCCAGCTGAAAACCAATGGAAATGACCTCAGTCCCTTGTTGGAGCAGCAAGCAAAAGGTCCTCACCTGCCCTTCACTTTTTCTCTTCCCTTGTTCTGTTTGATTTATTGTTCGCTTTTGTATGTGAATTTGTACATGTACATTTTTTTTCTGATGGAATGTATTTTATTTTGATGACAAAAAAAATGTGTAAATGTTGTTTGTTGTTGGGCCATAAGATAATTTGGAGACAGTTGTGGTTATTGCAGGAGTTGTGGTTATTGCAGTCACGTACTTGTACAACAGGTACACGATTCTGTCACTCACAGTGATATTTGCCATATGGAAGCACAACAGAAGTGTTGTAATTCTTTCTGAATTCCCCTGACAGTTTGGTCTAACATATTGGTGAAGAACTGAGAGCTGTAAATGCTGCAGCAAAGTATAACCAATGGATTGGTAGCCAAAGTAAGAAATAGGATTGAATATAGCTAAAGTGAATTTTACTTCTTTACATTTCCTTAGTTACTGTAAGTGTATGTCAAGGCAAAAAGCAAACAAACATTTTTTGTACACCTGAAATAAAGCAAAAACATATTTCCCCATGGTTTAGCCTTTTAAACATACTGCAAGTACAAAAAATACCTGTTGATGTGCCAGAAATATATATCTTCCTTTTTAAAATGACAACACAGTGTATTTTGGCTCTGAATTCAAAGCACATGCCAGCCCTGCCTTCTTAATTTCTGATGGATTACAATGAACACAGACCTCTCTTCATCTTCATAACCTCTCCTCCTCATGACTGTTAAGAAACATAGGCATAAAGCCATTATCTCACATAACAAAAAACCTTGCAACTTTATAACAAATAAAACATGGAAACTGGAAACTGTTGTTGGAAGGGCAATGCCATAGCTTTTTTTTTAATCAATAATCTCCAAAAATTTGGTGAATGACTCCAATATGAACACATATGTTTCAGCAAACAAACATGCCAGTCTAGAGGTGTAACTAGAACTTTCAGGACTCCAGTGCAAAAAAAAAACATGCCTTATAGTGCAAGGGGGAACTCTGTGGACCCTGGTTTAAAGGGGAACTCTGATATAAGAGGTTCTCTGGTCACCAGAGCCCTCCTTAAATCAGAGTTTACAGACTTCCTCCTTACCTCAGAGTCCCCTTTGCACTGTAATGCTAAATTCTGCAGATTTTGATGTTAGGAGCATGCTGGTAACTCTGAGGTAAGGGAGGCTCTGCTGACCAGAGAACCTCTTACACTAGAGTTCCCCTTTATACCAGAGTCTGCAACATTCCCCCTTACATCAGGGTCTGTAGATTTAAAACACTAAGGTAAAGGGGTTCACTGATGTAAGAAGGGAGTTACGTAGTTACATAACTAATCTGGCTGAAAGAAAACAAAAGTCCATCCAGTTCAACCATAAAAAAAAAAAAGTTATAATCCTACACCCACAGTTGATCCAGAGGAAGGTAAAAAACAAGCATGATCCAATTTGCTCCTGCAGGGGAACAAATGCCTTCCTGATCCCTCGAGAGGCAATTGGATATTCCCTGGATCAGCTTTACCTATAAATGTTAGTAACTAGTTATATTCTGTGTATCTAGGAAAGAATCCAGGCCTTTTTTAAAGCAATCCACTGAGATGGCCAGAACCAACTTTTGAGCGAGTCTATTCCACATTTTCATAGCTCTCACTGTGAAGAAACCTTTCTGTGTTTGGAGATTAAATTTCTTTTCCTCCAGACATAAAGAGTGCCCCCTTGTCCTCTGTGATGACCTCAGGGTGAATAACTCTACACCGAGTTCACTATATGAACCACTGATGTATTTATACATGTTGATCTTATCCCCCCTTAATCTCCTCTTCTCAAGAGAGAATACATTCAGTTCCTCTAATCTTTCCTCATAGCTGAGCTCCTCCATGCCTCTTATTATTATTATTATTATTATACAGGACTTATATAGTGCCAACAGTTTGCTCAGCACTTTACATTAGGAGGGAGACAGTACAGTAACAATACAGTTCAATATAAGAGGGATTAGAGGGCCCTGCTCCTTGGAGTTTACAATCTAGGAGGGAGGGGTGAGTGGTACAAAAGGTAATTAGCTGTGGGGGATGGTGTGGTAGGAAGAGTAGAGGATTCCAGTATTAGCTGGGGTCGGGGTAGGCTTCCCTGAAGAGATAGGTTTTCAGAGTGCACCTAAAGGTGAGCAGAGTAGCCGATAGCCTGATAGCTTGGGGTAGGGAGTTCCAGAGGATGGGTGAAGCCCTTGAGAAACCCTGGAGATGAGCATGGGAGGAGGAGACAAGGGAGCTAGAGAGTAGTAGGAGTTATCAGTTTGGTTAGCCTTTTCTGTACTTTCTCCAGTTCCCCAATGTTTTTTTTTGTGAATTGGTGCCCAAAACTGAACTGCATATTCCAGATGAGGTCTTACTAATGATTTGTACCGGGGTAATATGATATCTCTCTCTCTGGAGTCTATACCTCTTTTAATAAAAAGAGAGGATTTTGGTCGCTTTAGAAACCGCAGCTTGGCATTGCATGCCATTATTAAGCTTGTGATATACCAGAACCCCCAGATCCTTCACCACTAGAGATGAGCGAATCGAACATGGCAAAGTGGAATTCGTTTTGAATATTGGGAAATATTCGATTCGCGCCGAATCCGAAAATTAGCCAACTTCGGATGCACGAATCGAATTTTCCCAAAAATGGCGGCGACATGTGTGGCGACGGAGCGGGGATCTCTGGGAAGGCGCGCAGACAAGGCGCGCTGACCCATAATGCATTCATTCATGACATGTGATCGCACTAGCCAATCAGCAGCCAGCCAGCCAGCACTGTGTAATGGTGGAGCTATAACTTGTGGCCATCTTACAATTCTCCATTAGCCTGCGGTCATTCAAGAGAGACAGACCTGTCTGTATTAGGGACAGAGTTAGGGCCAGAGAGACTTTAGGGCCACAGAATCGTTACTTAGGGACACAGAATCGTTACTTAGGGACACTGAATCGTTACTCAGGGACACAGAATTGTTAATCAGGGACACAGAATTGTTACTCAGGGACAGACACAGAATTGTTACTGAGGGACACAGAATTGTTACTGAGGGACACAGAGTTGTTACTCAGGGACACAGAATTGTTACTCAGGGACACAGAATTGTTACTCAGGGACAGACACAGAATTGTTACTGAGGGACACAGAATTGTTACTGAGGGACACAGAATTGTTACTCAGGGACACAGAATTGATACTCAGGGACAGACACAGAATTGTTACTGAGGGACACAGAATTGTTACTGAGGGACACAGAATTGTTACTCAGGGACACAGAATTGTTACTCAGGGACAGACACAGAATTGTTACTGAGGGACACAGATTTGTTACTGAGGGACACAGAATTGTTACTCAGGGACACAGAATTGTTACTCAGGGACACAGAATTGTTACTCAGGGACAGACACAGAATTGTTACTGAGGGACACAGAATTGTTACTGAGGGACACAGAATTGTTACTCAGGGACACAGAATTGTTACTCAGGGACACAGAATTGGTACTCAGGGACACAGAATTGGTACTCAGGGACACAGAATTGTTACTCAGGGACAGACACAGAATTGTTACTGAGGGACACAGAATTGTTACTGAGGGATACAGAATTGTTACTCAGGGACACAGAATTGTTACTCAGGGACAGACACAGAATTGTTACTCAGGGACACAGAATTGTTACTCAGGGACACAGAATTGTTACTGAGGGACACAGAATTGTTACTCAGGGACAGACACAGAATTGTTACTCAGGGACACAGAATTGTTACTCAGGGACACAGAATTGTTACTCAGGGACAGACACAGAATTGTTACCGAGGGACACAGAATTGTTACTGAGGGACACAGAATTGTTACTCAGGGACACAGAATTGTTACTCAGGGACAGACACAGAATTGTTACTCAGGGACACAGAATTGTTACTCAGGGACACAGAATTGTTACTGAGGGACACAGAATTGTTACTCAGGGACAGACACAGAATTGTTACTCAGGGGCACAGAATTGTTACTCAGGGACACAGAATTGTTACTGAGGGACACAGAATTGTTACTCAGGGACACAGAATTGTTACTCAGGGACACAGAATTGTTACTCAGGGACAGACACAGAATTGTTACTCAGGGACACAGAATTGTTACTCAGGGACACAGAATCGTTACTGAGGGACACAGAATCGTTACTCAGGGACACAGAATTGTTACTCAGGGACAGACACAGATTTGTTACTGAGGGACACAGAATTGTTACTCAGGGACACAGAATCGTTACTGAGGGACACAGAATTGTTACTCAGGGACACAGAATTGTTACTCAGGGACACAGAATTGTTACTCAGGGACACAGAATTGTTACTCAGGGACACAGAATCGTTACTGAGGGACACAGAATCGTTACTGAGGGACACAGAATTGTAACTGAGGGACACAGAATCGTTACTCAGGGACACAGAATTGTTACTCAGGGACACAGAATTGTTACTCAGGGACAGACACAGAATTGTTACTCAGGGACAGACACAGAATTGTTACTCAGGGACACAGAATTGTTACTCAGGGACAGACACAGAATTGTTACTCAGGGACACAGAATTGTTACTCAGGGACACAGAATTGTTACTGAGGGACACAGAATTGTTACTCAGAGACAGACACAGAATTGTTACTCAGGGACACAGAATTGTTACTCAGGGACACAGAATTGTTACTGAGGGACACAGAATCGTTACTGAGGGACACAGAATTGTTACTCAGGGACACAGAATTGTTACTCAGGGACACAGAATTGTTACTCAGCCCACTGAAATCACGTGTCCTCTACCTGCCCCTGTCCTTTGGTGTTCCCTCACCAAGCGAAGTATCGCATGCTGTGGGCTCAGCCCCACTGTACAATGAGGAAGAGCTAACAGAGGGCGGTCAGGAATGGGGGGAGACATCCGCCTCTTCAGCAGCCAGGCGAAGAAGTACTGGCGAGGAGAGTGGCTCGGTAGCCGGTCTAGAGACAGGTCTGTCTCCTGACCCACACGCAGCCGAGGGGGCTAGTAGTGAGGCGGAGACCCTAATTGATGATGATGAGGCTGATCGCACTTGGCAGCCTCGTCGTCATCAGGCTATTGCTTCCGCATCATCAGGAGAAGAGGGTGCCAGCTTGGCAGCGAGCAAATTAGTCGGTGGGTTGCCCAGGAGGCAGCAGGGTCGCAGCAGTGTCAGTGGAGCCAAACGGCCATGGAGTAGAGCACCAGCTCCACTGCAGCCTACCACCACGGCCAGTAGTGGTGCCGGTGTGCACGGAGGAAGTAGCAGTCAGCCAGTGAGGAGTAGCGGGGGCAAAGTTTCCTACTCGGCGGTGTGGCAATTTTTCGTCAAGCCGCCCGAGGAAATAAACGTAGCCGTATGTCGACTATGTGGCCAGAAAGTCAAATGTGGCCAGGGGGCCCATGTTGGGACTACAGCGTTGCGTCAGCATATGCAGCGTCGCCATTCGGTGGCCTGGGAAAACCGTGATAAAGATACGGCGGTTCTGCCTGCCCCAGCCTCCGCTCCATCACCCGCTCCGTTACTTGCTCCGTCACCCGACGTCAATCGCCCTCTATCACTCAGTCAAGGCTCCAACACCTCTGCTGAGGGGAGTTGTCGCTCGTTGGCATCTTCCGCTCGTTCAGATGCTCCTTCTCCTGCTACTCCTCTTCACGGATTCCGTCAGCAGTCTTTCTTGGAATCCGTTTCCAAGAGACAACAGTTTGCGAGCACGCACCCGACGGTGCAAAAGCTGAACGTCCTCCTGTCCAAGTTGCTGGTGCTGCAGTCCCTCCCTTTCCAAGTGGTGGACTCAGCACCTTTCCGAAAAATGATGGCTTGTGCCGCGCCGCGGTGGAGAGTGCCAAGCCGGCATTTCTTCGCCAAAAAGGCAGTGCCAGCCCTGCATTCACATGTAGAAGAGATGGTGGGCCAGTCTTTGAGCATGTCGGTCTCTGCCAAAGTGCACGGCAGCGCCGACGTGTGGAGCTGTAACTATGGTCAGGGACAGTACATGTCATTTACGGCCCACTGGGTGAACGCGGTGCCGGCACAGCCGCACCAGCAACTTGGACAGGTCACGCCGCTTTTGCCTCCACGTTTGCACGTCCTTGGTCCAGAAAAGATGTCCGCCTCTACCACCTCTTCTTCCGCCGTGTCCTCAGCCGCCACCCCCGTGCCAAGTCCCATTACCCGACCGGCATATCACATGTGCAGGGCGCAACGGTGTCACGCTGTGCTGCACCTGGTATGCCTTGGCGAACGTAGTCACACAGGGGAGGAACTTCTGAGTGTAATGAACAGAGAAATCGACAGATGGCTGTCTCCGCGCCAACTGAAAATCGGAACCATGTTGACCGACAACGGAAAGAACATGGTGTCTGCTCTGCGTCAAGGAAGGTTGTGCCATGCGCCATGCATGGCTCACGTGTTCAATCTGGTTGTCAAGCGGTTCCTAAAATCCACCATCCCACTGCAAGACATCCTTAAAATGTCACGTAAACTTTGCATGCATTTCAGCCATTCCTACACCGCAAAGCACACCCTCCTTGAGCTGCAGCGGCAGAACGGAATTCCACAGCATCGCCTGATCTGCGACGTTGCAACAAGGTGGAATTCAACCCTACATATGTTAGACCGCCTTTACGAACAGCGAAAGGCCATCACCGATTTCCTGATGTTACAAGCGGATAAAGGTACTCCCCTGTGTAACTTAGATGTCAGCCATTGGCAGCTCATGCGTGACACCTGCCGCTTGCTCGGGCCCTTTGAGGAGGCCACGCTATTCGTGAGTCGGCAGGACTATGGGATGAACGACGTCATTCCTCTGTTGCACGTCCTGGAACAAATGCTGTTAACAATGGCTGGTCAGGCTGCGGTAGACGTGGTGCACAGATCTCAACGCCACATGACCCCTGTGGGGGCAGGACAGGAAGAAGAGGAGGAGGTAGAGGAGGACATTGGTGCTCAGGAATTATTGAGTGAAATGGGTGGTTTTTCCACTCAGCAGACAGGAGTGGAGGAGCAGGAGCATCTGGTAGAGGAGGAGGAGGAGACAGACGACCCAGACGCACCGTGGCAGTATGCTGTGGAGATGGAGGCAGGGAGTCCCTCGCATTCCTTGGCACAAATGGCCCATAGCATGCTCGGTTGCTTGCGTAGCGACAGCCGAATAATAACCATCAGACAAAGGGATGACTTTTGGCTGTCCACCTTGTTGGACCCTCGCTACCGTTCAAAAATGGTGGCCTTTTTCACACCTGCTGAGAGGGAGGCCAAAATAACGTACTATAAAAACCACCTATGTAGTCAGTTGGTCTCTGCCTTTCTGCGCCAACGTCCATCCTCAGACACTGTGGGCCCTGTGCGCTCGCGTTCCGCTGCCATGGCAGCAGGGGAGGGGTGGGGTGGTAGGAGCAGTGGCAGCTCCACCAGCAGCGGCTGCCTCAGTCTGCAGTCGATGATGAGTAGCTTTCTTCACCAGCGCAATGAGGAAACTACTAACCAGCCGCAGCAGCATCAGGTGGACCTGGAGCAGGACCTCAAACAACAGGCTTGAGCCTACTTGGACAGCACCCTGCCAACCGAGGTAGACAATCCCCTTGACTACTGGGCAACGAAACTTGACCTTTGGCCCCAACTAGCTGAATTTGCCCTTGAAAGGCTGTCATGCCCGGCCAGTAGCGTGGCATCGGAGCGCGTGTTTAGTGCGGCAGGAGGTATTGTAACTCCGCAGAGGACACGACTGTCCACCCAAAGTGTGGAGAGACTCACGTTTGTGAAAATGAATCAGGCGTGGATTAGTCTGGATTTGAAACCACCAGTTCCTGACACAACTGACTAAATCCGCCATGAATCATGCCCCAAACATGCTATTATTTTTAACATAGGCCTCTGTATGGCCTTCAATTTAAGCTGCTTACGCTTCGCCACTCTGCCATGGGCCCCTGTACCGCCTCCTCTTGCTGCTGCCAGGTCCAGAGTGTCTCATGGGTCCCTGTACGGCCTCCCATTGCTGCTGTCTCCATCGCCACACTCTGCCATGTGCCACTTTCAGGTCTCCTCACACTGCTGGTGGGTTCCATTTTGTCATAGGGTGCTGGTAGATTACGGGCCTCCCATTGCTGCTGCCAGGCCCGTAATCTGCCATGGGCCCCCGTACCACCTCCTCATGCTGCTGCCAGGTCCAGAGTGTGTCATGGGTCCCTGTACGGCCTCCCATTGCTGCTGTCTCCATCGCCACACTCTGCCATGTGCCACTTTCAGGTCTCCTCACACTGCTGGTGGGTTCCATTTTGTCATAGGGTGCTGGCAGATTACGGGCCTCCCATTGCTGCTGCCAGGCCCGTAATCTGCCATGGGCCCCCGTACCGACTCCTCATGCTGCTGCCAGGCCCGTAATCTGTCATGGGCCCCTGTACCGCCTCCTCATGCTGCTGCCAGGTCCAGAGTGTGTCATGGGTCCCTGTACGGCCTCCCATTGCTTCTGTCTCCATCGCCACACTCTGCCATGTGCCACTTTCAGGTCTCCTCACACTGCTGGTGGGTTCCATTTTGTCATAGGGTGCTGGCAGATTACGGGCCTCCCATTGCTGCTGCCAGGCCCGTAATCTGCCATGGGCCCCCGTACCGACTCCTCATGCTGCTGCCAGGCCCGTAATCTGTCATGGGCCCCTGTACCGCCTCCTCATGCTGCTGCCAGGTCCAGAGTGTCTCATGGGTCCCTGTACGGCCTCCCATTGCTGCTGTCTCCATCGCCACACTCTACCATGTGCCACTTTCAGGTCTCCTCACACTGCTGGTGGGTTCCATTTTGTCATAGGGTGCTGGCAGATTACGGGCCTCCCATTGCTGCTGCCAGGCCCGTAATCTGCCATGGGCCCCCGTACCGACTCCTCATGCTGCTGCCAGGCCCGTAATCTGTCATGGGCCCCTGTACCGCCTCCTCATGCTGCTGCCAGGTCCAGAGTGTGTCATGGGTCCCTGTACGGCCTCCCATTACTGCTGCCAGGCCCGTAATCTGCCATGGGCCCCCGTACCGACTCCTCATGCTGCTGCCAGGCCCGTAATCTGTCATGGGCCCCTGTACCGCCTCCTCATGCTGCTGCCAGGTCCAGAGTGTGTCATGGGTCCCTGTACGGCCTCCCATTGCTGCTGCCAGGCCTGTAATCTGCCATGGGCCCCCGTACCGACTCCTCATGCTGCTGCCAGGCCCGTAATCTGTCATGGGCCCCCGTACCGCCTCCTCATGCTGCTGCCAGGTCCAGAGTGTGTCATGGGTCCCTGTACGGCCTCCCATTGCTTCTGTCTCCATCGCCACACTCTGCCATGTGCCACTTTCAGGTCTCCTCACACTGCTGGTGGGTTCCATTTTGTCATAGGGTGCTGGCAGATTACGGGCCTCCCATTGCTGCTGCCAGGCCCGTAATCTGCCATGGGCCCCCGTACCGACTCCTCATGCTGCTGCCAGGCCCGTAATCTGTCATGGGCCCCTGTACCGCCTCCTCATGCTGCTGCCAGGTCCAGAGTGTCTCATGGGTCCCTGTACGGCCTCCCATTGCTGCTGTCTCCATCGCCACACTCTACCATGTGCCACTTTCAGGTCTCCTCACACTGCTGGTGGGTTCCATTTTGTCATAGGGTGCTGGCAGATTACGGGCCTCCCATTGCTGCTGCCAGGCCCGTAATCTGCCATGGGCCCCCGTACCGACTCCTCATGCTGCTGCCAGGCCCGTAATCTGTCATGGGCCCCTGTACCGCCTCCTCATGCTGCTGCCAGGTCCAGAGTGTGTCATGGGTCCCTGTACGGCCTCCCATTACTGCTGCCAGGCCCGTAATCTGCCATGGGCCCCCGTACCGACTCCTCATGCTGCTGCCAGGCCCGTAATCTGTCATGGGCCCCTGTACCGCCTCCTCATGCTGCTGCCAGGTCCAGAGTGTGTCATGGGTCCCTGTACGGCCTCCCATTGCTGCTGCCAGGCCTGTAATCTGCCATGGGCCCCCGTACCGACTCCTCATGCTGCTGCCAGGCCCGTAATCTGTCATGGGCCCCCGTACCGCCTCCTCATGCTGCTGCCAGGTCCAGAGTGTGTCATGGGTCCCTGTACGGCCTCCCATTGCTTCTGTCTCCATCGCCACACTCTGCCATGTGCCACTTTCAGGTCTCCTCACACTGCTGGTGGGTTCCATTTTGTCATAGGGTGCTGGCAGATTACGGGCCTCCCATTGCTGCTGCCAGGCCCGTAATCTGCCATGGGCCCCCGTACCGACTCCTCATGCTGCTGCCAGGCCCGTAATCTGTCATGGGCCCCTGTACCGCCTCCTCATGCTGCTGCCAGGTCCAGAGTGTCTCATGGGTCCCTGTACGGCCTCCCATTGCTGCTGTCTCCATCGCCACACTCTACCATGTGCCACTTTCAGGTCTCCTCACACTGCTGGTGGGTTCCATTTTGTCATAGGGTGCTGGCAGATTACGGGCCTCCCATTGCTGCTGCCAGGCCCGTAATCTGCCATGGGCCCCCGTACCGACTCCTCATGCTGCTGCCAGGCCCGTAATCTGTCATGGGCCCCTGTACCGCCTCCTCATGCTGCTGCCAGGTCCCGAGTGTGTCATGGGTCCCTGTACGGCCTCCCATTACTGCTGCCAGGCCCGTAATCTGCCATGGGCCCCCGTACCGACTCCTCATGCTGCTGCCAGGCCCGTAATCTGTCATGGGCCCCTGTACCGCCTCCTCATGCTGCTGCCAGGTCCAGAGTGTGTCATGGGTCCCTGTACGGCCTCCCATTGCTGCTGCCAGGCCTGTAATCTGCCATGGGCCCCCGTACCGACTCCTCATGCTGCTGCCAGGCCCGTAATCTGTCATGGGCCCCCGTACCGCCTCCTCATGCTGCTGCCAGGTCCAGAGTGTCTCATGGGTCCCTGTACGGCCTCCCATTGCTGCTGTCTCCATCGCCACACTCTGCCATGTGCCACTTTCAGGTCTCCTCACACTGCTGGTGGGTTCCATTTTGTCATAGGGTGCTGGCAGATTACGGGCCTCCCATTGCTGCTGCCAGGCCCGTAATCTGCCATGGGCCCCCGTACCGACTCCTCATGCTGCTGCCAGGCCCGTAATCTGTCATGGGCCCCTGTACCGCCTCCTCATGCTGCTGCCAGGTCCAGAGTGTGTCATGGGTCCCTGTACGGCCTCCCATTGCTTCTGTCTCCATCGCCACACTCTGCCATGTGCCACTTTCAGGTCTCCTCACACTGCTGGTGGGTTCCATTTTGTCATAGGGTGCTGGCAGATTACGGGCCTCCCATTGCTGCTGCCAGGCCCGTAATCTTCCATGGGCCCCCGTACCGACTCCTCATGCTGCTGCCAGGCCCGTAATCTGTCATGGGCCCCTGTACCGCCTCCTCATGCTGCTGCCAGGTCCAGAGTGTCTCATGGGTCCCTGTACGGCCTCCCATTGCTGCTGTCTCCATCGCCACACTCTACCATGTGCCACTTTCAGGTCTCCTCACACTGCTGGTGGGTTCCATTTTGTCATAGGGTGCTGGCAGATTACGGGCCTCCCATTGCTGCTGCCAGGCCCGTAATCTGCCATGGGCCCCCGTACCGACTCCTCATGCTGCTGCCAGGCCCGTAATCTGTCATGGGCCCCTGTACCGCCTCCTCATGCTGCTGCCAGGTCCAGAGTGTGTCATGGGTCCCTGTACGGCCTCCCATTACTGCTGCCAGGCCCGTAATCTGCCATGGGCCCCCGTACCGACTCCTCATGCTGCTGCCAGGCCCGTAATCTGTCATGGGCCCCTGTACCGCCTCCTCATGCTGCTGCCAGGTCCAGAGTGTGTCATGGGTCCCTGTACGGCCTCCCATTGCTGCTGCCAGGCCTGTAATCTGCCATGGGCCCCCGTACCGACTCCTCATGCTGCTGCCAGGCCCGTAATCTGTCATGGGCCCCCGTACCGCCTCCTCATGCTGCTGCCAGGTCCAGAGTGTCTCATGGGTCCCTGTACGGCCTCCCATTGCTGCTGTCTCCATCGCCACACTCTGCCATGTGCCACTTTCAGGTCTCCTCACACTGCTGGTGGGTTCCATTTTGTCATAGGGTGCTGGCAGATTACGGGCCTCCCATTGCTGCTGCCAGGCCCGTAATCTGCCATGGGCCCCCGTACCGACTCCTCATGCTGCTGCCAGGCCCGTAATCTGTCATGGGCCCCTGTACCGCCTCCTCATGCTGCTGCCAGGTCCAGAGTGTTTCATGGGTCCCTGTACGGCCTCCCATTGCTGCTGTCTCCATCGCCACACTCTGCCATGTGCCACTTTCAGGTCTCCTCACACTGCTGGTGGGTTCCATTTAGTCATAGGGTGCTGGCAGATTACGGGCCTCCCATTGCTGCTGCCAGGCCCGTAATCTGCCATGGGCCCCCGTACCGACTCCTCATGCTGCTGCCAGGCCCGTAATCTGTCATGGGCCCCTGTACCGCCTCCTCATGCTGCTGCCAGGTCCAGAGTGTCTCATGGGTCCCTGTACGGCCTTCCATTGCTGCTGTCTCCATCGCCACATTCTGCCATGTGCCACTTTCAGGTCTCCTCACACTGCTGGTGGGTTCCATTTTGTCATAGGGTGCTGGCAGATTACGGGCCTCCCATTGCTGCTGCCAGTCCCGTAATCTGCCATGGGCCCCCGTACCGACTCCTCATGCTGCTGCCAGGCCCGTAATCTGTCTTGGGCCCCTGTATCGCCTCCTCATGCTGCTGCTTGGTCCAGAGTGTCTCATGGGTCCCTGTACGGCCTCCCATTGCTGCTGTCTCCATCGCCACACTCTGCCATGTGCCACTTTCAGGTCTCCTCACACTGCTGGTGGGTTCCATTTTGTCATAGGGTGCTGGCAGATTACGGGCCTCCCATTGCTGCTGCCAGGCCCATAATCTGCTATGGGCCCCCGTACCGACTCCTCATGCTGCTGCCAGGCCCGTAATCTGTCATGGGCCCCTGTACCGCCTCCTCATGCTGCTGCCAGGTCCAGAGTGTGTCATGGGTCCCTGTACGGCCTCCCATTGCTGCTGCCAGGCCCGTAATCTGCCATGGGCCCCTGTACCGACTCCTCATGCTGCTGCCAGGCCCGTAATCTGTCATGGGCCCCTGTACCGCCTCCTCATGCTGCTGCCAGGTCCAGAGTGTGTCATGGGTCCCTGTACGGCCTCCCATTGCTGCTGCCAGGCCCGTAATCTGCCATGGGCCCCCGTACCGACTCCTCATGCTGCTGCCAGGCCCGTAATCTGTCATGGGCCCCTGTACCGCCTCCTCATGCTGCTGCCAGGTCCAGAGTCTCTCATGGGTCCCTGTACAGCCTCCCATTGCTGCTGTCTCCATCGCCACACTCTGCCATGTGCCACTTTCAGGTCTCCTCACACTGCTGGTGGGTTCCATTTTGTCATAGGGTGCTGGCAGATTACGGGCCTCCCATTGCTGCTGCCAGGCCCGTAATCTGCCATGGGCCCCCGTACCGACTCCTCATGCTGCTGCCATGCCCGTAATCTGTCATGGGCCCCTGTACCACCTCCTCATGCTGCTGCTAGGTCCAGAGTCTCTCATGGGTCCCTGTACGGCCTCCCATTGCTGCTGTCTCCATCGCCACACTCTGCCATGTGCCACTTTCAGGTCTCCTCACACTGCTGGTGGGTTCCATTTTGTCATAGGGTGCTGGCAGATTACGGGCCTCCCATTGCTGCTGCCAGGCCCGTAATCTGCCATGGGCCCCCGTACCGACTCCTCATGCTGCTGCCAGGTCCAGAGTGTCTCATGGGTCCCTGTACGGCCTCCCATTGCTGCTGTCTCCATCGCCACACTCTGCCATGTGCCACTTTAAGGTCTCCTCACACTGCTGGTGGGTTCCATTTTGTCATAGGGTGCTGGCAGATTACGGGCCTCCCATTGCTGCTGCCAGGCCCGTAATCTGCCATGGGCCCCCGTACCGACTCCTCATGCTGCTGCCAGGCCCGTAATCTGTCATGGGCCCCTGTACCGCCTCCTCATGCTGCTGCCAGGTCCAGAGTGTGTCATGGGTCCCTGTACGGCCTCCCATTGCTGCTGTCTCCATCGCCACACTCTGCCATGTGCCACTTTCAGGTCTCCTCACACTGCTGGTGGGTTCCATTTTGTCATAGGGTGCTGGCAGATTACGGGCCTCCCATTGCTGCTGCCAGGCCCGTAATCTGCCATGGGCCCCCGTACCGACTCCTCATGCTGCTGCCAGGCCCGTAATCTGTCATGGGCCCCTGTACCGCCTCCTCATGCTGCTGCCAGGTCCAGAGTGTCTCATGGGTCCCTGTACGGCTTCCCATTGCTGCTGTCTCCATCGCCACACTCTGCCATGTGCCACTTTCAGGTCTCCTCACACTGCTGGTGGGTTCCATTTTGTCATAGGGTGCTGGCAGATTACGGGCCTCCCATTGCTGCTGCCAGGCCCGTAATCTGCCATGGGCCCCCGTACCGACTCCTCATGCTGCTGCCAGGCCCGTAATCTGTCATGGGCCCCTGTACCGCCTCCTCATGCTGCTGCCAGGGCCAGAGTGTCTCATGGGTCCCTGTACGGCCTCCCATTGCTGCTGTCTCCATCGCCACACTCTGCCATGTGCCACTTTCAGGTCCCCTCACACTGCTGGTGGGTTCCATTTTGTCATAGGGTGCTGGCAGATTACGGGCCTCCCATTGCTGCTGCCAGGCCCGTAATCTGCCATGGGCCCCCGTACCGACTCCTCATGCTGCTGCCAGGCCCGTAATCTGTCATGGGCCCCTGTACCTCCTCCTCATGCTGCTGCCAGGTCCAGAGTGTGTCATGGGTCCCTGTACGGCCTCCCATTGCTGCTGCCAGGCCCGTAATCTGCCATGGGCCCCCGTATCGACTCCTCATGCTGCTGCCAGGCCCGTAATATGTCATGGGCCCCTGTACCGCCTCCTCATGCTGCTGCCAGGTCCAGAGTGTGTCATGGGTCCCTGTACGGCCTCCCATTGCTGCTGCCAGGCCCGTAATCTGCCATGGGCCCCTGTACCCACTCCTCATGCTGCTGCCAGGCCCATAATCTGTCATGGGCCCCTGTACCGCCTCCTCATGCTGCTGCCAGGTCCAGAGTCTCTCATGGGTCCCTGTACGGCCTCCCATTGCTGCTGTCTCCATCGCCACACTCTGCCATGTGCCACTTTCAGGTCTCCTCACACTGCTGGTGGGTTCCATTTTGTCATAGGGTGCTGGCAGATTACGGGCCTCCCATTGCTGCTGCCAGGCCCGTAATCTGCCATGGGCCCCCGTACCGACTCCTCATGCTGCTGCCAGGCCCGTAATCTGTCATGGGCCCCTGTACCGCCTCCTCATGCTGCTGCCAGGTCCAGAGTCTCTCATGGGTCCCTGTACGGCCTCCCATTGCTGCTTTCTCCATCGCCACACTCTGCCATGTGCCACTTTCAGGTCTCCTCACACTGCTGGTGGGTTCCATTTTGTCATAGGGTGCTGGCAGATTACGGGCCTCCCATTGCTGCTGCCAGGCCCGTAATCTGCCATGGGCCCCCGTACCGCCTCCTCATGCTGCTGCCAGGTCCAGAGTGTCTCATGGGTCCCTGTACGGCCTCCCATTGCTGCTGTCTCCATCGCCACACTCTGCCATGTGCCACTTTCAGGTCTCCTCACACTGCTGGTGGGTTCCATTTTGTCATAGGGTGCTGTATGGCCTCCCATTGCTGCTGCCTCCACCGCCACACTGTGGCTCCACACTCTGGTTTTGGCCCCGTGACTGCCCAAATGAGTGAAGTGTGCGGTGATTCTAAGATCGACGGCACTCATCTGCATGTCATACTGACTGACAGTATTATTTCTCTTCCCCAGCAGACTCCAAGGGCATTTAAATTAAAGGTACAGTGTTCTGCACTAATATAAAGGCTCTCTGAAGCCTAGAAACACCCTTTTTATAAGTTAAATTCGCAGCGAATATATTCGACTCGAATCGAATTTATTCCGCGAATTCGCCGAATCGAATTTTTGAATACTTCGCTCATCTCTATTCACCACCATTGATTCCCCCAGTTGTACCCCCCCTAGTATGTATGATGCATGCATATTCTTATCCCCCAAGTGCAGAACTTTACATTTATCAACATTAAAACTCCTTTGTCCCATAGTTGCCCAATTAAACAGTGCATTGTCCAATTAAATAGTGCTTGTAAGTAGGAGACATCCTGTAAGGACTTTATTCTACTGCACAGCTTCTGGCCATCTTCTGTACTGTTTCCGCAGTCTCTGGTCATCTCCTGTACCATGTCCGCAGTCTCTGGTCATCTCCTGTACCATGTCCGCAGTCTCTGGTCATCTCCTGTACTATGTCCGCAGTCTCTGGTCATCTCCTGTACTATGTCCGCAGTCTCTGGTCATCTCCTGTACTATGTCCACAGTCTCTGGTCATTTCCTGTACTATGTCTGCAGTCCATTGGTTTAGAATATTTTTTTTTCTTGTTTTCTTCCTCTAAAACCTAGGTGTGTCTTAGGGTCAGGTGTGTCTTATGGAGTGAAAAATACGGTATATTCCTTCTGGAACAGCAACAGTCTTTAGCAAAGTAATCCCCTTCTAGGAGTCTGATGTCTCCCTGAGTGGATTTTTAGCAAAGTCCCAACTTGTAGGAGCTCTCGGTCCCCTTAGTAATACCTGGCCACGATATCTGGTACCAAGGCAAGGGTAAGCAATAAACTGTCCCTGAAGACTTGCCAAGAACTTGCATCTAGCAGACTTCTCCCTTACAGGCCCTGGGGCTGTAGAGGGACTCACACTGTCCTTTTGCTGCAGCTATGGATAGAACTGTTTTCAGGCCTTCCGCTAGGCTGGCTCACTTCCAGGCTATGCAGGATGTTCATCCCTGGTGGCTTCAGGGCAGTGGAGTTTCCTCTTTCAGCTTCCTTTTTCCTATAACCTCCAGCCTGAAGGCAAAACCCTCCTTCCTAGGGGCCCCCTCCCAAGCTACACAGCAGCACCTCAACCATCCACCCGACTCACCTGCTGGCCAGGCTCTGTCATATTCATGGGCCAGCCTGTCACACTGCCAGTCCTCCTGCCTGGGATTGGTCAGACTCCCATGAATATGCAGATCAGATCCTCCTTGCCTCCACCTACTGACTTCTAGGAGCTTCTCCAAGCTTCTAGAACAGGGGGAGGTACCAGAGGACAGACCTGTAGAGCTCTCCAGCCTAACCTGAAATGACCCTCTGACTCACACCCAGGCTTCTAGCAAGCCTCTAACTATACTTAACAAACTATGTAGTGCCCTCTAGTGTACATAGCTTTTTAGTGTATAGTTAGAGGCTTGCTAGAAACTGCAGATCAGGGCTGGAGGGCTCTAAAGGTCAGTACTCTGGTACCTTCCCCTGCTCTAGAAACTTGGAGAAGTTTCTAGAAGCCAGTAGGCAGAGGTGAGGAGGGGCTGACCTGCATATTTGCGGGAGTCTGACCAATTCCAGGCAGGAGGCCTGGCAGTGTGGGAGACCAGCCTTTTAATATGACAGAGCCTGGCCAGCAAGGGTTTCGGGTGGAAAATGGATTGAGGAAGGTGGTGCTGGTATGGAGCCTGGGAGGGGGCCCCTGAGAAGGGGGAGGTCTACCTACAGGCTGGGAGCTTGAAAGAGGGGCCTCCACTGCCCTACAGTCTACCAGAGGAGGACAGCCTTTCAGCAGGGGAAGAAACCAGCCCATCATAAGGCCTGAAAACAGTTTCACCTTTTAAGCTACAGGAACAGGACAGTGTGACTACCTCTGCACCCCCTGGGCCTACAAGGGAGAGGGCAGTCAGGTGCCATACCCAACTAGTTCTCCCTGGGACAGTACAGTTCTCGGAATCCCTCTCTCTGGGATACTTTTCATGACTAGATTTTCATCTAGGTTCTGAAGAGGTTCATCTAAGGGGACTGAGTTCTTCTAGTAAGGACTGTGTGCTGATCCGTTAAGAGACAAAAGCCACTCCAGAGGAAGTAGAAAGACAATGATCTATTTTTGCTTTTTTGTACATAGGATGTTTTGTCCACCGAGTTGTTCAAGTTCCATTGGGCATCTCGTGTACCCCTAGATACCATCCAAGTTGGTTTACCCTCAATAAAATAACAAAAACAAGCTCTTGGACTGATTACTGACTTTAGATGCAAAAATGGAAAAAGTGTGTTGCCTGGCTGTGCAGAGCATAAGGGGATCCAAAACTCAGTGGCCCCTACAAGGGTAGTGCTACATATAATAGAGGGCATACTAAGAAGGATTAATATTCAGTATAAGTGGAGACTTGGATCAGTACAACATTAACCTTTAAATTTGGCAGACAGCTGTCAACAGGACAATCAGAGATGCAATAACAACACTACAATCATACTTAAAGTCATATATGTTTACTCAGTTAAAGCATTCACTGCCAAAGATACATGTTTGGAGTTTCCCATAAGCAGAATATTAACTGAGTGTGTTTAAGATATGTTTGCCAGCTGTAAACATGACAAGAAGATTAAATGGGTTGGTCATTTTTTGAAAAGTAACTCTTTGATGCTGATCTGGGCATTTAGCAAAATGGTGGTCATGTATTCTATTAGAAATCATAGTACAGTCATCATATTGGAATTGAGGGAATGCAATACATTTCCAATCTGTAATGCTGGGACAACAGAATCATCAGTATGGTGTCAAGTAAATACTTTTTAAATAGAATTCATTCATTCCCACTTCTTCTGGAGATTCCCACTAACTACACAACTCCCTCTTAGCTAGGACACAGAAAAAAAAAACAACATAGGGTCTAACATTTTCTTACTCTGTCCAAAACTTAAAAACAGTGTTGTTTTAACATACGCTTTAAGCTAGCCACACAGTCAGATTTTACTTAGGTTTGACCAGTTAGATTAGCATAGTTTACCAACATCAATGGGATTGATTTACCAAAGGCAAATAGCCTGCTAATTTTGCAAAGGAATTCTCATGTTGCAAGGGAAATTCACCATAGCTTAGTGAACGAGGTGAAGCTCTGATGATGTCCATCAGTCATTCATTTGCAAACAAAAATCATTTTCTTGAACATGATAGGGTACTCTTTGCAAAATTAATTTTTTTACCACAATCACTAAGCTATAAGAAAATTCCCTTGCAAGATGAACATCCTATTTGCCTTTATCAACCCCTTTGTAGTGTGAAGGTCTGGTTAGTCACAAGTTGTGATTTTTCTGGAAGATCCTCGCCCTACATAGCTGTTGGTAAACCTCAAGAAGATTGGAAAATTAGATTGCTACAAATGAGGCCATATGTGGTGAGGAATTAAAGTGGAATAGTAGATATAAACTTGCAATTTTTATTATTACTGAATCTCAGTAGTCCTACCACACCAGGATCCAAAACTCACACCATAGTACGTTCAGGAGTGTATATACTTAAAAAACATAGTAGCTATGTTTTATTTAGCTACATTAAGGTGAAATTACAGCAGATTGATACACTGAACTTTGAACTGCATTTTGTAATGTCTAGCATTTTTTGGTGGCTGATAGCTAAAAAGAGTGGGAAATTTGAGCGGAGAGTGAAAAAGTTTTACTTTTGACTGCTGGTGATTGCTGGTGCTTGTAGTTGTTTATTTTCTTCTTTGGGTCTTGCTAAAAGCTTTTACTTTTTTAAATCACTTTTTCTGTCACTTTTTAAATAGCATTTTTTTCTTCCTTTCCTTGTCTTCCTTTGGTCTGCTAATTAAAGGGAGGGGTTAATTGGTAACAGGTGCTACAATCACTATATACAGTGAAGGAAATAAGTATTTGAACCTCTGCTGATTATGAATATTTGCCCATTCACAAAGAAATGATCAGTTTAAAAATCGAATGGTAGGTGTATTGTAACACTGAGAGACGGAATAGCAACAAAAAAATTCAGCAGAAATGCATGTCTAACAAATGATGCACTGATTTGCATGTACATGAGGGAAATACATATTTGATCCCCTTTACAAAACATAACTTAGTACTTGGTGGCAAATCCCTTGTTGGCAATCACAGAGGTCAAACGTTTCCTGTAGTTGGCCACCAGGTTTGCACACATCTCAGGAGGGATTTTGGCCCACTCCTCTTGGCAGATCCTCTCCAAGTCATTCAGGTTTGGTGGCTGACGTTTGGCAACTCGAACTTTCAGCTCCCTCCACAGATTTTCAATCGGATTAAGGTCTAGAGACTGGCTAGGCCACTCCAGGACCTTAATGTGCTTCTTCTTGAACAACTCCTTTGTTGCCTTGGCCAAGTGTTTTGGGTCATTGTCATGCTGGAACACCTATCAACGACCCATTTTCAATGCCCTGGTTGAGGTAAGAAGGTTCTTACCCAAGATTTGATGGTATATTGCCCCGTCCATTGTCCCTTTGTTGCGGTGCAGTTGTCCTGACCCCTTAGCAGAAAAACACCCTCAAAGCAGAATGTTTCCACCACCATGTTTGACAGTTGGGATGGTGTTCTTGGGGTCATAGGCAGCATTCCTCCTCCTCCAAACACGGCAAGTTGAGTTGATGCCAAAGAGCTTGACTTTGGTCTCATCTGACCACAACACTTTCAACCAGTCCTCCACTGCATCATTCAGATGTTCAGTGGCAAACTTCAGATGGGCCTGAACATGTGCTTTCTTGTGCAGAGACCTTGCGGGCAATGTAGGATTTCAATCCTTGTCGGCGTAGTGTGTTACCAATTGTTTTCTTGGTGACTTTGCTCCCAGCTCCTTGGAGATCATTGATAAGATCCTCACGTGTAGTTCTGGGATGATTCCTCACTGTTTTCATGATCATTGACACTCTACGAGGTGAGATCTTGCATGGTGCACTAGACCTAGGGAGACTGACAGTTGCTTTGAGTTTCTTCCATTTGCGAATGATTGCACCAACTGTTGTCACCTTCTCACCAAGCTACTTGGCGATAGTTTGGTAGCCCAGTCCAGCCTTGTGTAGGTCTACAATCTTGTCCCTGACATCCTTGGACAGCTCTTTGATCTTTGCCATGGTGGAGAGTTTGGAATCTGATTGTTTGATTGCTCCTGTGGACAGGTGTCTTTTATACAGGTAACAAAATGAGATTAGCAGCACTCCCTTTAAGAGACTGCTTCTAATCTCATCTTGTTACCTGTATGAAAGAGAGCTGGTAGCCAGAAATCCTGAATGATAGAGTATCAAATACTTATTTCCCTCATGAACATGCAAATCAGTGCATAATTTGTTAGACATGCATTTCTTTTGAATTTTATGTTGCTATTCTGTCTCTCAGTGTTACAATACACCTACCATTCGATTTTTAGACTGATCATTTCTTTGTGAGTGGGCAAATATTCAAAATTAGCAGGGGATCAAATACTTATTTCCTTCATTTGCTGTAGAGCTCACTCTGAGCTTACTCATTCTTGAGCTTCCTTGTATTTTGCTTGCTGGACATTTTTGACCAAGTGGACATTTCATAAGTGGCGTTTAAAAACTGGAGTTGTAAACAGGAGATTATAACAGGAGGCTACTAACCTGTAAGTGACAACTGATATTTCCTGTTAATATTGTAACTGGGATAATGTGAGTTAGCAGGGTTGAAGGTTTTGTGCAGTGCACAGTGTGCCGCATGTTTGCAACAGTTCCAGGATGGATAACGCTGCAACAGATGTGAGCAGGTTGCCTTTCTGAAAAGCTAGCGTTAGAGATCTGGATGAGCAAGTTGCAACACTGGGCAGAAACAACAACCTTGAAATGGGTCTTCTGCTCCCTGAGCAGGTAGCTAATGGGATTGATGTGGAGGGTGGAGAGGTTAATCAGAATTATCAAGTAGGAAGATGGGTTACTGTAACAAGAGGGAGTGGTAGGGGCTCACAGAAAAAGAAGGCTGGCCCTGAGTTTGTGCACCCAAACAGATTTGCCAAGTTGGGTGAAGATGTGGGGGTGGCAAGCTCAGGGGTGCCAGCCCTGGATGTCACTGCTATCCCTAACAGCTGGGAAGGCAGACCATCTGGGAGGGGTGGTGAGGGTAGTGTAGGAATTCCTAGACAGTTGGTGGTAGTAGGGGATTTTATAATCAGAAGGACTGACAGAATAATTTGTTGCCAGGATCGCCTCAACCGAATGGCTTGCTGTCTCCCTGGTGCCAGGGTTCGGCATGTGGTGGACTGGGTTAATAAAGTACTGGGAGGGGCTGGGTATGACCCAGCTATCTTGGTCCATGTTGGAACCAATGACAGAATACATGGAAGGTGGAGGCTCCTTAAGAATCAATTTAAAGAACTAGGCTGCAAATTGAAGGGAAGGACCTCCAAGGTGATATTCACTGAAATATTACCTATGCCATGCGCAACTCAGGAAAGACAGGGGGAGATTAGAGAACTCAATGCATGGCTAAAGACCTGGTGTAAGAGGGAAGGATTTGGGTTTCTAGAGCACTGGGATGACTTTTCATTTAGGTGCAGCCTATATGCTAAAGATGGTTTGCACCTAAATGGAAGGTGATCTGCTGAGCTGGGGGAGAGGTTTATGGGGAGGCTGGAGAAGTATTTAAACTAGGATCGAGGGGAAGGGAGAATTAAAGTATGATGGGGTAGACAGATCAGACAGGGGTCAGTACTTATTGTTGGGTGGAATAGGGAAAGATGGGGGAGAGCTATGGCAGATAAGAAGGTTTACATGTTACAAACAACCAGTGGAATTGGGACCATTTGTATGAAAATACAAAATATGCAAAATACGTGTGCACAAGGTGTCAATGCATTAAAGTGTTTGTTCACCAATGCCAGAAGTCTGCCAAGCAAAATAGGTGAGTTGGAAGCTTTGGTGCATGAACAGGACTATGATTTAACCACTCTCGTTGATCTGGGAGGGTGTCATATGACATCCTTCCCAGATTGCACCTTGCGCGTGGCCGCAGGGCCGCGCTGTGGCAAGATCTGTCACCGACTGTGCACCTCGGACACAGCTGAAGACAGATCTGTGTACCGACCCGTTGCCAGTACCATGTGACCTGCTGTGACCAATCACAATAGGTAACATGACAGTTGTAAACAATAGATGGCTTCCTTTCATGCCATCCATTGTATACAAGTGTGTCTAGCTGTGAATGGTCACAGTGATCACATGCACAAACTCGGCCAATCACAGCCCATCTGTATCATGTGATTAGCCATCAGAGCTAATCACAACAAAAAAACCTGAATAAATGGATTTCATTCAGTTAAATGCTTGCTTATAGGAAAGAAATTCTTTGCTATAAGCAATTAAATTGTGTAAAAAAAAATATATATATTGATCACTTCCCCACAGTAGTGCAATGTTATTACTATGGTAACATTATATTACTTTGGTCATAGTGTAATATGAAAACAAATCTTAAAAAAAGAAAATAAATGTAATAAATATAATAATAATACATTTTTTTTAAATGAGCAATTTTTCTTTTTTCGTACTGTCACCAGTCAGTGTCCCTGATAATCGCCACACCCGTTATATGATGACACTGTACTGCACTAGTGACAGTATGTAAAAAGGAAATTGTGAAAATATTTATTTTAATTTCTTTATTTTCCAAAAAGTTATGACAAAAAAACTACAACTTCAAAAAACTCGCCATGCATCTTATGAAATACATCGGACTGTCTACTTTGCAATAAGGGGTCATTTGTGGGATATCTGTACTGTTCTGATATTTTTGGGCCTCAAGAAATTAGATTGGGGGTCAGTACTTCAGGATTGATCAATTTTCAGATTTATCCCATAGTTCGTGAACTCTACAACTTTCCTACAGACTAAATATTAAATACTGATTTGGGTTATTTTCATCAAAGAAATGTAGCAATTTATGAAGAACAATTATTTATTTGCAAACTTTTATAACAGAAACAAAGAAAAACATGGGTTTTTTTTTCAAAATTTTCAGTCTTTTTTTGTTAATTTAGCAAAAAATAAAAACCCCAGTGGTAATTAAATACCACCAAAAGAAAACTCTAGTTGTGTGAACAAAATCTTAAAAATTTAGTTTGGGTACAGTGTTGCATGACCATGCAATTGTCATTCAAAGTGTGAGTGCGCTGAAACCTAAAAATTGGCCTGGGCAGGAAGGGGGTAAAAGTGCCCGGTATTGAAGTGGTTAATTGGTATTGCTGAATGTTGGCTTCATTCTTCACATGACTAGGCTATTAATATTCCTGGCTATGTTCTCTTTCGGAGAGACAGGGCAAATAGAAAAGGTGGTGGTGTCTGTCTCTATGTGAGAAGTGATCTCAGAGCGAGTGTGAAAGAAGACCTAGTTGATGGAGAGTGTGATGAGGCTGAAGCATTATGGGTGGAACTGCACATTGGGGTGCGTACTACAAAGGTAATCATTGGAGTTTGTTATAGGCCCCCCAGTGTTAATGAGGAGGAGGAGACTCAGCTCCTTTCACAGATCAAAAGGGATGAAAGGGCTGGGACAGTGATAATAATGGGGAATTTTAACTAACCAAAAATTGACTGGAGTAATGGTACTGCAGGAACAGTTAAAGGGCAAAAATGTTTAAACCTACTACAGGACAATTTTATGGTACAGATCATAGAGGCCCCAACTAGGAATGATGCTCTGATGGACATGGTAATCTCAAACCTTGCAGAGTTTATTACGAATGTCCATATAAAAACACCTGGGTAGCAGTGACCATAACATCATTTCATTTATTGTTAGCTGTAAACAGGAAGCACATACAGGAAAAATAAAAATGCTCAATTTTAGGAGAGCTAATTTTCCAAGGCTGAGAGATGCTCTCCAAGAATTAGACTGGGAGGGAATATTGGCATTGATGAACACAACACAGAAATGGGAGTTCTTCAAACGGACTGTATGTGAACACACTGCAAAATATATTCCCATGAGCAACAAGTTTAAAAGGCTAAAAATCAAACCTATGTGGCTTACGGCCAAAGTTAAAAAGGCTATAGATAATAAGAAAAGAGCTTTTATTAAATATAAAAATGAAGGAACGCTATCATCATTTAAGCATTACAAAGAATATAACAGAATATGCAAAAACGCAATAAAGGCTGCAAAAATTGAAAACGAACAACAAATTGCAAAAGATAGCAGGACCAACCCCCAAAAATATTTCAGATATATTAATAGTAAAAAGGTCCGGTCCGAGCATGTAGGCCCTTTACAAAATAATCTAGAGTGGGTGACTGGGGACAAAGAGAAGGCAAATTTATTAAATACCTTCTTCAGCTCTGTGTATACAAAGGAGCATGGGGGAGTTCTTGTCCATAATGGGCATGGTATTGACACAGCTCCAGATGTTCCACATTGGCTCACAATTGATTTGATACAAAAATATTTAGACATAATAAAGGTGAATAAAGCATCTCTACCGGATGGCATATACCCATGGGTCCTTAAAGAATTGAGCTCTGTCATTTCAAAGCCATTGTTTCTAATTTTTAGGGACTCTTTAATGACTGACATAGTACCACTGGATTGGCGTAAGGCCAATGTGGTGCCAATATTTAAAAAGGGGTCAAAATCTTTACCAAGTAATTATAGACCTGTCAGTTTAACTTCTATAGTTGGGAAGATACTGGAGAGTTTAATAAACGACCACATAGATAAGTTCTTGCTGGAAAAAATATTTTAAGCAACAGACAGCATGGATTCATGAAAGACAGAAGTTGTCAAAATAAATCTGATTTCTTTTTATGAGGGGGTGAGCAAAATCTTGGACAGAGGGGTGGCGGTGGACGTGGTATACTTGGACAGAGGGGTGGCGGTGGATGTGGTATACTTGGGTTTTGCAAAAGCGTTAATGTGTAAGGTAAAGTCTACAGGTTTGGAAAAATCTGTATGTAAATGGGTAGAAAACTGGCTAAAAGATCGTATTCAGAGAGTAGTGGTGAATGATTCATATTCTGAATGGTCTAGGGTTGTCAGTGGTGTACCCCAAGGTTCAGTGTTGGGACCCTTACTTTTTAATATAATTATAAACAATATAGGGTCTGGAATTAAAAATACCATTTCAGTCTTTGCAGATGACACCAAGCTGTGCAGTTACAAGCCGACCTCAATGCACTGTTTAATTGGGCAATTATGTAGCAAATGAGGTTTAATGTTGATAAATGTAAGGTTATGCACTTGGGGGCTAAGAATATGCATGCATTATACATTCTAGGGGGGTACAACTGGGGGAATCAATGTTGGAGAAGGATCTGGGGGTTTTGGTAAATCGCAAGCCTAATAATGGCATGCAATGCCAAGTTGTGGTTTCTAAACAAGCAAAATCCTCTCTTGTATTAAAAGAGGTATAGACTCCAGAGAGAGAGATATCATATTACAAATCATTAGTAAGACCTCATCTGGAATTTGCAGTTCAATTGGGGAAAGTACAGAGAAGGGCAACCAAACTGATACGAGTCATGGAGGAGCTCAGCTATGGGGAAAGATTAGTGGAACTGCATTTACTCTCTCTTGAGAAGAGGAGATTAAGGGGTGATATGATCAACATGTATAAATACATCAGTGGTTCATATAGTGAACTCGGTGTAGAGCTGTTCACCAGAGGTCATCATAGAGGACAAGGGGGCACTCTTTACATCTGAAGAAATTTAATCTCCAACCACGGAAAGGTTTCTTCACAGTAAGAGCTGTGAAAATGTGGAATAGACTCCCTCAAGAGTTGGTTCTGGCCATCTCAGGGGATTGCTTTAAAAAGGGCCTAGATTATTTCCTAGATACACAGAATATAAATGGTTACTAACATTTATAGGTAAAGTTGATCCAGGGAATATCCAATTGCCTCTCAGGGGATCAGGAAGGCATTTTGTCCCCTGCAGGAGTAAAATTGGATTGTGCTTTGCTGCGTTTTTTGTCTTCCTCTAGATCAACTGTGGGTGTAGGATTATAACTTTTTTTTTTTTCCTGGTTGAACTGGATGGACTTTAGTCTTTTATTCAGCCAGACTATCTATGTAACTATGTAATGTGAAAAGTTCCTATTAAAAAAATAAATAAATAAAAAAAGCTGAGCTAGGCAAAATGTAAACGCCAAATCTCCAAAACAGACATGGTTTTGATCCTGCGTGTATTTCCAGGAGGTACAGCTTCTTCGCGAATTTTGGCATTGCATACTCCAGTCTTAACAATTTATCTCTCGTGTAATACAAAGGACTAAGCAGCCCTGAAATTCTATCTTAGCTCATGTCTTTAAGGCCCACTCATATTAGAAAAGCAGAGCTTGGCATGGCAATATAGCATGCCTCTCATATTTAAACTTTCATTTATTATCTTCTTCATCTCTCTTTGATTAAATATTAAATTAATCATGCCTCAACTTGTGTTCTGAGTTAAATTGGACTTGTTTGAAAGTGGTGAAAGAATCTGTCATTGCTACTTATTAATATGATGGGTGATATATCTATATAGTATTTTATGTTGTAACATGCAACAAAAATACTTTTTTTTCACTCTAAATATGTAGGAAAGCCAATGGAGTGCTTATACGTAGTGTATTTGATGAAAATGAAATATATATGTTTAATGTGGCAAATTGCATTCTAGTCTTTAATAGATGTTATAGCAAAAAGTCAATTGGAAATGTCATTTGCACTTCACAAAGTGAATATTCTGTTCCCCCCATATAAATCAACTTTTATAACTTGGTTGTCTCATTGAAAATGCACTACCTATGTTCAACAACTGTTAAAGGTAAATTTTTAATCCTTTTTTTAAATAACAAACATGTTATACTTACCTGCTCTTTGCATTGGTTTTGCACAGGGCAGCCCCGCTCCTCCTTTTCTCGTGCTTCTGGCTCCTCCCCCCAGTTGAGTGATCCACATAACAAGCTGCTTGCTCTGGGGGCACTCATGCAGTGTGGCCTCTGTGTTTTCATAAGACTCACCAGCTGCCTCCTCACTGGCTGTAATTGACAGCAGCAGGACCCAATGGCTCCAGCGGCTGTCTCTAAGCCAATAAGATGTGAGAGAGCCGAGAGAGCCTCGGCTCTCGTGCACATCGCTTGCTGGGGATTGGGCTCAGGTTGGTTATAAAGCTACAGGGGAGCTGCACTCTGAAGGTTTTTTACTTAAAGGTAAAAATCCTTCTGCCTTTACAACCACTTTAACTAGTTACCGACCGCAGATAGCCGAATGACGGCTACACTGCGGCCGGCCAGTTCTGAGTGGACGTCATATGACGTCCTCCCAGAACGCGCTCTCCTGCGCGCCCCAGGGGGCGCGCACCTGGCGATCTCCATGATCGCTGTGTCCTAGCTGATCACGTAATGTGGTAAAAGGCCAATCACAGCGGCCTTTTACCACGTGATCAGCGGTGTCCAATGACACGCTGATCAGAGGGAAATGCAAGTGCCGGTTCTCGGCTGCACTTTCCTCACGCTGTCAGATCGTGAGGAAAGTACTGCCGAGAACCGGCAGTTGTCAGAGCGGAGATCGGCACCGATCATCAGGGCACTGATGATCAGTGCCCTGATGATCGGTGCCCAGCAGTGCCACCCGCAAGTTCCGCCCACCTGTGCCCAGCAGTGCGCCCACTAGCTCCGCCCACCTGTGCCCAGCAGATCACCCACCTGTGCCCAGCAGTGCACCCACCTGTGCCCAGCAGTGCACCCACCTGTGCCACTCTGCAGTGTCACACACCTGTGCCCAGAAGTGCCACCTACCTGTGCCCAGCAGTGCCACCCACCTGTGCCCACCCACCTGTGCCCACCAGTGCCACCCACCTGTGCCCACCCACCAGTGCTGCCCACCAGTGCCACCCATCAGTGCAGCCCAGCAGTGCTGCCAGTCAGTGCCCAGGGGTTGTGCCAGTCAGTGCCGCCAGTCAGTGCCCAGCAGTGATGCCAGTCAGTGCTGTCTATCAGTACCCATCATCAGTGTCACCTATCAGTGCCGCCTATCAGTGCTGCATATTAGTGCCGCCTATCCGTGACACCTCATTAGTGCTGTCTATCAGTACCGCCTATCCGTGCCACCTCATTAGTACTGCCTATCAGTGCCCATCAGTGCCGCCTATCAGTGCCCATCAGTGCTGCCTCATCAACGCACATCAGTGAAGGAGAAAAAATACCTGTTTGAAAAATTTTATAATAGAAACAAAGAAACTTTTATTTTTCAAATTTTTTGCACTTTTTTTTATTTATAGCGCAAAAAGTAAAGCGCCCAGTGGCGATTAAATACCACCAAAAGAAAGCTCTATTTGTGAGAAAAAAATTATCAAAATTTCATATGGGTACAATGTTGCATGACTGCGCAATTGTCAATCAAAGTGCGGCAGCGCTGAAAGCTGAAAATTGGCCTGGTAAGGAAGGGGGTATAAGTGCCTGGTAGGCAAGTGGTTAAGCAAAAAACAAATTGATACCACTGAGCTACTGTAAGTTCTCTCTAGTGACTAATCTAAAAATATCTACATTTAATACAATATCAAAAAATTAACATGCTTCCAAAATATGAAAGTCATATAAAATATCATAAGGTAAAGCCTAATGTAATAACTAATAATTTGTGTTTCCTTTACACTGCTGAATAGGCTACTGTGGGTACCATTTAAAATGAAACAAGCAACACACTGATTTGTATAGAATGCATTAAGGTGGTACATAAAGTAGTAACATGGTAAAAAGTTTTATTGCAACAAGCAAAAGAAAAACCAATAGTATGCTTTCAAAGTGCACAGCCTTGTTTTACCACTGCTAGCATCATTTGAGAACAGCACTATTCAATAATGAGATCTGCTAGCCGATGTGCTGCTATTACCATAGCTTAAGCAGTCACCTATCTCTTAGCAAAAACTCCTTACAAGAGCAATATTTAATTTGAAATAACGAATTACAATTAATCTCACTATTCTAACTAGAGTGTCAATTATTTATTTGGTTGGTTATTGGTTGGTCATGGTTTGCTGCAGATTGTATAATAATTACATGCATTTCACATATTCAACTGACCTGTATTTCCCGTTTAGAAAAAAATCCTTAAACACGGTTGCCATTAATCAAATATGTTTTTAAAAATAGAAATATATGAGTCAACCATATGCAACATGTGCACATCAACAATGCAGTCAGGTTGTCTTGTTGTCTGTGTCCCATTGGTGAGATGTTCCTTTACATCCTGTCTTCAGCTGACCTATATTTTCAGATTTAAAAAAATCTTTAAATACAAATGCCATAAATCAAATATTGTTAAACAAATAGCAGTCTATGAGTCAACCATATGTAGCAGTTTACATATCAACAGTGCATGGACAGTAAGACAATGCATTGCTCAATAAAATATATGGGTGAGCTAATTACACAGTCAATCAATAATTTTTTTTTAAACCAGCAAATAGTTAATCAAACAATTATTTAGATTTAAATATCAGTATATTATTCTTTAAAATTATGAAAGTATATTGAATACCCTACATTACATAATTTGAACTTTTATTTCTACCCAATAACTGCATGTTAAGAAAATGACCAACATGTGTTTCTCTACATGGCCAGGCATCACACTCTTATATAATGTCTGTAGGTTTTCTTTTGCCAATAAAATCACATAAAACACGATTGTATGTTATTCAGCTTATAGTTTGGATCTGTTAAATAGAATTCAATCATGCATGTAGCAGGAAATAGACAATATTTTCTTTCTTTCAGGCCTGCCATCCAAAATGTGATATGTCTTCCTGTTCTGATTACTAGAACAGATCTGTGGTTTAATGTGCGTAACACTTCTCTTGCTGTTCCAATGTAGCCAGCATGGTAGACACATAAATATCTCAGAGTTGAATAAATCCTGCTGAGACATAGAGGAACATTTATAATGGTAGTGGCTTATATATGTAGCACTACCCCCTTAGGAGATGCTGAAGGTTTGGGTCCATCCTATAGTCCTGCACAGCCAGACAACACATCATTTCCTTCTAGCCTTGTACCCCAGAGACAGTAAACAGTCTTTGAACTTGTTTTTTTGGATTTTATTAGGGGATTTGAACTTGGATAGGGATAAGGGATACATGGCATGCCCAAGGAAATGTTAAGCTGAGGACAACTTCTTGGAACTATGTGCAAATGCTCAGAAGGGTTTATCCTGATGTACCACCTTGGACCCCAGATCAAATCTCCTCTTCATCCAGCTGCCTGAGGGAATCCCTTGGCAAGGGGACCCGGAATATACCACCTTAAGATCAGCAGTCCCAGATGGGGGCTAGTCAGGTTTCTCACCAGATTGCCCTCTCCCCTTAGCTAGCCCAGACAGGTCAAAGGCAAGTTTGGTTGTACACTGAAAGGCAGAAATAGCAAGTCAGGTCGCCGGTTACTTGGAAAATAGCTGAAGACCACTAAGCAATCTGTTCATGTCACACTGCAGCTTATATAGTTAATTTGAAACCAATATCAGCCTACGGTGTATCTTCTTGCACTGGATCGTCCTTATAGGAACATTCTGATCGAAGAAGAGAACAGATTGTCAAAGACTCATGTCTCAATGACTCTGCTGTGCCTTCAATGTTCACTCGCATGCTAAGGTCAGAGATGTGACTAGGATGTATCATTTAACTGCATAAGAAAAAAGTCTGATCATAATGCTGATTGTTTAGTAGGGCTGTGTATATCTCAAGACAGGATGCACAAAGATGCTATTCCTGCACTAAGCAGAAATGTCTATTTTCATTTAGAGTTGCTAGGTTATAACAATCCTAAACCCAACTGATAGTTCAGCATTCTTGGGTCTTTCCTAAACTCTGGTTATGGTTTGCTTCAGTCTGCAGCTGGGGAATATCCCTGGCAACAGTGTGGAAAGTTTCAATGATCAGTGTCATGAATATTTATATATCCTTATCAAAACACAAGACAATTTATTGCCAGTTGTGTAAGCTGGGAGAGGGAATACGCCTCCTGCCTGGGAGAAGGACACAGTTGTGTGTTTGATCATCGTAGGCCTGCTGCCTGAAGAGCGTGACAGTGTGATTGGGCAGAGACCTGTGTAGCACCCTCCTAGTCAACTAGGGGGAGCTAAAGTTACAATTGTTAGTCAGAGGCTGAGTAGCACCCTGATACAACATTCAGAGAGGTGAAATTTCAGTCAAGGCTGAGAGGTTCTGCAGACCAGCTCTCTGGAACTTCCCCCTGCTCTAGAATTTTGGAGAATATTCTAGAATCAGTGGGAGGGAGTGAGGAGTGGCTGGTCTACACTCTTAAGGGCTCCTGGCCAATCCCCAACAGGAGGCTTGGCTAGAGGCCAGGACAGTTCTTAAGAGTGACAGAGCCTGCTTGTCATGTACCTGATAGGAGACTGAGTTGATGAGGGCGGCCTCACTTGTGTCCCTAGCCCTGACATCACTGAGGTTGGAACAGGGGGAGTCTAGGGACCAGGGGGACAAGAGTACCAGGAGTTGTTGCTTGTGGCTCTTGCAGATGATAGCCTTGGTAGACTGAGTATCCACTGATTTAGGGCACAGTAGCAATAGAGCAGGCAGGTACTGTGGATTGCCGGATGTGCAGCAGGGCAAGGTAGGTAGCCAGTAACAGGACTGGAGCAGGGTCAGACAAGCCAGGGTCATAAACAGTCAGCCAGCGCAGTACTGAATCAGAAGAGAAAGCAAAGGTCAGGAGCAGAGCCAAAGTCAGGAACCAGGAGCAGGAGAGCAATCGGAGTCGGTCAGGAACAAAGGGAACGTCAGGAACTAGCAGGACACAGAGGGGGAGCTGAAAGACCAGTCAGCACTGAATCAGCACCAAGGTGCTCTTTAAATAGCCCGCCCAGTGCAGACAGGTGCACCTGGGTCCTAGTGCCTGCCCGGCACCATCAGCAGTGACAGGTGCGCCTGGGTCCTAGTGCCTGCCCTCCTGTATGGCTTGTCGGAATCCTGCGCATGCGCAGATTCATGCGCTATGGCGATCTTCTCGTTCCCTGGTACTGCTAATCAGCGGGAGAGTTCAGTTGAAAAATGGAGAGGAAGTGAGAGGCTGGAGGGCAGGAGTCTGGGAGGGGGTCCAGATGGAAAGGGGCTCACCTACAGGCAAAGAATCTTGGAGGGTGTAAAGCTTGGGACTACACTGGCCCCCAGACTGAGGACCACCTATCCAGCAGGGAAGGAGAGGTCGAGCAGAAGGCCTGGGAGCAGCCACCAACCTAGCAACAGCATAGGACAAGGACTGAGAGAGTGTACCTGCACCCACTGGGCCAGTAAGTGGAAAGATCACTCTGGTGGGAAACTGGATTAGCTGCTATGAGGACTGTTTCACACTGCAGTGACAGGCACTGGATCCCCTCCCCAAGGATTCTCCCAGTGCAATTGGATGAGGAGAAGATTCATCTAGGGTCTGAGGTGGCACACCAGGAGATCTTGGTTAGCTTTCCAGAAGAGAATGTTTTTTACTGTAAAGACTTGCATATAGTTCCAGGAAAATCTGTATGGAAGATGCATGGTGCCTGGCTGTGCAGGACTAAAACCCAAACTTCAGCGACTCTTAAGGGGGTAGTTCTACACCTGGGTTTGAGGCTTAGAAAGCTGAGCAAGGGATTAATAGTACCTTGGAGGAACTTCAACCTAAGTAGACTACTGGAGATGCAGGGTAGAAGTTTAGTTCTCCACTGAAGTGTGGTGATCTGGCCCATAGAAGTCAGTAGCTGAACCATCCAGTACCTAGTGACCTGGAGCTGAATTCACAGAATGCAGCGCTGGCTTAAAGGTCCCCTATTTGTGCAGGCTGTAAATACTTTTTGTTCCTCTTCTCTAGTCCACCACATCCATTGGTGTCCTGTGCCCTAACCTTCTCTTCAAGGAGTTTGAATTAGAGCTAATAAACTAATTGTTTGCTCTGAAAAGTGGCTGGTGCCATTCTGGACACATTACACCATTAATGCCAAGAAACTCACCATGGTGTGAAATGCTAGTCCACCCTGTCTCTTAGGTTCTCCATATGCCTTTGGGGGTCAGTAGGTACTACATGTGTATTTTAACTGTATATTCAGCTCTTTGCCTGGACTCAGCTTTAAAGTAGAATCCCAAGCAAATATTGAAAATGCACGATATATATACGTATATATATATATGGGTTGTTTGATCTTACCAAATATTTGTACTTCTGTTCAGGCGGTCTTAGCAGCATAGTGACACTATTGTTCCCTGTTTCAGCTTTCCAGCTTCCTGTGTCACTTTATATGTTATTAGAAAATGAATCAGCAATATGATGAAGTGTTTTCATTCTCCAATGAGAAGGTAAGTGATGCCAAGAGGTTACAAAGCTGGCTATACAGTGTGGTATGGAAATATGAATAAAAAACCAACAAAGTAGAATTACAAGTCTTTTGGCAGGTAAAACAGTTTGCATATATTCAACTGCATCTATAGTTGTCTGACAGAATTAATAATAGCGCCTATGGTCAAAATTATATAACTTACTAATAATGTACCAGCTGCAAAAAATCACCATATATAAAGTGTACCAATAAATAAATAATTTGCGCTAGTAAATGTGTATAAATATATAAATGTATATAAAGAAATCATCAAATCATAAGTCCAGAAAAAAATATATATATGCCAATACCACAAAAAAATATAAAAAAAAAAAAACTTTTAAGTGCAAAAAACTTTTGTGCAAAAAAAGTGTCTCAATATGAAAAATTTCACCAAAAAACCTTGATAATATAATGGCAGATCATCCATAAATATATCTTCAGAAACGGAAACTCTGCAACACACCGATCCTCATCGATCGAAATAACAGGATGAAAAACTTTGTAGTTAATCGAAAATCCACTTCTCCAATAGATAAAGGACCACCTTCAAACGTATCCATGGGGGGAAATGCCAAGCACTCGAGAGAAACAGAAAGACTTCATGGTGCAATATTATAAAAACCAATTCCTTTATTAGGTACTCATTGCACTTACTCAAGAGGTGTCCCAGCCGACACCAGCATCAACAGCATAACAGCAATCACATAAACGAGCCTGGCTACTCAGCACATGCGCAGTAGCTGGCAGCCAAAAACGTAATGACGTCACATCAATCAAGCTCCGCCCTACGCGTTTCGTCATCGACGTCCTCACGGAGCGGATAGATGTGAGACGTCTCAACCTCCTTAAATATTCACTCACAGGAAACGAACAGCTGACATCAATGGGGAATCAAGCAAAGCAAGCCGCCCCACAGATGACAGGAGTCCACAAAGGATATACAATGTATCCAATATATTTGCCATCACAAGCAAAAAAAACTTTAAAACAAGAGAACAAAAATAGAATAAAAAGAAATTTAAAACACTAATGATAAATAAATTAAATAAATAAATACATTAACGGGCCTGCACCCTCTAAGACTGTGTTTCAAAAAGGGAACTTAAAGGGCCAGTAACACTTTAAACACAAATAAAGGGGAACTCTAGTAATAATACAAAAATAATGCAAAAATTGTACAAAAAACATACAATCTCCCATATATCATCTTTAAACAGTTGCCTATATAAAAATATACTTAAAATAACATAAAAATTAAAAATTTGTGAGAAAACAATTCAAATCTATATCGACATTTAACCCAAATAGTTGCAAGGAATTTAGTTCATAAATCCAAAACGTCTCTTTTTTGGAAATCTCATTAACCAAATCCGAGCCCCTCCAATGGGGTTTTACCCAATATTGGGAGAACTGGGAGGTGTTTAAAAACAAGAATAGGCGAACATATAAGAAACATAGTAAAAGGATTTGATAGTGTATCCAAACATTTCAAATTGGTACATAATTGTGATCCAAGCTTACTTACCTTTTATGGGATCGAGATGGTAAAACCCCATTGGAGGGGCTCGGATTTGGTTAATGAGATTTCCAAAAAAGAGACGTTTTGGATTTATGAACTAAATTCCTTGCAACCATTTGGGTTAAATGTCGATATAAATTTGAATTGTTTTCTCACAAATTTTTAATTTTTAATTTTTATGTTATTTTAAGTATATTTTTATATAGGCAACTGTTTAAAGATGATATATGGGAGATTGTATGTTTTTTGTACAATTTTTGCATTATTTTTGTATTATTACTAGAGTTCCCCTTTATTTGTGTTTAAAGTGTTACTGGCCCTTTAAGTTCCCTTTTTGAAACACAGTCTTAGAGGGTGCAGGCCCGTTAATGTATTTATTTATTTAATTTATTTATCATTAGTGTTTTAAATTTCTTTTTATTCTATTTTTGTTCTCTTGTTTTAAAGTTTTTTTTGCTTGTGATGGCAAATATATTGGATACATTGTATATCCTTTGTGGACTCCGGTCATCTGTGGGGCGGCTTGCTTTGCTTGATTCCCCATTGATGTCAGCTGTTAGTTTCCTGTGAGTGAATATTTAAGGAGGTTGAGACGTCTCACATCTATCCGCTCCGTGAGGACGTCGATGACGAAACGCGTAGGGCGGAGCTTGATTGATGTGACGTCATTACGTTTTTGGCTGCCAGCTACTGCGCATGTGCTGAGTAGCCAGGCTCGTTTATGTGATTGCTGTTATGCTGTTGATGCTGGTGTCGGCTGGGACACCTCTTGAGTAAGTGCAATGAGTACCTAATAAAGGAATTGGTTTTTATAATATTGCACCATGAAGTCTTTCTGTTTCTCTCGAGTGCTTGGCATTTCCCCCCATGGATACGTTTGAAGGTGGTCCTTTATCTATTGGAGAAGTGGATTTTCGATTAACTACAAAGTTTTTCATCCTGTGATTTCGATCGATGAGGATCGGTGTGTTGCAGAGTTTCCATTTCTGAAGATATATTTATGGATGATCTGCCATTATATTATCAAGGTTTTTTGGTGAAATTTTTCATATTTAGACACTTTTTTTTGCACAAAAGTTTTTTGCACTTAAAAGTTTTTTTTTTTTTTTTTATATTTTTTTGTGGTATTGGCATATATATATTTTTTTCTGGACTTATGATTTGATGATTTCTTTATATACATTTATATATTTATACACATTTACTAGCGCAAATTATTTATTTATCTATAGTTGTCTGCCTGAAGTTCAGCTGTAACATTATCCTTCTATCCCTGGCTAAGATTTATATGCATTTTGTGTATCTGCTACAAGAATGGCCAAATACATTGCACATGGTATTAAAAACTGGATCACAGTGAATTATGGAATAACACTATGTCACTGATACATTTCCAAATCTTTTCAGCTCATGTATACATTATTAACTCCACTGCAACAATAAATGTGAGTATATGAAAGCACAGTAAAGAGGTCTCTTTACCATAACTGCATATCGGATCAAATTCAAAATCCTAACACTGACGTACAAGGCTGTCCACCATACTGCCCCAAGTTACATCACCGACCTGGTATCCAGGTACCACCCAACACGCGCACTCCGCTCCTCACAAGACCTCCTTCTCTCTAGTTCCCTGGTCTCCTCCTTCCATGCCCGCCTCCAGGATTTCTCCAGGGTGAATCCCATCCTCTGGAACTCCTTACCCCAACCCATCAGACTATCACCTACTCTCCTCTCCTTTAGGCGCACCCTGAAAACCCATCTCTTCAGGGAAGCCTACCCCACCCCCTGCTAATTTCAGACCTCCTCCACTCTTCCTACCACTCCATCCCCCACAGCCATGTCCTCCTGTACCACTATCCCCTCCATCCTAGATTGTAAGCTCGAAAGAGCAGGGCCCTTGCACCCCTCATGTATCGCATTGTATTGTCATTGTACTGTCGCGTGTATTGTCTCCCATTGTAATGTACAGCGCTGAGTGAACTGTTGGCGCTTTATAAATACTGTATAATAATAATAATCTGTCCCACACCATTGCATTTTGTCTTCCCCGCAACACGTTCAGAGAACACATTTTGCTGTTTACTTAACTGCTTCCAGTCCAGTTGTGTACCAGTACATCACTGGAGTGGAGGGGTGATATCTCAGTCATTACTGCAGCATGACTGAGCATGATATCCTTTTTTAGACCCAGGGTATTGGATATTACATTGTGTTTTTGTGCATTAAAATTAATTAAAGTGTATTTTTTCCCAAAACATTGCATTTGAAAAACCACTGCAAAAATACTGCATGACATAAAAATATGCAACCGTTTTATTATCTAGGGCCCCTGTCGGATTTGGCCTGGAGTGGAAGTAGTTAAAGAAGAACGTCAGGAAAACTGCCTTATAAAGAACTGCTGGACTACGAATAGTTAAATCTCAGCCATTGTATATCACCTCCTGCCTGTTCTTCACAATTTACTTTTTCATGGATGCTGGATTGTATATATATTGCTATATTTCCAGTCCTGTTAAATGGTACTTGTAGTAGGCTGTATACAGATTCACCATTTAACAGGTTCAGGGCATCCCCTAGGCATGTTTTTTCGAGGCTTGGTTCACACCAATGCATTTCTTAGTGCTTTTTGCAGAAACGCACTAAAGTCCATTTAACATGGTTTCCTAGGGAACATGTTCACATCTATGCTTTTTTGAGCTGCTTAATTTTTGTAAAGGGTCAAGGGCCTTTTCAAGTTCAATGAGTTTAATGGACATACTGCTGAAATGCATTTAGTGCGTTTTTTCCACGTGTTTGCGGTTTTTTTATGCCCAGCAACAAAAACATTATCAGTTTACCAAAAAAACACAAAACGTGGTGAAAACATGCGTAGAAAAAAAAGCAAAATGCACTGCAAAATGGACAAAATGCATTGGTATGAACCAAGTCTAAAAAGAGTTTTGCATTTTAAAAGTGTCTTTTAAAATTCAAAACTGAATTTTTAAAAAATTTGTTTCCCAGGACCACACCCAGCCCCTTGCCCATTGGCCTAGAAAATGGCCATTAATATTTTTTACCATTTGGTTCATATTAAGTGCCAAAATTTAGGTATTATTTGCAGAATCTGCCTTTAGCCAAACCCAGGTACGCTCGTCTCATCACTACTGCCAACCGATAGATTAACAAACACTTGAATAAAGAAACAAGCAATATTCAAAGTACAGCAACTCATTGAAGACTCTTTCACTGACATTACTATTCAAATTGAAATCTGGTATTATGGGTTACTCTTTTTGCCTCATTAAATATTTAATGAGTGCAATGTGCTAACTGTATAGGAGTAGTGAGTTAACTTTTAGCAGATTTTAGCATGGTTTTCCAGAGACAAGTCAGTGACTCCTGAGAAAGACAAGTAGTAAGACATTTGGCTGTCCTTGGACTCACATGGCCTCTGAAGTCCCCAAGAAATAATTTCAGTGTGTGATTCCAGCAGTCAGTGTGTGATTCCAGCAGACCACACCTAATGTCAGAATGTGCTATTAGAAACAAGTGCTTGAAGTGAAAGTGCAAAAAGCTCAGTGTTGATTCAGCATCAGAAAGTGTTTTCTAAACACCTTCTGAATTTACACTAAAGAAACACATTTTATGTTCTGATGTAAAATGTACACACTAATTTTTTAATATGGGCGAATATGAAACAAATGTATAAAAAATATATATATTATTTAAATATACAGAGGTGCTACTATCTTTTATTACAATGTCCTTCTGAGGAATGGGATTTTGTAGATCCCATGTAAATACAGAAGGGGAGGATGCAGAGATTAAATTTGGTTTAAAATCAGTGTTTAGAGTGTACTGCTGTTTTTTGTGGATCCAACAATACATGTGTTCCATGATAAGGTACATTGAGTTAGACTTCTCATTCATTATAAAGGGCTGCCAACACACAACAGCAGAAATATAGATATATAACCCTCTTTTGTATATATTTGCATTGTACATATGTGCTTTGTGGTGCATAGTGCATTAGCAGCTACTGTGCAGTGCACTGAGGTTCCATTCACATTGAACAGCAAAGCAATGAACTTTTACAGTGTCCTCTGGCAGGGAATGTGGGATCACCCAGTCTAAGTACCAGCTGGTCTTTATCAGAGACCCCCACATGGATGATAACTGGGAACCCTAGTAAGCCTCGTTTTTTTTTTTTGCTGCAATATGGCATCAGGTCATGGCCCCTGGAATTGCTCCACCTGCCCAACCAGGGGGTGGCAAGAGCAGAGGGGATACAGTGCAAAGACAGTACGTGAGGCAGGAGATAAGTGGTCTTGGCAGGTGGCAAGCAGAGGGTAATCAGCCAGTAAGGGTTGAAAATGAATGAGCAGTAGACAAGACCATAAAAGAGAGAATAGCCAGGTTCAAGCAGGGGTTCAGGCAGCCTGGTTTAGCAATGAATAGCCAGCAGACAGAGCAGAGGATTAGAAAGCAGTCAGACAATCCAGATCATCAACAATTAAGAATAGCAGGCTTCAGTGTTATAGCTCTTATTAACTGGTAAAAAGATACAGTACCAGTCTGTTCAAAGGCTATTGCTTAAATGCCCTCCAGACCACTCCTAACAGGGCCAGAACAAGGGGTGGGCAGAAGGGGCAGCTGCCCTGGACACTGTGGTATCATGTGAGGTGGGGGGGGGGTGCCTCATTGAGAATTACTGTCATTACAAGATGACAGAAGCAGTTACAGCAGCATCACTAATCCGGTCATTTTAGCAGTGATAAGCTGCATTTGGAGAGCAGAAGACAACCAGCAGGAAGTGCAGGCTGTGCTCTCTATCCCTTCCTGCTCCTCCTGCCATATGTGTTGGGAAGGGGGATTTGGGGGGAAGATTTGTTCTGGAGGGGATGATTGGGGTGGATTTGTCCTAGGAGGGGGGATTTGTGCTGGGGGGGGGTTGATCATAGGGAAATTGGGGGGGGGGGGATTTGTGCTAGAAGGGGGATTTATGCTCGTAAGGAATATTTTTCGGGATGAAGGAATCTGTGCTGAAGGGGAGGATTTGTACTCGTGAGGAAATTTGAGGGAGAGGATTTGTGCTAGGAGGGGGGATTTTAGGGAAATTTGTGCTCAGAGGAGACATTTGAGGGATAGAGGAGTTTTGCCAGTGTAGCACCCTCTAGTTTACATAGTTAGGTAAATTTAGTTTGGTTCATAAGTAGTTAAAGTGACCGTGGGTGGGGTTCAAGCTTAGGTCAAGCTGGATGGCTCTGTAGGTCAGCCCTCTGTTGCCTCACCCTGGTTCTGGAAGTTTCCAGAAACTTCTAGAAACTAGTGGGTGGGGGTATAGGGGCAGGGATCTAAATATTCATGGGAGTTTGACCAATCACCAGGCAGGGGGCCTTGCAGGATAGTAAGATGAGCCCATAAATATTGAAGAGCTTGGCCAGTAGGGGTTCATTGTGGGTTGGAGTATGGAGTGCTGAGTCGAGGAACGTGATGCCTGGAGGAGACCCCGGGACTGAAGGGCTCATCCTCTAGACAGGAGCTGAGGAAGGCAGGAAAGAGCAGTTTGGTCAGAGGGATCTTCACCACCCTTCAGTCTTATCCAGAAGACACCCTGTATAGTATTGCTCTTTGCCGAGCAGCAGGATTTCAGGGAACAGTGTAAGTACCTCTACTTACCACACCCAGAGCCAACAAAGGGAGAAGGAAGCCGGATGCAATTTTTAGCTAACCTAAAAGGTAAGGTACAGTGCTTTGATTTACCTTAAGCCCTCCTTTGCTCTGGGATTCTCTCATAGAAGCCAGACACGCTGGCATTTCTTACTAAGGGAACATAAAGCTCCTGCATACAGTTGGGACTTGCTATTCCTACTAAGGGGACATAGAGTTCCTAAAAGCAAATAGGATATTCGCTACTGATCCACAAGGACTGACATTATTCCGGAGGTAGTACAGTCTAGTATCCATTTTTTCTGCAAGTTGTACATAGAGAAGTTGCCCTTCAAGTTGTTGAACTCAATTTGGGCATCCCATAAGCCCTTATCCTCATCCAAGTTTATATTCCTTCATTAAAGCATAAAAAAAGCCCAAGGACTGGTTACTGACTGAGAATGCAAGCTGGAAAATGCATGTTGCCTGGCTGTGCAGTCAAAGGGGGACCCAACATCTTGCAGCTCCTTTGGGGGTAACGCTACACTAGGATCAGGCAGGGGAAAAGTTTTGCTAGAAGCGGTGACTTGGAGAGAGATAGAATATGAGATGAGAGGTGGGATGGGGGCCAAGGGTTTGTGCTGGGAGGGGGGATTTCAGCAAGAGATATTTGCACTGGGAGGAGGGGGAAATTTTGTCTGGGGAGAATTATGGCTTGCAAAGGGATAATATGCTTAGAGGGTTAGTGTGCAGATTAGTGCTTGATTTTTAATTTTTTTTGGGGGGTGGAATCTTTGCTCCTTATACATTTTGGGGTGCACAGTTGGGCACTAGATGACCTTGTCCCGGCACTGACTCTCTTGACTATGTTACATGTACTTGTGAATACACCCCAATCCTTGTGGGAGTATTTACATGTACACAGCTAGATCTGAGAGTTCCTACACAAAGAGGTAGTTCAATCTGCAATATACATTTATTGATATAGGTACATATTATATACAAATTACACGCTAATTAAACTCATTATCTAACAGTCCGCCCCTTGTGGGGCCACACCTAAAATAATGATTTATGTGTAATCTCCATTAATGGATGTAAGTGGTGTTGTAATTGCAAGTATATTTTGGTTAGATGAAATGTACAGTATTTGGGCCATTGAGTGTATAGCAGCATCAAGGCTTTCTGGCTTCCATGCTGGTGTAGATGTATATAAAGTTTTCCACTGTAGAAGTTCTGGCCTTTTGTTGTCCACTTAGCATATCTCACATGAGTAATAAACTGCAGCCTCCTTTGAACTTCCAATCAGGCTGTGCCCAATATACATTGGCTAGGTACAGTGTCCAATTAGTGAGCATTATATTAGCCACAGTACAGACAGGAGGGGGGGATATAAGGCCTGGTCACCCAGCTGGAGATCTCTTTGTGCCGGGTATGCCCAGCAAGCAGCATGAGTAGACTTGAAGTTGAGAGGTAACTAACTTTACACCTGTATTGTACATTGTATTTTAAACATTGTTTTGTAAATACATTATAAATATCGTATAAGTCAAGAGACTTAAACTGTACATTGTGTTGTAAATACTGCTTAGCTTGTAATTTGTATATATTATGTACCTCTATCAATAAATGTATATTACAGATTGAACTACCTCTTTTGTGTAGGAACTCTCAGATCTAGCTGTGTACATGTAAATACTCTTACAAGGATTGGGGTGTATTCACAAATACATGTAACATAGTCAACAACTCCCAGCATCATTAGCATCTGCTGATGCACATTGGAAAACCATGACTGAGTTATGAGGAAATCCCAGAATATAGCAGTGCAGAAAGAGCTACAGCAAGGCTGAAAATGAGCAATGCCTGAATAGAGCTTGAGGTTGATTTACAAAATCTGGAGCATGCAAAAGCTGGTGCGGACCTGCATAGAAACTAGACAGCTTCCAGCTTTTTGTCAAAGGTTAACCTCTTCACGCCGGCCGAACGCAAATGTGTGGCCTCCCGGCGTCTGGGCCTAGACGCCGAGCGGCCACACTTTTGCGTTCTATTAAAAAAAGACATATGTGCTGAGAGCGCGCCCCTGCGCGCTCCCAGGACACATGTCCGGTACTCACTGAAAGGTCCCGATCTCCTCTTTCGATCAGGACCTTTCCCGATCATGTGACCACCATGACGACATGTCACGGCGGTCACATGACCCTAAACCCCGCCCCTCCTCCCGGCTTCTGAAACCCTTAAAGGGCCGGGAGGGGTTAGTTGAACAAGCTGAAGTTAGAAGCTGATTGGCTACCATGCACAGCTGCACCAGATTTTGCACTCTCCAGTTTTAGCAAATCAACCCCAATGTATTTGCCACAACACACAAGTCTTAATGGACAGATTAGGTGAATGGGAAGGATCCTGCACATCTAACACTGGACCCTATAGCGGTGTGAGATCTGCAGTGGGGGCAAGTTCGCTACTGGTTACGTAATGCTTTTCTGTGTAAGTGACCATAAACACGTTCTCAGTAAAAGAGCACGAGTATGAGAATATCACACATTACTACTGAATTTGTGCCAAACCACAATGAACTTTGAGCCAAGAAAAACAATTGCTTTGAATTGTCAAAGTAATCAAAGCTGCAAAAAAAATGCTCTGTTTCCAATTATTACGGTTTCTCACTTTAAACCTTTTTCAATTAAGATTAATGTTTGGACAAAGTCTTGTGCTTTAGTTATGTAATACTAACATTCCGGAACACGAGTTTGGTTGGATAAGATCAAATGTTAATGTTGCTTTCTAGTTCTATGTGTAATGCGTGTCCTCAGTTGCCCAGCACTTTGTACAATACTTACGTTAAAGGAGAGAAACTTGGAAGTTTTTATTACTAACTTCTCCTGAAAATGCTAGTTGTCTGTCTGTCATGCTATTCCTCTGCATTATTTCTTTAAATCCACTGACCTGAAAAGCGTGTATATAAGGATTTTTGGCTTTTCTCTCAGACTTTCCTGATCTACAAATTTGCTCCTAACTCAATGAAAAAAACAAGAGTGTTATCTACAAGGGGTTACCAGTAAGAGAAATCCATACTCTAAAATATAAATTGCTGTTCATTTTAAGTTTGCAAGCTTGTTAAAGACCTCTGAAACTATTTTTGTGCACAAAAGAGACAAATGTTCAGCATACTTGTAATGTTCACAGCATTATTTTTGTAAAATGCAAAATATCATTCTAATCGCTAAGAACTGTGAAGCACAGTGGTTGAATTATAACGATGTGGTGCTACTTTAATGCATCAGGGCCTAAATAGTTTACGGTCAGAAGGGACTATGAATTTCAAGTTGTAGTAGAATATTTTTCAGCAAAATGTTCTGGCATCTGACTGTGATCTAAAACTTAAAAGAAAAGTGATAAACATTAAAAAATATCGATCTAAAACAGCACAGTAATTCAAACAGACAACAAAGAAAATTTGTACTTTACAATGCCCAATATCAAGTCCTTACCTAACCCTCACTGAAATAAGATATGATCTAAAATAGACTATTCAAGCAATGCTCTCTTCAATATATAAATAAATTGTATGTAGGAATAGTTTTCTATACATGTACAGAGGATATTCATCCTTGAAAATAAGTAGTGTGAGGTACAGGGAAATGTAGAATCATACAGTTCAATGAAAAATGTCATATTCTGTAGTACGAGAGGCGCTCAAGTCAAACTGGGACTTTTAATTTTACAGGTATAAAAAGGGATGGTAACGTGGTGGTACTACACACAGTAGTAAGTGGCAAGTGTGTCCTATTACTGATAGGTGGCGCACATGTCGTGGGCCAGTCCGGAGACTGTTAACCACTTCCGGACCGGACACTTTTACCCCCTTCCTGACCAGGGCAATTTTCAGCTTTCAGCGCTATCACACTTTGAATGACAATTGCGCGGTCATGCAACACTGTACCCAAATGAATTTTTAAAAAATTTTTGAGACGGATAAAGCTTTATTTTGGTGGTATTTATTTACCGCTGGGATTTTTATTTTTTTTGCTATGTAAATGAAAAAGTCCAAAAAGTTTGAAAAAAGTGTTTTTTTAAATAAAATTTTGCAAATAAATAATATTTCATCATAAATCTTTGCCAAAATGTATTCCGTTATCGTTTTAGTAAAAAAAAAAATCCAAATTAGTTTATAACCAAAAATTATAATTTTTAAATATTTTTTTTTACATTTTTATTTTATTTTTTTATATTATTATTTTTTATTTTACATACTGTCACCCTAGCAGTACAGTGCCACCATGGTGACACTGTACTACTTGTGGGGGGTGATGAAATTTTTTTTTTTTTTTTTTTTTTACACCGATTGCTTTTACACCCATATAGGATGTAAAAGCAATCATTTCTCTTTCTCTCTGTGTGCATTCTTGCACTCATTGAGAAGTACTGAGTGAGCTGTGATTGGTCACAGCTTGTCACATGGTACAAGGCTGTTGAGAATAGCCTTGTACCATGTGACCTCTGTGATCATTCACAGATTTCACACGTAGTAAGCAATGATGTCACAAGTGACATCTTGCTTACTACTTTGCATGTGATCACTGATTGGCCAATAAGTGATCACATGATCGGGACCTCGTACAGAGGTCCCGTCCGACGATCGGTGTTTCACTGTGTCCGGAGGACACAACGGGCACCGGCTCGCGGTGCTGCGTGCTCCAGGGAAGCGCGCACAAGCAGGGTGCCGGGAGGCCGTTTATGAACGGCCACCCGACCCTGCACTGCCACCGTCCGGCCGTTTATGTGCAACGGCCGGTCGGGAAGTGGTTAATCAAGATAGCAGACAGCAGTGTTAGTTTGTGCATGGAACAGCGTGTGGTGATGACGTTTCTTGTGAACGAAGGTGTAAAACCGTGGTTATCTACAGAAGACTTCAAGCACAGTACAGTGAAGAGACGCTCAGCCGCAGTAAGATATGTGAATGGTGTAAATGATTCAAAGGTGGTCATATGTCCATCGGTGACAATACCGGCCATGGTGGTTCCCAGCCCACAACAGTCATTCCTGTCAACATTCAGAGCGTGGAAGGCCTGATGCTGGATAATCAACACATAACTTGTTGTGATATTGCATAAGAGACTAATCTTTCTGTGGTCAACATTTCAGCACTGATGACGAAGTGAAGCAGACTGTTCCAGGATGGTTCAGCCATACTGACAAATCTTTTTATGCCGAAGCTTTCTAGGCATTAGTTAAATACTTGGATAAGTGTATAAATGTAGCAGGGGAGTATGTACGGGCAGCACAGTGGCTAAATGGTTAGCACTTCTGCCTGGCAGTACTAGAGTTGTCAGTTCAAATCCCAACCATGTCACCACCTGCCTGGAGTTTGCATGTTCTCCCTGTGCCTGCGTGGGTTTCCTCCAGGTACTCTGGTTTCCTCCCACACTCCAAAGACATGCTGGTAGGTTAATTGGATCCTGTCTAAATTGGCCCTAGTATGTGTATGTATGAATGTGAGTTAGGGACCATAGATTGTACACCCCTTGAGGGTTAGGGACCAATGTGAATGTACAAAATGTATGTAAAGTGCTGCATAAATTGCATAAAGTGCCTGTAATTAAATAATAATGTAAAAAAATAAATGCAATTTCGACTCCTTGAAATTTAGAAATCAAAAATGCAGTGCTAAAATACATATGAATATCGATATATCTTACATAAAAATGAAATGCAAAGTGATAACAGATAAGTCAAAGCACTGAAGATAAGCGCGATAAAGTGACAGTAGTGTGTCATCTTAAATTAGACGAATTGCAGTAAGGTAAACGCACATTATAAACGTATAGCAGTCCATAAAATCAACTTTTTCTTATAGGTGCCTAAATCATCCAGTGTCTGGGGATAATGGTGGCTTCTCACTGGAGTTGCATTAGTAAGGTGCTCGTAACTTCTGTGGATAAGGAAAGAGGTGTGCTTGCACTCACCAGACGCACAATATAATTGCCCATGTATATGACATTCAGAAGGGCACTAGTGGTCATCTAGGAACCGGTAGGGATGGGGCACTTCTCAGGCACTTAGTACACCCTAGAAACGGACTCCAGACCTCTCAGTGGGACCCTCACAGCAAACTGGGACAGCTCCTTGGTTTCACTTACACCTGGCTTCCAATCAGGTCTGCCCCAATGGATATCCACTTTTAACTACTTGCCCTCCTGAGGATTTGCCGCCCTTAATGACCAGGCCTCTTTTTGCTACTCGGCGCTGCACTAATTCAACTGATAATTGCGCGGTCATGCAATGCTGTACCCAAACAAAATTTACATCCTTTTTTTCACACAAATAGAGCTTTCTTTTGGTGGTATTTTATCACCTGTGCGCTTTTTATTTTTTGCTATATAAACAAAAAAAGACCGAACATTTTGAAGAAAAATAATATTTTTTACTTTAAGCTATCAAAAATATATAGTAAACTCAAAGTTCGTTATTAATTTAGGCCAAAATGCATTCTGCTACATCTTTTTGGTAAAAAAAATCCCAATAAGTGTATATTGATTGTTTTGTGTGAAAATTATAGTGTCTACAAACTATGGTATAGATACTGCAATTTACGCCATTTTGTTGCTATACAGCACTGCACTAGTTTAACTGACAATTGCATGGTGGTATTTTATCACCTGTTCACTTTTTATTTTTGGCACTATAAACAAAAGTTTTGAGAAAAAAATGTTTTTGAAAAAAACAATATTTTCTCATTTCTGTCATAAAAAATATCCAAAAAACTAAAATTTCATCGTAACTTAAGGCCAAAATGTATGTTTTTGGTTAAAAAAAATCTTAAAAAGTGTATATTGATTGCTTTGTGTAAAAGTTATAGCATCTACAAACTATGGTATAGATAATGGAATTTACACAGCTTTTACTTTCTGACTGCTCATCACATTTCTTGAGGTGCTAAAATACCAGGACAGTACAAACACCCCCAAATGACCCCTTTTCAGAAAGTAGACACCCTAAGACATCTGCTGAGAGGTATATTGAGTCCATGGAAGATTTATTTTTTTCCACAAGTTTCTGGAAAATGACAAACTTTTTTTTTTTTTACACAAAGTTGTCATTTAAATTATATATTTCTCACGCAAGTCATGGGTATATGTAGAATTACACCCCAAAATACATTTTGCTAATTCTACCGAGTATGGGGATACCACATGTGTGAGACTTTTTGGGAGCCTATAGCCACATACAGGAGCCTGAAATCCAATGACCACTTTGAAAGCCTGAAGGTGCGTAACTTCCTCATTTCAGTTCCTCACTACCTATCACAGTTTCGGAGGCCCTGAAATGCCAGGATAGCACCAAACCCCCCCCCCCCCCAAATTATGCTTTTTTGTAAAGTAGACACCCCAAGGAATTTAAAAAGAGGCATGATGAGTATTTTGCAGATCTCATTTTTTTCTCACAAGGTTTTGAAATATAAAAAAAGAAAAGAAAAAATACGTTTTTGTTTTTTTTCTTCAAAATTTCAAAAACTTGTGTCAACAAATGAGATCTGCAAAATACTCACCATGTTTCTGATCAAATTCCTTGGGGTGTGTACTTTATAAAAAGTGGTAATTTGAGGGGGTTTGGTGCTATCCTGGCATTTCAGGGCCTCCAAAACAGTGATAGGTAGTCAGGAAGTGTAATGAGGAACTACAGCCCTTTAAAAGCCTGATGGTGCTTATTGGATTTTGGGGTCCTGTACTTGGCTAGACTGCCAAAACGTCTCACACATGTGGTACCCACATACTCGGGAGAAGTAGCAGAATGTATTTTGGGGAGTAATTCCACATATACCCATGGCATGTGTGAGCAATAAATCATTTAAGTGACAATTTTGTGTAAAAAATAGAAAACATTTTTTGTTTGTCATTTTCCAAAAATTTGTGGTAAAAAAAAAATTATATTGATTCAATATGCTTCTCAGCAAATAGTTTGGGGTGTCTACTTTCCAAAAAGGGGTCATTTTGGTGGGTGGGGGCATTTTATGCCCAGCATTGGAAGTTTATGCCACACATCACTCACTCTTCTAACCACCTGAAGACCAAGCCTTTTCTGACACTTTTTGTTCACATAAAAAAAATCTGTATTTTTTGCTAGGAAATTAATTTAAACCCCAAACATTATATATTTTTTTAAAGCAAACACCCTAGTGAATAAAATAGTTGGTGCTGCATTTTTTTATGTCACGTAGTACTCGCGCAGTGATTTTTCAAACACAATTTAAAAAAAAAAAATACACTTTTTTTACTTTTAATGCACGAAAACACTAAATATTGGCCAATTATTTGGTAAAATATAAACGATGATGGTATGTCGAGTAAAAAGAAACCAAACATCACATGCTTTAAAACCGCGCATGCCCCATGCAATGGCGACAAACTGCATACATTTTTACATTTTTACAAGCTACCATTTTAGATTTACAGAGAAGGTCTAGTGTTAGAATTACTGCCCTTGATCTGACATTCGTGGCGATACCTCACATGCATGGTGCAACCGCTGTTTCCATACTTGCACTGGGTCAATGCTCACGTACGCAGATGCGCGCATATGCAGGGGGGCAAGGGTACTTTTTTTTTTTAATTATTTTTACACTGTCCCTTCATTTTTTTTTTTGATCACTTTTAATGCTATCACAGGGAATGCAAATATCCCCTATAACTTCAATGGGCATTGTCATATATTCTTTTTTGAGAAATCTGGGTTCTATCAGACTCTAGATATCTCCTTTGCCCTTACATTATCTAATCAAACCAAGACTGGTGTGATCAGATGCTTTCCCAATTTTCAAATGGCGCTGTTTATATCCTGTGAAACTGAAGTGATGAAATGCTTGTAGCTTCTGATTTCTTAGACTATAGAGATGATTGGCACCATTCTGGTCTCCAATCAGCTCTATGGTCAGCTAGCAGAAACACCAGCTGCATTCTCAGGTTGCCCCGATGGCACGGGACTGCCCAAGAAGGCCATGGAAGGCAGTGGGGGCATCATCTTCTGCTGCTTGTAAAAGCTATCCTGCAGCTAGTTAGCCACTAGGATTGCTTTTACATGAAAGCTGATCGCCAGCTGAAAAAAACGATACCTAGATGATGCCTGCAGCTGTAGGCATCATCCTGGTATAACCATTCAAAGTCCAGTGATTTACCAGTACCTTAGTTTACGAATTTAATTTGTTCTGCAGGACATTTCATACAGCGAAAAATTTGTAAACTGAAACACTGTTTCCCATAGCAATGCATTGAAAACCAATTAATCCGTTCAGAAGGTCAAGAAAAAGAGTAAATGCTACTAAAATATCGCATGAGTTATTTTATTAACTCAAGCAGTATTTTAGTAGTGACAACCATGTGTTAACATTGCAATTTAAAAAAATGTTTTAATTGCAGGTAATTAACTCAGCTGTCAGGTGCCAGTTTTTTAAATGTAACTAGAAAAGCTACAATTTCTGGGGAAATTGTGTGAAGTGTTCTTGCCTCCACCAGTAGTCTACAACTGGAGTGGGTGGAGTAACTGGAACTGGGTGGAGTGGCTTGAGCAACTGTTGTGTGGTTGGAGTGGCTGGAGTAACTGTGAAAAGGTCAATGGGCGGCATGAGTTGCAAACAAATGGTCATATTGTGAAAACTATCAGGACTATGGCTTAGCTAAACAGCAATCGAGGGTGGAGCCTGAACATGGCGGCACGGAAGAGTGTGCTGTAAGCACTCCTCGATAGCCTCCCCTGAATATCCTCCCTAGGTGTCTCCCTCAGAGAGACCAGCTGCACTGGAGGGTGAGCGGAGACTCACCCGGTTGAAGAGAGAAGCTTTGGTGGTGAGCCTGGAGCCTGGCAGGATCCCGGAGAGAGACGACCCGGGGGGTTCCCTGGGAATCCTCACGGCGGCTGCAGAGGAGGAGCAGGAGCAGGGTTGCCAGGGAGACGGACGGAGCGGCGCAGCGGTGAAGACACGTGGGCAGCCGCGAAGGAACTCTGGGAGCTTCAGGAGAAGGAGAGGAGAGACTGCCTGTCAGCTTGACGCTCCAGCACTCGGCGTCTGGGTGAGCTGGTGGATTGGTGGAGGGGGGGGGGAATGCAGCCCTACTACCTCCAAATTACACCATCCCCAACTTCAAATCCCCTCAAATCCTCCAACTCATATATCAGCATCATATACACATATATAAAAAAGAGACCCATAGGAATCCCCCTAAGAGAGCACGGCTACAGGAGAGGACTGCATTGAGGAAGACACTCCAACGTGGAGGGTGAGTGATAACTGTGATAACTGTGGGGTTTTTGCAACTCTTTATGCATTATTTATAAACTGGATTTATGTTCTTGAACCTGATTTATATTGGATCTCCTGGTGCCTCTAAAAAAGACATTTTACCAAGCATTGAGTCTGAAATAAGGATATAGGGGATTCCTAGGGAGGGTCTGAAGACCTGGAGGAGTGAAAGAGGAGTTCCGAAAATAAAAGTAAAGCATTAAAAATCAACATGAAAGGAAAAAATACTAAAGGAAGTGGGTCTAAGAGTTCCCAATCTAGTACGATTAAAAAGTATGTATCACAGGGAAATTTGACCCCCGAAAGAACGTCGGTAGAGATGAGCGAATCGAAGTATCCGAAGTGGAATTCGAGTCGAATATCGGAAAAATTTCGATTCGTGCCGAATCCGAAAAACAGCCTAATTCGGACGCGCGAATCGAAATTTTTCCGAAAATGGCGGCTGACATGTGCGGCGACGGAGCGGGGATGTCGGGGAAGGCGCGCAGACAAGGCGCGCTGCCCCATAATGCATTCCTCAACGACATGTGATCGCATCAGCCAATCAGCAGCCAGCCAGCCAGCACTGTGTAATGGTCGAGGTATATATAGCGGCCATTTTGGAAATCTTCATTTGCCTGCAGTCATTGAACAGAGGCAGACCGCTCTGTACTAGGGACAGGGACAGAGTTAGGGCCACAGAAACGAGAATTGGGGACAGAGAGAAGTTACTTAGGGACAGAGAACCATTACTCAGGGACACAGACTTGTTAATGAGGGCCACAGAATCGTTATTTAGGGACAAAGAAACGCTAGTTAGGGCCACAGAATTCATACTCAGGGACAGACAGAATTTTCACTCAGTGCCAGAGAATTGTTACTTAGGGCCACAGAAACGTTATTAGGGCCACAGAATTTTTACTCAGGGACAGACAGAATTGTTACTGAGTGCCAGAGAATTGTTACTCAGGGACAGACAGAATTGTTACTGAGTGCCAGAGAATTCTTACTCAGGGCCACAGAATTCATACTCAGGGACAGACAGAATTGTTACTCAGGGACAGACAGAATTGTTACTGAGTGCCAGAGAATTGTTACTCAGGGACAGACAGAATTGTTACTGAGTGCCAGAGAATTGTTACTCAGGGACAGACAGAATTGTTACTGAGTGCCAGAGAATTGTTACTCAGGGACAGACAGAATTGTTACTGAGTGCCAGAGAATTGTTACTCGCACAGACACAAAATTGTTACTTGCACAGACACAGAATTGTTACTCGCACAGACACAGAATTGTTACTCAGGGCCACAGAATTCATACTCAGGGACAGACAGAATTGTTACTAAGTGCCAGAGAATTGTTACTCAGGGACAGACAGAATTGTTACTGAGTGCCAGAGAATTGTTACTCAGGGACAGACAGAATTGTTACTGAGTGCCAGAGAATTGTTACTCGCACAGACACAAAATTGTTACTTGCACAGACACAGAATTGTTACTCGCACAGACACAGAATTGTTACTCAGGGCCACAGAATTCATACTCAGGGACAGACAGAATTGTTACTGAGTGCCAGAGAATTGTTACTCAGGGACAGACAGAATTGTTACTGAGTGCCAGAGAATTGTTACTCAGGGACAGACAGAATTGTTACTGAGTGCCAGAGAATTGTTACTCAGGGACAGACAGAATTGTTACTGAGTGCCAGAGAATTGTTACTCAGGGACAGACAGAATTGTTACTGAGTGCCAGAGAATTGTTACTCGCACAGACACAAAATTGTTACTTGCACAGACACAGAATTGTTACTCGCACAGACACAGAATTGTTACTCAGGGCCACAGAATTCATACTCAGGGACAGACAGAATTGTTACTGAGTGCCAGAGAATTGTTACTCAGGGACAGACAGAATTGTTACTGAGTGCCAGAGAATTGTTACTCAGGGACAGACAGAATTGTTACTGAGTGCCAGAGAATTGTTACTCGCACAGACACAAAATTGTTACTTGCACAGACACAGAATTGTTACTCGCACAGACACAGAATTGTTACTGAGTGCCAGAGAATTGTTACTCAGGGACAGACAGAATTGTTACTGAGTGCCAGAGAATTGTTACTCAGGGACAGACAGAATTGTTACTGAGTGCCAGAGAATTGTTACTCAGGGACAGACAGAATTGTTACTGAGTGCCAGAGAATTTTTACTCGCACAGACACAAAATTGTTACTTGCACAGACACAGAATTGTTACTCGCACAGACACAGAATTGTTACTCAGGGCCACAGAATTCATACTCAGGGACAGACAGAATTGTTACTGAGTGCCAGAGAATTGTTACTCAGGGACAGACAGAATTGTTACTGAGTGCCAGAGAATTGTTACTCGCACAGACACAAAATTGTTACTTGCACAGACACAGAATTGTTACTCGCACAGACACAGAATTGTTACTCAGGGCCACAGAATTCATACTCAGGGACAGACAGAATTGTTACTGAGTGCCAGAGAATTGTTACTCAGGGACAGACAGAATTGTTACTGAGTGCCAGAGAATTGTTACTCAGGGACAGACAGAATTGTTACTGAGTGCCAGAGAATTGTTACTCGCACAGACACAAAATTGTTACTTGCACAGACACAGAATTGTTACTCGCACAGACACAGAATTGTTACTCGCACAGACACAGAATTGTTACTCAGGGCCACAGAATTCATACTCAGGGACAGACAGAATTGTTACTGAGTGCCAGAGAATTGTTACTCAGGGACACCTAATCGTTGAATTAAATAGTATGTCAGACAACATGCAGAGGAGTGGCAGAGGAGGCAATGTTTTAGGAGCGAGCAGACGTGGCAGCAGAGGAAGGGGTCGAGGCAGCAGTATTCGCAGCCAGAGGCCAGTGCTCCCGGTGTCATCCAGCGGTCGTGTCTCCACCGACAACCCTGCCGTCATTGATTGGTTGGCTCGGTCGTCTTCCTCTTCCCAGGTCACCTCTGACACCTACAGCCAACGGTCGGTGGGTACGTCAGACACAACCGTTAGTTGGCATGGCCCGGGAGCAAGCCCACTGAAATCACGTGTCCTCTACCTGCCCCTGTCCTTTGCTGTTCCCTCACCAAGCGAAGTATCGCATGCTGTGGGCTCAGCCCCACTGTACAGTGAGGAAGAGCTAACAGAGGGCGGTCAGGAACGGGGGGAGACATCGGCCTTTTCAGCAGCCAAGCGAACAAGTACTGGCGAGGAGAGTGGCTCGGTAGCCGGTCTAGAGACAGGTCTGTCTCCTGACCCAGACGCAGCCGAGGGGGCTAGTAGTGAGGCGGAGACCCTACTTGATGATGAGGAGGTTGATCGCACTTGGCAGCCTCGTCGTCATCAGGCAATTTCTTCCGCATCATCAGGAGAAGAGGGTGGCAGCTTGGCAGCGAGCAAAACAGTCGGTGGGTTGCCCAGGAGACAGCAGCAGGGTCGCATCAGTGTCAGTGGAGCCAAACGTCCACGGAGTAGAGCACCAGCTCCACTGCAGCCTACCACCACGGCCAGTAGTGGTGCCGGTGCGCACGGAGGAAGTAGCAGTCAGCCAGTGAAGAGTAGCGGGGGCAAAGTTTCCTACTCGGTGGTGTGGCAATTTTTCCTCAAGCCGCCCGAGGAAGTAAACGTAGCCGTATGTCGACTATGTGGCCAGAAATGCAAGCGTGGCCAGGGGGCCCATGTTGGGACTACAGCGTTGCGTCAGCATATGCAGCGTCACCATTCGGTGGCCTGGGAAAACCGTGATAAACATACGGCGGTTCTGCCTGCCCCAGCCCCCGCTCCATCACCCGCTCCGTTACTTGCTCCGTCACCCGACGTCGTCAATCGCCCTCTATCAGCCAGTCAAGGCTCCAACACCTCTGCTGAGGGGAGTTGTCGCTCGTTGGCATCTTCCGCTCGTTCAGATGCTCCTTCTCCTGCTACTCCTCTTCTCGGATTCCGTCAACAGTCTTTCTTGGAATCCGTATCCAAGAGACAACAGTTTGCGAGCACGCACCCGACGGTGCAAAAGCTGAACGTCCTCCTGTCCAAGTTGCTGGTGCTGCAGTCCCTCCCTTTCCAACTGGTGGACTCAGCACCTTTCCGAGAAATGATGGCTTGTGCCGCGCCGCGGTGGAGAGTGCCAAGCCGTCATTTCTTTGCCCAAAAGGCAGTGCCAGCCCTGCATTCACATGTAGAAGAGATGGTGGGCCAGTCTTTGAGCATGTCGGTCTCTGCCAAAGTGCACGGCAGCGCCGACGTGTGGAGCTGTAACTACGGTCAGGGACAGTACATGTCATTTACGGCCCACTGGGTGAACGTGGTGCCGTCACAGCCGCACCAGCAACTTGGACAGGTCACGACGCTTTTGCCTCCACGTTTGCACGTCCTTGGTCCAGCAAGCATGTCCGCCTCTACCACCTCTTTTTCCGCCGTGTCCTCAGCCGCCACCCCCGTGCCAAGTCCCATTACCCGACCGGCATATCACATGTGCAGGGCGCAACGGTGTCACGCTGTGCTGCACCTGGTATGCCTTGGCGAACGTAGTCACACAGGGGAGGAACTGCTGAGTGTAATGAACAGAGAAATCGACAGATGGCTGTCTCCGCGCAAACTAAAAATCGGAACCATGTTGACTGACAACGGAAAGAACATGGTGTCTGCTCTGCGTCAAGGAAGGTTGTGCCATGCGCCATGCATGGCTCACGTGTTCAATCTGGTTGTCAAGCGGTTCCTAAAATCCACCATCCCACTGCAAGACATCCTTAAAATGTCACGTAAACTGTGCATGCATTTCAGCCATTCCTACACCGCAAAGAACACCCTCATTGAGCTGCAGCGGCAGAACGGAATTCCACAGCATCGCCTGATCTGCGACGTTGCAACAAGGTGGAATTCAACCCTACACATGTTAGACCGCCTTTACGAGCAGCGAAAGGCCATCACCGATTTCCTGATGTTACAAGCGGATAAAGGTACTCCCCTGTGTAACTTAGATGTCAGCCATTGGCAGCTCATGCGTGACACCTGCCGCTTGCTCAGGCCCTTTGAGGAGGCCACGCTATTCGTGAGTCGGCAGGACTATGGGATGAACGACGTCATTCCTCTGTTGCACGTCCTGGAACAAATGCTGTTAACAATGGCTGGTCAGGGTGCGGTAGACGTGGCGCACAGATCTCAACGCCACATGACCCCTGTGGGGGCAGGACAGGAAGAAGAGGAGGAGGTAGAGGAGGACATTTGTGCTCAGGAATTATTGAGTGAAATGGGTGGTTTTTCCACTCAGCGGACAGGAGTGGAGGAGCAGGAGCATCTGGTAGAGGAGGAGGAGGAGGAGACAGAGGACCCAGACGCACCGTGGCAGTATGCTGTGGAGATGGAGGCAGGGAGTCCCTCGCATTCCTTGGCACAAATGGCCCATAGCATGCTCGGTTGCTTGCGTAGCGACAGCCGAATAATAACCATCAGACAGAGGGATGACTTTTGGCTGTCCACCTTGTTGGACCCTCGCTACCGGTCCAAAATGGTGGCCTTTTTCACACCTGCTGAGAGGGAGGCCAAAATTACGTACTATAAAAACCACCTATGTAGTCAGTTGGTCTCTGCCTTTGTGCGCCAACGTCCATCCTCAGACACTGTGGGCCCTGTGCGCTCGCGTTCCGCTGGCATGGCAGCAGGGGAGGGGTGGGGTGGTAGGAGCAGTGGCAGCTCCACCAGCAGCGGCTGCCTCAGTCTGCAGTCGATGATGAGTAGCTTTCTTCACCAGCGCAGTGAGGAAACTACTAACCAGCCGCAGCAGCAGCAGCAGCATCAGGTGGACCTGGAGCAGGAGCTCAAACAACAGGCTTGGGCCTACTTGGACAGCACCCTGCCAACCGAGGTAGACAATCCCCTTGACTACTGGGCAACGAAACTTGACCTTTGGCCCCAACTAGCTGAATTTGCCCTTGAAAGGCTGTCATGCCCGGCCAGTAGCGTGGCATCGGAGCGCGTGTTTAGTGCGGCAGGAGGTATTGTAACTCCGCGGAGGACACGACTGTCCACCCAAAGTGTGGAGAGACTCACGTTTGTGAAAATGAATCAGGCGTGGATTAGTCTGGATTTCAAACCACCAGTTCCTGACACAACTGACTAAATCCGCCATGAATCATGCCTCAAACATGTGCCACTTTCAGGTCTCCTCACACTGCTGGTGTGTTTAATTTTTTGACATAGGGTGCTGGCAGATTACGGGCCTCCTATAGCTGCTGCCAGGCCCCTAATCTGCCATAGGCCCCTATATACCGCCTCCTCATGCTGCTGCTAGGTCCAGAGTCTCTCATGGGTCCCTGTACGGCCTCCCATTGCTGCTGTCTCCATCGCCACACTCTGCTGCCATGTGCCACTTTCAGGTCTCTTCACACTGCTGGTGTGTTTAATTTTTTGACATAGGGTGCAGGCAGATTACGGGCCTCACATAGCTGCTGCCAGGCCCCTAATCTGCCATGGGCCCCTATATACCGCCTCCTCATGCTGCTGCCAAGTCTAGAGTCTGTCATGGGTCCCTGTACGGCCTCCCATTGCTGCTGTCTCCATCGCCACACTCTGCCATGTGCCACTTTCAGGTCTCTTCACACTGCTGGTGTGTTTAATTTTTTGACATAGGGTGCAGGCAGATTACGGGCCTCACATAGCTGCTGCCAGGCCCCTAATCTGCCATGGGCCCCTATATACCGCCTCCTCATGCTGCTGCCAAGTCCAGAGTCTCTCATGGGTCCCTGTACGGCCTCCCATTGCTGCTGTCTCCATCGCCACACTCTGCTGCCATGTGCCACTTTCAGGTCTCTTCACACTGCTGGTGTGTTAAATTTTTTGACATAGGGTGCAGGCAGATTACGGGCCTCACATAGCTGCTGCCAGGCCCCTAATCTGCCATGGGCCCCTATATACCGCCTCCTCATGCTGCTGCCAAGTCTAGAGTCTCTCATGGGTCCCTGTACGGCCTCCCATTGCTGCTGTCTCCATCGCCACACTCTGCTGCCATGTGCCACTTTCAGGTCTCTTCACACTGCTGGTGTGTTTAATTTTTTGACATAGGGTGCAGGCAGATTATGGGCCTCACATAGCTGCTGCCAGGCCCCTAATCTGCCATGGGCCCCTATATACCGCCTCCTCATGCTGCTGCCAAGTCTAGAGTCTGTCATGGGTCCCTGTACGGCCTCCCATTGCTGCTGTCTCCATCGCCACACTCTGCCATGTGCCACTTTCAGGTCTCTTCACACTGCTGGTGTGTTTAATTTTTTGACATAGGGTGCAGGCAGATTACGGGCCTCACATAGCTGCTGCCAGGCCCCTAATCTGCCATGGGCCCCTATATACCGCCTCCTCATGCTGCTGCCAAGTCCAGAGTCTCTCATGGGTCCCTGTACGGCCTCCCATTGCTGCTGTCTCCATCGCCACACTCTGCTGCCATGTGCCACTTTCAGGTCTCTTCACACTGCTGGTGTGTTAAATTTTTTGACATAGGGTGCAGGCAGATTACGGGCCTCACATAGCTGCTGCCAGGCCCCTAATCTGCCATGGGCCCCTATATACCGCCTCCTCATGCTGCTGCCAAGTCTAGAGTCTCTCATGGGTCCCTGTACGGCCTCCCATTGCTGCTGTCTCCATCGCCACACTCTGCTGCCATGTGCCACTTTCAGGTCTCTTCACACTGCTGGTGTGTTAAATTTTTTGACATAGGGTGCAGGCAGATTACGGGCCTCACATAGCTGCTGCCAGGCCCCTAATCTGCCATGGGCCCCTATATACCGCCTCCTCATGCTGCTGCCAAGTCTAGAGTCTGTCATGGGTCCCTGTACGGCCTCCCATTGCTGCTGTCTCCATCGCCACACTCTGCCATGTGCCACTTTCAGGTCTCTTCACACTGCTGGTGTGTTTAATTTTTTGACATAGGGTGCAGGCAGATTACGGGCCTCACATAGCTGCTGCCAGGCCCCTAATCTGCCATGGGCCCCTATATACCGCCTCCTCATGCTGCTGCCAAGTCCAGAGTCTCTCATGGGTCCCTGTACGGCCTCCCATTGCTGCTGTCTCCATCGCCACACTCTGCTGCCATGTGCCACTTTCAGGTCTCTTCACACTGCTGGTGTGTTTAATTTTTTGACATAGGGTGCAGGCAGATTACGGGCCTCACATAGCTGCTGCCAGGCCCCTAATCTGCCATGGGCCCCTATATACCGCCTCCTCATGCTGCTGCCAAGTCTAGAGTCTGTCATGGGTCCCTGTACGGCCTCCCATTGCTGCTGTCTCCATCGCCACACTCTGCCATGTGCCACTTTCAGGTCTCTTCACACTGCTGGTGTGTTTAATTTTTTGACATAGGGTGCAGGCAGATTACGGGCCTCACATAGCTGCTGCCAGGCCCCTAATCTGCCATGGGCCCCTATATACCGCCTCCTCATGCTGCTGCCAAGTCCAGAGTCTCTCATGGGTCCCTGTACGGCCTCCCATTGCTGCTGTCTCCATCGCCACACTCTGCTGCCATGTGCCACTTTCAGGTCTCTTCACACTGCTGGTGTGTTTAATTTTTTGACATAGGGTGCAGGCAGATTACGGGCCTCACATAGCTGCTGCCAGGCCCCTAATCTGCCATGGGCCCCTATATACCGCCTCCTCATGCTGCTGCCAAGTCTAGAGTCTCTCATGGGTCCCTGTACGGCCTCCCATTGCTGCTGTCTCCATCGCCACACTCTGCCATGTGCCACTTTCAGGTCTCTTCACACTGCTGGTGTGTTTAATTTTTTGACATAGGGTGCAGGCAGATTACGGGCCTCACATAGCTGCTGCCAGGCCCCTAATCTGCCATGGGCCCCTATATACCGCCTCCTCATGCTGCTGCCAAGTCCAGAGTCTCTCATGGGTCCCTGTACGGCCTCCCATTGCTGCTGTCTCCATCGCCACACTCTGCTGCCATGTGCCACTTTCAGGTCTCTTCACACTGCTGGTGTGTTAAATTTTTTGACATAGGGTGCAGGCAGATTACGGGCCTCACATAGCTGCTGCCAGGCCCCTAATCTGCCATGGGCCCCTATATACCGCCTCCTCATGCTGCTGCCAAGTCTAGAGTCTCTCATGGGTCCCTGTACGGCCTCCCATTGCTGCTGTCTCCATCGCCACACTCTGCTGCCATGTGCCACTTTCAGGTCTCTTCACACTGCTGGTGTGTTTAATTTTTTGACATAGGGTGCAGGCAGATTACGGGCCTCACATAGCTGCTGCCAGGCCCCTAATCTGCCATGGGCCCCTATATACCGCCTCCTCATGCTGCTGCCAAGTCCAGAGTCTCTCATGGGTCCCTGTACGGCCTCCCATTGCTGCTGTCTCCATCGCCACACTCTGCTGCCATGTGCCACTTTCAGGTCTCTTCACACTGCTGGTGTGTTTAATTTTTTGACATAGGGTGCAGGCAGATTACGGGCCTCACATAGCTGCTGCCAGGCCCCTAATCTGCCATGGGCCCCTATATACCGCCTCCTCATGCTGCTGCCAAGTCTAGAGTCTGTCATGGGTCCCTGTACGGCCTCCCATTGCTGCTGTCTCCATCGCCACACTCTGCCATGTGCCACTTTCAGGTCTCTTCACACTGCTGGTGTGTTTAATTTTTTGACATAGGGTGCAGGCAGATTACGGGCCTCACATAGCTGCTGCCAGGCCCCTAATCTGCCATGGGCCCCTATATACCGCCTCCTCATGCTGCTGCCAAGTCCAGAGTCTCTCATGGGTCCCTGTACGGCCTCCCATTGCTGCTGTCTCCATCGCCACACTCTGCTGCCATGTGCCACTTTCAGGTCTCTTCACACTGCTGGTGTGTTTAATTTTTTGACATAGGGTGCAGGCAGATTACGGGCCTCACATAGCTGCTGCCAGGCCCCTAATCTGCCATGGGCCCCTATATACCGCCTCCTCATGCTGCTGCCAAGTCTAGAGTCTGTCATGGGTCCCTGTACGGCCTCCCATTGCTGCTGTCTCCATCGCCACACTCTGCCATGTGCCACTTTCAGGTCTCTTCACACTGCTGGTGTGTTTAATTTTTTGACATAGGGTGCAGGCAGATTACGGGCCTCACATAGCTGCTGCCAGGCCCCTAATCTGCCATGGGCCCCTATATACCGCCTCCTCATGCTGCTGCCAAGTCCAGAGTCTCTCATGGGTCCCTGTACGGCCTCCCATTGCTGCTGTCTCCATCGCCACACTCTGCTGCCATGTGCCACTTTCAGGTCTCTTCACACTGCTGGTGTGTTTAATTTTTTGACATAGGGTGCAGGCAGATTACGGGCCTCACATAGCTGCTGCCAGGCCCCTAATCTGCCATGGGCCCCTATATACCGCCTCCTCATGCTGCTGCCAAGTCTAGAGTCTCTCATGGGTCCCTGTACGGCCTCCCATTGCTGCTGTCTCCATCGCCACACTCTGCTGCCATGTGCCACTTTCAGGTCTCTTCACACTGCTGGTGTGTTTAATTTTTTGACATAGGGTGATGGCAGATTACGGGCCTCACATAGCTGCTGCCAGGCCCCTAATCTGCCATGGGCCCCTATATACCGCCTCCTCATGCTGCTGCCAAGTCCAGAGTCTCTCATGGGTCCCTGTACGGCCTCCCATTGCTGCTGTCTCCATCGCCACACTCTGCTGCCATGTGCCACTTTCAGGTCTCTTCACACTGCTGGTGTGTTAAATTTTTTGACATAGGGTGCAGGCAGATTACGGGCCTCACATAGCTGCTGCCAGGCCCCTAATCTGCCATGGGCCCCTATATACCGCCTCCTCATGCTGCTGCCAAGTCTAGAGTCTCTCATGGGTCCCTGTACGGCCTCCCATTGCTGCTGTCTCCATCGCCACACTCTGCTGCCATGTGCCACTTTCAGGTCTCTTCACACTGCTGGTGTGTTTAATTTTTTGACATAGGGTGCTGCAAGATAACGGGCCTCACATAGCTGCTGCCAGGCCCCTAATCTGCCATGGGCCCCTATATACCGCCTCCTCATGCTGCTGCCAAGTCCAGAGTCTCTCATGGGTCCCTGTACGGCCTCCCATTGCTGCTGTCTCCATCGCCACACTCTGCTGCCATGTGCCACTTTCAGGTCTCTTCACACTGCTGGTGTGTTAAATTTTTTGACATAGGGTGCAGGCAGATTACGGGCCTCACATAGCTGCTGCCAGGCCCCTAATCTGCCATGGGCCCCTATATACCGCCTCCTCATGCTGCTGCCAAGTCTAGAGTCTGTCATGGGTCCCTGTACGGCCTCCCATTGCTGCTGTCTCCATCGCCACACTCTGCCATGTGCCACTTTCAGGTCTCTTCACACTGCTGGTGTGTTTAATTTTTTGACATAGGGTGCAGGCAGATTACGGGCCTCACATAGCTGCTGCCAGGCCCCTAATCTGCCATGGGCCCCTATATACCGCCTCCTCATGCTGCTGCCAAGTCCAGAGTCTCTCATGGGTCCCTGTACGGCCTCCCATTGCTGCTGTCTCCATCGCCACACTCTGCTGCCATGTGCCACTTTCAGGTCTCTTCACACTGCTGGTGTGTTTAATTTTTTGACATAGGGTGCAGGCAGATTACGGGCCTCACATAGCTGCTGCCAGGCCCCTAATCTGCCATGGGCCCCTATATACCGCCTCCTCATGCTGCTGCCAAGTCTAGAGTCTCTCATGGGTCCCTGTACGGCCTCCCATTGCTGCTGTCTCCATCGCCACACTCTGCTGCCATGTGCCACTTTCAGGTCTCTTCACACTGCTGGTGTGTTTAATTTTTTGACATAGGGTGCAGGCAGATTACGGGCCTCACATAGCTGCTGCCAGGCCCCTAATCTGCCATGGGCCCCTATATACCGCCTCCTCATGCTGCTGCCAAGTCCAGAGTCTCTCATGGGTCCCTGTACGGCCTCCCATTGCTGCTGTCTCCATCGCCACACTCTGCTGCCATGTGCCACTTTCAGGTCTCTTCACACTGCTGGTGTGTTAAATTTTTTGACATAGGGTGCTGGCAGATTACGGGCCTCCCATTGCTGCTGCCAGACATGTAATCTGCCATGGGCCCCCGTACCGACTCCTCATGCTGTGACGTTGCAACAAGGTGTAATTCAACCCTACATATGTTAGACCGCCTTTACGAACAGCTAAAGGCCATCACAGATTTCCTGATGTTAAAAGCGGATAAAGGTACTCCCTGTGTAACTTAGATGTCAGCCATTGTCAGCTCATGTGTGACACCTGCGCTTGCTCAGGCCCTTTGAGGAGGCCACGCTATTCGTGAGTCGGCAGGACTATGGGATGAATGAGGTCAAATCGGCCATGGGCCCCCGTACTGCCTGTTCACGCTGATGCTGGTCCCACAGTGTGACCTGGGTCCCTGTACGGCCTCCCATTGCTTCCACTCTGCCATGTACCTCTTTGAAATCTCCTCACACTCCTGCGGTTGTCCATTTTGTCATAGGTTGCTGGCAGATTAGCGGCCTTCCATAGGTGCCGCCAGGCCCCATATCGACCATGGGCCCCCGTACCTCCTGGTCACGCTGCTGCTGAGCCCACAGTGTGACCTGGGTCCCTGTACGGCCTCCCATTGCTTCCACTCTGCCATGTGCCACTTTGAAATCTCCTCACACTCCTGCGGTTGTCCATTTTGTCATAGGTTGCTGGCAGATTACAGGCCTTCCATAGGTGCCACCAAGCCCCATATCGGCCATGGGCCCCCGTACCGCCTGGTCACGCTGCTGCTGGGCCCACAGTGTGACCTGGGTCCCTGTACCGCCTCCCATTGCTCCCACTCTGCCATGTGCCACTTTCAGGTCTCCTCACGCTCCTGCTGGTTTCCATTTTGTCATAGGTTGCTGTATGGCCTCCCATTGCTGCTGCCTCCACCGCCACACTGTAGCTCCAAACACTGGTTTTGGCCCCGTGACTGGCCAAAGGAGTGAAGTGTGCAGTGATTCTAAGATCGACGGCACTCATCTGCATGTCATACTGACAGACAGTATTATTTCTCTTCCCCAGCAGACTCCAAGGGCATTTAAATTAAAGGTACAGTGTTCTGCACTAATATTAAGTCTCTCTGAAGCCTAGAAACACCCTTTTTTAAGTTAAATTCACAGCAAATTTATTCGACTCGAATCGAATATTGTCCACGAATTCGCCGAATCAGTCGAATCGAATTTTTCATTTCTTCGCTCATCTCTAAACGTCGGGAGTAAGTGAAAAAAGTGAATTGGAAATAAGTCTGGATAACAGCCCGAGACTATCCCTGGGACCGGTATATAATAGTCAACAATTAAAGGAAGGGATTGAATCAAGAGAATTTGAAAGAGACCTGCAAATACCTAATAAAAAGGAAATGGCGGAGATGTTCAAAAATCTGGAAAAATCAATAAAGCAAGAGATGGGGACAATTCTGGAAGAATTGCGGCAAATGTTAACTAGGGTGGAGGAAATGGAGGAAAAGGTTCAAATTCATTCCCAAGTTGTCCCAAAATTAGAGAAATGGATAAAAGAAGATAGAAAAGAACAGAAAAGACTGCTTTTTATGATGGAAGAACAAGAAAACAGAGAGAGGAGAAATAATCTTAGAGTAAGAGGAGTCCCAGAGTTGACAAAGGGGGAAGATTTAAAAGAACTAATCGACAAAATTTTGAGTTCCATAATGGAGAAACCAGACGTGGAGACGTTTAAATTGGATGGAGTCTATAGGATAGGAAAATATCAACAAGAAAAAAGATTAGAAAAACCAAGAGATATAATTGTTAAATTCCATGACTTTGTAGATAAAGAAGAGATATGGAAAAAGATCAAAGGAAGAACAAGTATTGCATATGGTGGGAAAGATATTCAAATTTTTGCAGATCTAACAGCAGAGACTCTGAGAAGAAAGAGATCACTGAAACCCCTATTAGAATTGATGAAAAAGCATAATGTGAAATACAGATGGGGTCGTGCAGTGAGTTTAATCGGTTGGAGAGATGGAATCACAGCAATATTAAGATTCCCAGAAGATATGGAAGATTTTTGTGATAAACTTGGTCTGCAGAGACTAGTGATACCGGGTTGGGAAGTGGAGGAGGGAGAGTTATGTACTTTTGGGGAAGGAAAGTGGCAGCTGGTCAGAAGAGGAAACAGAGAGTCAATAGACAAGGAGACACCGGGGAGGAGGGGGGGAAGGTGAGCGGTCAGGGGTGGAGCCGAACCCCTAGGGAGGGATCAGTGGAGGATCATGATCCAAAGGCAAAGGAGGCCTGGGGGGGGGAGAATTGGGGTGGGAGTGGGGATAGAGGTTTTTAAAACTGACATCTTGTATGAAAGGAGAGGTATGGGGAAGGGGAAGAGGAAAGGAAAGGGTAAAATAGGAAGAAGACAAATAAAATATGGAGGAAATACGCTTTGTAACCCATAATGTAAATGGATTAAGTTGCCCAGGTAAAAGATTTAGACTATACAGAGAACTACAACATAGAGAGGCCTCAGTTGTCTTTTTGCAGGAAACACATCTAGAGTTAAAAAAAAATATCAAGCTAAACTCTAGACAACACCCGACATGGTATTACGCAGATTCCCCAGTTAAGAGAGCTAAAGGTGTAGCTATAGGATTTGCAAAAAACATTAGATTTGAACTGGAAGATAGAAAGACGGACCCGGAGGGGAGGTTTCTGTTCTTGAAAGGTAAACTACAGGACATAGAATGTACGCTTGTAAACATATATTGCCCTAATAGGAAGCCAGAGATGTTTTTGAAAGGGGTTATGAGAAGATTGATGGACTTTGGAAAGGGATATCTAATAGTGGCGGGAGACTTTAACATATGTATGGATCCACAAATATATACAACATCTAGAGTACAGAGAGGGGAAAATAGGTCCATGGGATTATTGAAAACGGTGATGAAAGAGTGCCAATTGGTGGATAGCTGGAGAATTGTTAACATGAGAGATAGAGATTATACTTTTTTCTCTAGTGTACATAGGACATACTCTAGATTGGACTATATTTTGGAGGACCATTGACTTGTTGAGGATCTGGTTAAAGTAAAAATAGAAGCAATAACTTTCTCGGACCATGCACCTGTAGTATTGGAATTAAGATGGGGAGGGAAGGTGTCAGGAGGCCTATCATGGAGGTTGAATGAGACACTCCTCATGGATCCAGATACTGACCGGAAGATGAGGGAGGAAATAGAGAGGTTCTTTGAGGAAAATGAAACAGGGGATGTATCACTAGCTACAGTGTGGGAGGCACATAAAGCATATGTAAGAGGAATCCTTATTGCGATTGGGGCAAAGAAAAAAAGGGAAAGACGAGAGAAGATCAGTGGGCTTTTGAAGGAAATAGCTGAGATGGAACTCCTACATAAAAATAACATAAGGAAAGAGATAGAGTAAAGAGTGATAAAAAAGAGGGAAGAATTAGAGAAGGTAATGGAGGAAGAAAAAATGAGAACTTTTAATAAGATCATTGGTGAAAGATATAGATGGGGAGATAGATCAGGAAAATATCCGATGAGAGCCCTGAGGAGAAAGAAGAATAGGAACTATATAGATAAAATAAAAAACTCCAAGGGAGAGTTAGTCCATTCAACCAAAGACATTGCAAAGGTATTTAAAGATTACTACAGTAAATTATATAATATTGCCCCCAAGGATGATATACAGTTGCAAGAAAAAGTATGTGAACCCCTTGGGATTACGTGGAGTTTTGCATGAATTGGGCATAAAATGTGCTCTGAACGTCATCTAAGTCACAACAATAGAAGAACACAGTCTGCTGAACATAATACTACATAAACATTAGATGTTGCCATGGTTTAATTGCACATAACATGTAAACATTCACAGTGCAGGGAGGAAAAAGTATGTGAACCTTTGGACTTAATAACTGGTTGACCCTCCTTTGGCAGTAATAACCTCAACCAAACATTTCCTGTAGTTGCAGATCAGACCTGCACAACGATCTGGAGTAATTTTGGACCACTCCTCTTCACAAAACTGTTTCAGTGTAGCAATATTCTTGGGATGTCTGGTGTGAATCGCTCTCTTAAGGTCATTCCACAGCATTTCAATCGGGTTGAGGTCAGGACTCTGACTGGGCCACTCCAGAAGGCGTATTCTGTACTGTTGCAGTCATTGTTTTGTTGAATTACTTATATGCTTTGAGTCATTGTCCTGTTGCACCACCCATCCTCTGCGGAGCTTCAGTTGGCGGACAGATGGTCGTACGTTTTCCTGCAAAATGTCTTGATAAACTCTGGAATTCATTTTCCTATCAATGACGACAATCCGTCCAGGCCCTGAGGCAGCAAAGCAGCCCCAAACCATGATGCTCCCTCCACCATGTTTTACAGTGGGGATGAGGTTTTGATGTTGGTGTGCTGTGCCTTTTTTTCTCCAAACATAGTGTTGTGTGTTCTTCCCAAACAACTCAATCTTGGTTTCATCTGTCCACAGTATATTTTGCTAGTAGTGCTGTGGAACATCCAGGTGCTCTTTTGCAAACTTCAAACGTGCTGCAATATTCTTTTTGGACAGCAATGGCTTCCTCCGTGGTGTCCTCCCATGTACTCCATTCTTGTTTAATGTTTTCCTTATTGTAGATGTGTCAACAAAAATGTTAGCATGTGCCAGAGATTTCTGTAGGTCTTTAGCTGACACTCTGGGATTCTTCTTTACCTCATGCAGCATTCTGCGCTGTGCTCTTGCAGTCATTTTTACAGGACGACCATGCCTCGGGAGAGTAGCAACAGTGCTAAGCTTTCTCCATTTGTAGACAGTCTGTCTTACCGTGGACACATGAACATCAAGGCTTTTGGAGATACTTTTGTAACCCTTTCCAGCTTCATGCAAGTCAACAATTCTTGATCGTAAGTCTTCTGAGAGCTCTTTTCTGGGAGGCATGGTTCACATCAGACAGTGCTTCTTGAAACCAGTAAACCCAAAACAGGTGTGTGTTTTTTAAGGGCAGGACAGCTGTCAGCAACACATCCAATATCATCACACTGATTCGAGTCAAGGTTGGCTCACTCCTGGCTCCAATTAGCTCTGGGAGAAGTCATTAAGCTAGGGCCTCACATACTTTTTCCTCCCTGCACTGTGAATGTTTACATGTTATGTGCAATTAAACCATGGCAACATCTAATGTTTGTGTAGTATTATGTTCAGCAGACTGTGTTCTTCTATTGTTGTGACTTAGATGACGTTCAGAGTACATTTTATGCCCAATTCATGCAAAACTCCACGTAATCCCAAGGGGTTCACATACTTTTTCTTGCAACTGTAAATAAAGATAAAATGATAAATATTGAAAAAAGAAGGGATTATTTAAGAAATGCAGGATTACCAAAATTAAGTGAGGAACTATTAAATTCCTTAGAATCTGAAATCACACAGGAAGAACTAAAAATAGCATTAAAAAGCTTTAAGACGGGAAAAAGCCCAGGTCCAGACAGGTATACCGTGAGATATTATAAAAAATATGGTGATTTACTGATACCCAAGTTAAAGAGATATATGGAGGCGTTGGGGGGAGAGATGGAGATAAGACAGGAATCCCTTCTGGCACAGGTGGTCTTAATATATAAGGAAGGTAAAGACCTCACCCACTGTTCAAGTTATAGACCGATATCACTATTGAACGTAGATACGAAGTTGTATGCAAAAGTATTGGCGAATAGGTTAAGAGATCTGATGCCAGATTGGATACATGGAGATCAGGTGGGCTTTGTTAGAGGAAGGGAGGGTCGAGATAATGGGTTGAGATCCCTGATGCTTATACAGAAAAGTAAAACGGAAAAAAAAACAGTAGTGTTGCTCTCGATAGATGCGGAGAAGGCGTTCGACAGAGTTAACTAGAGCTTTATGTTAGACACACTGGAGATCCTGGGATTGGGTAGTAGGATGAGAAAGTGGATTGGAAAGTTGTATGAAGGACCGGCCGCGATGGTAATGGTAAACGGAGAGAGATCAGAGACCTTTTCTATGTCAAATGGAACCAGACAGGGATGCCCACTTTCCCCACTGTTGTTTGTTCTATCATTGGAACCCCTGTTATCAACAATTAGGAAAAATATAGATATAAGGGGAATAAATGTTGGAAAGACAGAACATAAGATAGCCGCTTTTGCGGATGATTTATTATTCTATGTTGGAAACCCGAGGATAACACTTCCTAACCTTATGAAAACACTGAAGGAATATGGGGAAATGTCAAATCTAAAAATCAACCCGAGCAAAACAGAGATATTAAATATAAATCTTCCAAAGAGTGAAAAAGAAAATATACAGAGAGAATTTCCCTTTATATGGAAAGATAGAGAAATAAAGTACCTGGGTGTGAAACTTACTCCCTCACAGAAAAATCTTTATAAAGCTAATTATATCCCAATGTTAAACGAAATCAGAGAGGAATTGAGGAAAATGGGTAGTGGAAATCCTTCCTGGTTGGGTCGTATTAACCTGATAAAAATGGTAATTCTCCCGAAGATACTGTATAAATTTCAGATGATTCCCATTAATCTTCCAGAGGTGTATTTTAGGACAATTAAGCGAATGGTAACTAAATATATATGGAAAAATAAAAAACCTAGGATATCATATGAAGTGCTAAGCAGAAATAAAGAAAAGGGGGGGTTGGGAGTACCGGACTTTAAAAGATACCACAGGGCAGTAATTTTAGCAAGAATTTTTGACTGGACACATAATTCAAAGAGTAAACATTGGGTCACAATTGAAAATACACTTAGTAGAAAGGAGCTGGGTAGGAGTGTATGGGTGCCACCACAGTTTAGAGAATTAGAGGAGAGCACGAGTATATACACGAGAATTGTAATAAGGGTGTGGGATAAAATGCACAAACAGAGGAAATGGGATTTTAATTCACTATTAATGTCACTAAGAAATTCAGAGTTTTTCCCCCCAGGTAAAGAGGAAATTTCAGGTAGATGGATTATGAAGGAAGACGCTCAGTTGAGAGATGTAATGGAGGGGGTAAACTTAAGAACACTGGAGGATTTGAAAAGGGAAGAGGGAAGGATTTTCACTAGGATAGATATATGGAGATATAATCAATTGAAACAATTTGTGGAGAAATTGACGAAGCCCCTTAGAACTAGGAAAGAGTGGAATGAATTTGAGAAATACTTAGAAGACCGAGGGGATGGGAAACACAGCACTGCTAAAGCATATAAAGCCCTCACGGATTTAGATAGTAAGTTTAAATTAAAATATATAGAAAAATGGGAAAAGGATTTAGGAGTGGAGTGGGAAGAGCACACACAGAGGAAAATATATAGAATGGTACACGAAAATATTAGCATGCGTGAGGTGGAAATGAATTTTAAATGTTTGACAAGGTGGTATCTTACACCGGTGATAGAGCACAAGTTGAGTGAGGAGAAGCAACCCTGGTGTTGGCGAGGGTGTGGAGGGTTGGGCACGATGTATCACATATGGTGGGAATGTTCAAAAATACAAGTATATTGGGAAAAAATTAGAAATCAAATCACGATTATCACTGGAATAGAGATAGGACTGGACCCTGAAACCTGTCTTTTTCATAACTCAATATTACCTGGAAATAAATATAAAGAACTGGGTATAATGTGCTACTTAAATGCAGCAAAAAGTCTGATTCCTAGGTTTTGGCGTAAAGTTGAGGCACCGAGGGAAGAGGATTGGATGAATAGAGTGGACCAGATTGCTAGAATGGAAAAACTTTATTATATGCAGGAAGATAGGATGGTGACATATCATATGAAATGGGGGAAATGGGAGGAGTTCAAAGTAAAGGTAAAGGAAGGTACTGAGTAAGTAAGCATAAAGAAAAGGGAAAGAGAGGATAAGAAGAAAGGAAGGGAAAAGAGGAAAGGCCAAGGAAAAGGAGAAAATATAGCAATTAGCCTGTCTTTCTTTCTTCTTCTTTTCCAAGCCTCGGTATCCAGAGGATGTGAAATACAAGTCGATCAGATAGATGTCAGGGGTATATTGAAGCGGGGTGGGAGGTGGGAGGGTTGAAAGGAAGGGAGTTATGGGGAGAAAATGATATGAAATTAGTGTTTTATGAGATTTTTGTAATGTTATATTTTACATTATGGAAATGTGTATTGTTTTACTTGAAAAATAAATAAATATTTAAATAAAAAAAAAAAAAAAGGACTATGGCTTAGCTGTGGACATTTTTAGTGGCAGCAGGGATAGCTGAACGTTTTGATATAAGATTTGTGTAGATGGGCTTGAAAATGAGGGAGTGATGGCAGTTTAGAAATCATGTCCTGATTTTCAGCTCACACTCTAGCTTTTGTCAGCTCCCACTCTAGTTTTGAACATTCCACCATTCATTCCTATGGGACCAATTTCACCACAGAAACGCCGATATTTCGTGATCCATTCGGCGAAACGTTCCACAAAGTAATAGCACACCAATCGGGAACAATCCGCACGTTTTGGTATATTACTGTCTATGTAGTGTAAAAACTGTGGAAAGAGTTAGGGTGGTAAATTTGGCTATAATAATAGGAATATATATGTGAGATTACAGTAAGTGGTCTTGCCATGCAAGAGCACTTAATTACCGTTTTTTTTTCTCCCCTTCACTATACAGTAGTTCAAAAATTCAGCAGTTACTTTTCCCCTCCAGCTGAAAGAGAGAAGTTTATTTTATTTTATTTCCCCAAGTTAAAAGATACAATGTTTACTTTCAGTTTCTTAAAAGATACAATGTATCCTTTCAGTTTCTTAAAATATACAAAGTATCCTTTAGCTCTGGGAAACTGACAGCTAATGTTGTGAGCTATACTAAAGAAAAAAAAAAGATGTCAATTGCATTTAAAAATCAGCACTGACATACACTTAGTATTGTGAAAAAAATTAGTAAAACATTTGTAAACCGAGGCATTATTTTCAATGGATTTTCATTCATAAACCAAAAATTACGTTAACAGAGGCATTCGTAAACTGAGGTATTACTGTATATGCTATGTTTTGTTTTGTTTTTGTATGCAGCCTGTGGACAGAATGAAAAAAGAGAAGAAATCTCTGCCAGAAAAAGTATGTGGTATGCCCACCACTGGAATATACTGCCTTGCATCCACCCACTTCTAATGGTGGGCACACATTAGGTCACACTTTGCCACATGCGCTAGTTCCAAGATTGTACAAATGTCTAAACAGTGAATAAAAATTGTCAACGTATAAGTGGTACCCCATATGGATAAAGGATGACACCAAGTCCCAAACTATCTTGCCACTGCTCCCCATGTAGTGTGGGCATCTGGGGGGCTCCACGTGACTATCTTTTCCCTCGTAAATCAGAAGAATACTTGTGCTCGCCACAGCACCAGCTTGTACAACACTTATGGGACTCGCCACGTCGCCAAGTCATACTGCAGTGCTGGTATTATTATTATTATACAGGATTTATGGCGCCAACAGTTTGCGCATCACTTTACAATATAACGGGAGACAATACAGCAACAATACAGTTCAATACAAGAGGGTTAGGAGGGCCTGATCCTGGGAGCTTACAATCTAAGAGGTATGTGAAAGACCAGGATGCACTAGACCGCTGGTGTTGCCAGTTCACCAAAAGGTAGCGTGGCACTAGTACTGTCACTCTGCTGCATATGAGAGTCATCAAAATTTACAGACAAGTGCTAACAGAGATCAGGCCTGATTCTGCCAACACTGCAGTTTTGTGTGCAATGTATCAAGTGACACAGTGACCTACTAGCACTGCACTTGCAGGGGGAGAAGGGGGGGGGAGCGTAGGGGCTTACGCCTCATGCGCGCCCCCTACCTGTTTTGCAAAATGACATTTTAAAACGTGATTTTGCACAGTGGTGCCGCCCTGTAGCCGTTTATATACAGTGGCTGGTCGGCAACCAGTTAAGCAGCAATCATCAGATGTGGTGGCTGTGTTAGTTTTCTTTTTTCCTTCATTTCACCTGGTGATCCTGTCTTAGGGTGTCTGCTGCTGTCCAAAGGTGTTGGCTTTACTACTTTATCCAGGATGCATTGCCAGTCTGAGGCTCCAGGTTACTTCGTACTCTTCATCTGCCCCTTCTATCGCTCGCCTCTGTGCCTCTTGCAGCTGCATCACTTGCATGTGGATAACAACCGCTGCTCAGCTGAGCTCGGCATCTACCCCACCGACCTCTGTCTGCAGAGACTGCTCGGGACATGCTGGGGACCAATGTGCTCTGATGATAATCTGCTTGATTGAAGTTGACAGATAAATAGTATGAAGTTATCCGGAGCCTCAGACTGGCAATACATCCTGGATGAAGTAGTAAAGTCAACGCCTTTGGACAGCAGCAGACATCCTAAGACAGGATCACCAGGTGAAATGAAAGAAAAAAGAAAACTAACGCAGCCACACATCTGATGATTGCTGCCTAAAGGTGGATATCCATTGGTGCTGACCTGATTGGAAGCCGGGTGTAAGTGAAACCAAGGAGCTGTCCCAGTTTGCTGTGAGGGTCCCACTGAGAGGTCTGGAGTCCGTTCCCATGGTGTACTAAGTGCCTGAGAAGTGCCCCATCCCTACCGGTTCCTAGATGACCACTAGTGCCCTTCTGAGTGTCATATACATGGGCAATTATATTGTGCGTCTGGTGAGTGCAAGCACACCTCTTTTCTTATCCACAGAAGTCACGAGCACCTTACTAATGCAACTCCAGTGAGAAGCCACCATTATCCCCAGAGACTGGATGATTTAGGCACCTATAAGAAAAAGTTGATTTTATGGACTGCTATACGTTTATAATGTACGTTTACCTTACTGCAATTCATCTAATTTAAGACGAAGCACTATTGTCACTTTAATGCGCTCATCTTCAGCGCTTTGATTTATCTATTATCACTTGTCACTTTGCATTTCATTTTTATGTAAGATATATCGATATTCATATGTATTTTAGTGCTGCATTTTTTATTTATATGGTATTAAGGATTTAGAGGTTTTTTCCTTATGCAAGCTGCTATTATTTATATTTTAAGAAGCACTCGCTTGATTGTTTATTTAGATACTCCTTGACATTTGTTCTCTTATTATATAAACTCAAAAGTACAAGTTTGACTTGAACGCCCCTTGTACATTAAATGAGAAGAAGAGTTGGGGGTTCTTATTTCAGATGATTGAACATAATGAAATTGAACAATGTGGCCAAGAAGTGGGCAAAGGAAATCTAATTCTAGGATGTATCACTAGAGGGGTCACCAGCAGGAGGAAGGAGGTCATGATACAGCTATATAAATATTTAGTTAACACTAGAGGGATCACCAGCAGGAGGAAAGGGGTCCTGATTCCCCTGTATAGATCCTTAATTATTACGAGAGGAATCACCAGCAGGAGGAAGAAGGTCCTGATTCTCTGATATAAATTTTTAGTTAAAGTATTACTAAACCCAGGACCCTGCATTCACTATATCTGGTTTTTCACAGTACACAGATTATTTACAATTTATATTTACATATATCTTATATAGATTGTAAACTGTAATGAGCAGGGCCCTCTGAATCCTCCTGTATTAATTTGTACTGTCTGCCCTTATGTTGTAAAGCGCTGCGTAAACTGTTGGCACTATATAAATCCTGTATAATAATAATAATAATTTATAATTATTTTTGTAAATATAAACTGATAAATATCTTTTCTCATCAGCAGTTAGAGTGGTCTTATGACTTCTATCAGTGTTCAGCAGAGCACTGGTTAAAGCTTGAAGGAGTTTTCATTTTCCACTGATTGTCCTATGAGGCTGCAGGATCCCTGACCCTCTGTCTGGACAGTGCTGATTGGCCATGTGCTGATCACATGCACTGTCCCAAGAAAAAAAGAACTCTAGCAATACACACCAAACTGAGCATGTGCAGTTTGCACCCAAGGTTCTGTTCTATCAGGAGATGGATTGGGGACAGTAGAAGAAGAGGAGGATTAGAGAAGACAGGATGAAACATCCTTTTTACACAATGAGGAGGATTAACCTCTTAGGTTCCACAGTGAGTATAGCAAGCATGTTGTACTGCATATACAGATTGATTTTACTGTTGTGGGTTTAGTAATACTTTAAACCTCATTTAGAATACTGTGTCCAGTTCTGGGAACCTCACTTGCAAAAAGAAATTGCTATTATTATTATTAATTTACAGGATTTATATAGCGCCAACAGTTTGCGCAGTGCTTTACAATATAAGGGAGACAGTACAATTACAATACATTTCAGAACAGAAGGAATAGGAGGGCCCTGCCCGTGGAGCTTACAATCTAAAGGAAGGATATTATTATTATACAGGATTATATAGCGCCAACAGTTTGCTCAGAGCTTTACAATATAAATGGAGACAATACAGCAACAATACAGTTCAATACAAGAGGGATAGGGGGGCCCTGCTCCTTGGAGCTTACAATCTAAGAGACAGGACAAGTTCAGAGACAGGCAAGTAAGTGTGTGAATAAAGTTTAGGATGGCTGTTTTTTCAAAATAACGCTAAGACCAAAAACAAAGGGACCTGATCTAAAACTAGTTAAAAAGTAATCTAACAAAGTATTGTTTTGCTAAAAGAGTAGTTGATGCTTGGAGTAGACTTCCAAGATAGGTAATGAGTCATCAATATATATAAATATGACATACTCCTTTTTCTGCTGTTACTCAAATATTTCCAAAGTATTTTGATGGATTAATGCACTTGCAAGTGGATGTGTAAAAATGTTCCACAAAGGCAGAAGTATCTAATGGGTCATTTGCAATTTTAAACACTTCTGGAATGTTTTGGCAACTACTCAGATTTCTCATAACATTAGTAATATCTTAAAAATCAATTTGTCTTTAAAGTGTTATAAAAAAAGAAATACAGATTAACCAATGCAGTTCAAATATACAGTATATATGGTACAATCCATTTATTTTTAACAGATTACAATGAGTATGTATTTTTATTTATAATGTAGCACCCTCCTAGTTAGATGCTAGGATGTGTATAGTTAGATTAAGCATAGCTGTGTTTCTCTGTTTACCACAGAGGCTGTCAGGTAAATTCAGTGTGGTATTCTGCTTAACAGAGTGCTGTGATTGATTAGTCAGGTCTGCTCATAAAGCTCTGGTGCTATTTGAGTGTGCTTGAGTTATGCCCACCTTCAGGAAGCTCCGAAAGCCTTCTAGAACATTGGTAGTGTCTAGACAAATGAATTTGGATACAGCCCTGGCCAATTGCAGGGGAAGGCAGTCCAGCTGCATGCTGGGAGTGGTATTTATGTTCTGTGAGCACATGGGCTCTGGGTCTTTCCTGGGAGTGGATTGCACCAAGTCAGGCTGGAGGCAGGCTGCCTCGTCTGGGACTTGCTGCCAGGTGGCTTCAGGTGGGTCAACTTGAGGGCCTGAAGTTAGCAAGAGTGACCCTGGTTCCACAGTAAGCTGACTGAGGGGAGCTGTCTGCCAAAGATCTGTCTGGTACCAATGGAGAGAGTCACTTGGAAGATTGGACAGAAGCAACCATTCTGTCCTTGGACTTGTGAATACGGATGCTAAGAGATCTTGGGGGCTCTGTGTGCTTTGCTACCCCTCTGGTGCTTGATAGTCAGCGTGGGTCTGAGAAAGGAGATGCTGGTTAGTGTTCTGAAGATCTTGTCCAGTTGATGCTACTATAAAGGACTTTGCTCAGTTGCTATTACTTCTAGACTGTCGCAGTCTGCTGTAATGGGCCTGTAATTGAGGAGCTCAACCCTGTTACTACTACTATAGCTAAAGGGACTTGGCTCACTCCTAAAACTACTTGCTGCTATATGTTACAAAGAAGTCTGCTATCTGCTCTTAGTTGGGACTTCTACATTGCTCAACTGCAAGATAAATTCAGATGTTCTGCATGCGAATAGTTCTAATTTGGGAGTATCCTACTACAATTCCTCATCCTTATCCCCAGTTCTACATTAAAACTCCAACAACAAAACATCCCCTAGACTGGACCTTGAAGACGCGTCAAAGTGAGTGTGTGCGCCATTCTGCGGTTCAAAGCAAGGGGAAACCGGGGCAACATACAAGTGGCCCTCGTGAGGGTAGCACTACAATAATATAGCTTAATCTCTTTCCCTATTCATCATACATTCTCATAACATCACATTCTTATATTTCATCTATCCTATAACCTTGTCTGAGCACTCAGTGGCTGGACTGCCATATTCTGTAATTTGCTAAGTGAACTGCCCAAAATGGTTCCAAAGAATTGTGAGCGATAAATGTAATTACAAATAGAGCTGTTAAAATTGAGGCAGAAGATTAAAAAAATGATCCCATTTCCCATCCCAAGTTTTACAAAGGCAGAATTCTTCTTGGGATGACAGGCTGGGGCATTCTGTATAAGACCAAGACATAGATGTGACCCTTTGCTTGCCATTATGCGGCCCTTGGGGTACTTCTCCTCCCACCGATATAAGGCACTATTCCTCCCACTAACACCAACAATGGCGCACTATTCCTCCTACTAATACCATTGATGAGGCACTGTTTACTCCCATTAGTGCAAGATCATTTTCAACTCTCATTGGTCAAAATCCAGCCTCCTCAAAGTTTGAAGGACAGTAAACTGGCCCTTTGTTTTGAGACCCCGGCTATAGACTATAGAGATGGCAATGTAAAATTAGTGTATATTTTATATGAAACTGTCCTTATTTGTGTTTCTTTTACATGCAGATCAGTTTTCATAGGAACCATGTATATAGAAATGCAGAGAATTCCTGAGGGTTATCAAGTTTTTGTTTACAAGTAAAAAATGTGCGTCATGTGTATCATTAGATGGGAGAAACACAGCTGCCATATTTAAACATTTTTTTGCTTTGTTTCTTATATAATAATGCATTTACCAAATAATAAGGGTTTAAAAATTAGTAACCATGTCTCTCTTTTCTATTTTATTTAATGAGAATAAAGTGTATGTGAAGCCAAAACTAATTTTGGGATTTTATTGCGATCTGTATCCCTGCTATTTTATACTTATGATCATTGTCACTAGGACTGACTTGAACTATTGGGAGAAACCAATATTTTGGATTGCCATCAAAACAGGAATAGAAGAACAAATTTTCCAATATGGACACTTGTTAGGATGACAACTTCCCCCACTTTGGAAAAATATTTTCTCACTTTCTTTTGTGTCCACGGAACAGGAAGTAAAGGGAAATCTCAATGAGGTACAGAAGAAAAAAATGGGGTATTCACCTTTCCCTACACCAAAAACAAAAATGTTGTGCTTTAATTATACTTTAACGTGTACAAAACCCACAACAGTAAAATCAGCCTGTATATGCAGTAAAGCATGCTTGTTATACTCACTTTGGAACCTAAAGGGTTAATCCTCTGCATTGTGTAAAAAGATGTTTGATCCTGTCTTTTCTGATCCTCGCTTTCTTCCAGTGTCTCCTTCTTATCTCCTGATAAGACATATCATGTGGAGACACTGCACGTGCTCAGTTTGGTGTGTATTGCTAGAGAGGTTTTTTTTTTCTTGGGAGAGTGCATATGATCAGCACTGCCCAGACAGAGGTCAGGGGTTCTACTTCCTCCTAGAGAAAACTCCACCTACACGTTTTAACCAGTGCTCTGCTAAACACTGATAGAAGTCACAAGACTGCTCTAACTGCTGATGAGAAAAGGTATTTAGTAGTTTAAATTGACTAAACTAATTGCATTCCCATGTCTTGTGTAATGTTGGAGACTACATATAGTGAATGCAGGGTCCTGGGTTTAGTAACACTTTAAGGCTGAATTCACATGACCGTAATACAACCATAAAAATGTTACTGATCATTAGGCAAGGAACATATTTTCCAGCATAAATGATCAGTATATAGATCTGGTTTTAATGCATAATTACTGTAATGTTCTTTTTATTAATGGTACCCGTGTGTACGCATGGTTATAGATCTGAATGCAGCACATGTTTATGCACCTCTGTGAATGTCTCTATTGAAAACAATGCAGTTGCATTCACTTGCATGAATAAAAAATAGATTTAACCAGGTTTTAAAAAAACAACAGTACCTTTTTAATACTGTTATCCTTTAATTAAAGGATTTAGTGCAGGCACCCACTGGTGGTCTTCATGTGCCTTTGCGTGGTGCTTAGCTTTTGTGTGGTTGTTCCTTTAAGAAGTAGAGGTCTGCTTCTTACTAAGTTTACTTTCGGTTTGTACAGTACATTGCAGTCTAGTATATTTTCCATTCAGATATTTTGAGTCAGAGACCATACTTTACAGAGGTGCTTTGTCAGGCCAGTGTGGCTTAAGATATGAGGGGTCTTCAAAAAGTGTTCACACTGTTATACACTGCTCAAAAAATTTAAAGTAACACTTTTTAATCAGAGTATAGCATCAAGTCAATTAAACTCCTGGGACATCAGCAGGACTGGTATATGCTCCTTTGTGCAGGAAGGAACAGGATGAGCGCAGCCAGAACCCTACAAAAAGACCTTCAGCAGGCCACTGGTGTGAATGTCTCTGACCAAACAATCAGAAACAGACTTCATGCGGTTGGCCTGAGGACCCAACGTTCTCTAGTGGGCCCTGTGCTCACTGCCTGGCACCATAGACCTTGATTGGCATTTGCCATTGAACACCAGAACTGGCAGGTCCGCCACTGGTGTCCTGAGAGAAGGTTCACCCTAAGCAGGGGCGGACTGACCATTTGGAAACTCGGGCATTGCCCGAGGGCCAGGGGTCAGTAGGGGGCCCCATGAGATGCCCCTGATACCTTTTTCATAGGCTTTTTTGAGTTTGGGCAAGGACACAGGGGCCCCATGATCCCCTTTTGCCCGGGGGCCCCATGAGTTGTCAGAGTCCGCCCCTGACCCTAAGCACATGTGACAGACGTGAAAGGGTTCGGAGAAGCAGTGGAGAATGTTATGCTGCCTGTAACATCGTTCAGCATGACTGTTTCGGTGGTGAGTCAGTGATGGATTGGGGTGGCATATCCATGGAGGGACGCACAGACCTCTACAGGCTGGAAAATGGCACCCTGACTGCTATTAGTTATTGGGATGAAATCCTTAGACCCATGGTCAAACTCTACGCTGGTGCAGTGGGTCCTGGGTTCCTCCTGGTGCACGAAAACGCCCAGCCTCATGTGATGAGAGTATGCAGACAGTTCCTGGAGAATGAAGGAATTGATACCATTAATTGGCCCCACTCTCGGCTGACCTAAATCCAATAGAGCACCTCTGGGATATCATGTCCATCTGATGCTGCCAGATTGCACCTCCAAACTGTCCAGAAGCTCAGTGATGCCCTGATCCTTAATTGGGAGGAAATACCCCAGAACACCATCCATCGCTTCATTAGGAGCATGTCCCAACAATGTCGGACATGCATACAAGCACGTGGGGGCCATACAGACTACTGAGTAGCATTTTGAGCTGCAATGACATTTCACCAAAATGGACTAGCCTGCTGCATCATTTTTTCACTTTGATTTTCAGGGTGTCTTTGAGTTTAGTCCTCTGTAGGTTGATAATTTTCATTTCAATCAAATGATGAGGTATCCAGCATGACATTTTTCCCCATTGAGATTTGATGTGCTTTCAAAGTGTTCCTTTTTTTTTTTTTGAGCAGTGTATATATGAGTTAAAAAAAAAAGTGCAGAAACTTTTTGAATAACCCTTGTATATTTGCAACAAAAACCTATGTTAACCTCAGTACTGGAAACAGTGCTCTTCTGGATGGCAGGAGGCATGCATGCAGAGTGGGAAGAGGACATGGCTGGGACATTTTCGCTGCAAAACCTGTGTAGCCAAGGGTAGGGCCATATAGTGAAGATTCCTGGAACAGGGAGAAAGGTAAGTTTTGTGAAGTGTATCTAAACCCAAAAACTGAGCCCTCAAATGTCTTGGCTACGTTAGTTTTTATGATCACCCCTGGATGCAAACACTCAATCCACAGATAATCATCCACAAAAAACTGCTACGTGGCTTAGTACATGCAACCAATCACAAAAATGACTGGAGGTGCTGCCAGCCTCTAATTGCTTTGTATGGGACTTTTCATGGTTGCAAAAAGCTGCTGAGTCTTCCACAGGAGCTTGTATTCTGCCCCATAACACACATAGGAATGCAGCCTTAAAGCTGAGTTCCCCCCTGGCAAAAAAAAAGTCAGCAGCTATAAAAACTGGAGCTGCTGACTTTTAAAATACAGACACTTATCTGTCCCTCGGTCCAGCGGTGTCCTCACCACTACTGGTTTCACCGGCCGCCTTCTCTCCCTGCGCCGCCATCTTCAGTGTGGACACCCGGCTCTGACAGCTTGTGGCTTCACAGCCGGGTGCCAACTACACATGCGCAAGAAGCGATGTGCTTTGTGAATGACCCTGTAGTCTTCTGGGACCTGTCACATGTCCCAGGAGACTACGAGGAGAGAGTGGGAAAAGGACAACTTCCGCTTCTGATCACCTAGGCGATCACAGCAGAAGTGGGAGCGGGTACTTGTCAAATTCTGGTACCCACCCCCCAAAGTTGCCAATCCTTAATGGGGAGTGGGGGACAAAGGCTTAAAGCTGAACTTCCCCTTTTGGTTGGAGCACCACTTTAAGTTGGCCATACATTGTTAGAATTATGGTCGAAAAGTTGGTTCCACATTTTAACAGTGGGTTACTCGGATTGGCTCAACAAAAGTTGATTACTCTGTCAAATGTTGTCAAAGGAGCTGGGTCAAACATTTTCACCCAAACAGTACCTGAAGCCACTCAACTGCAGAGACTGTTTGGGTATTCATACAACTGCTGCTAGTGGCTGTCAGAATACAATAGCCCAGCAAGGTAATTCATCCATCAGTGCCATTTGAGTGAATGGTGGAATTACCATATAGTTTAAATGGACTACTGAATTCAACTGGACTTTAAATATGTGTCTAACAAATTGAGGCTAAGGCTGGTCATAGATGGATCATTTATTTCCATGAATATGAGGGCTGATGAAAAACAAAAATTAATGGATTCCCCATTCTACACAACCAAGGTGGATGGAGGAATTGAATCCCCCCACTGCGCTATTGTATTCTGATAGTGAGGAATCCTCCGCTGTCAGAATACACTGATCAGCCCTGTTTGAATTAAACATTTTCAACAATCTTCTTCGAGAGGAGCCAATCAGCTTCTCTCATGCGGGAACTGCCATACATGAATTGAAATACGGCCAGTCTCTACTGAACCATCTGAATTTAGATCCATCTACAGACTGCTTAACATATTTTAAGCAGTTACAAAAACAAGTTTTCTTTTTGGAATTAAGTTTTTAATTAAATGCATAAAAGATGACTATTGTAATAATCCCCTCAGTGTTCAATGGTTTGTAACTTTAAAGGCTGCACTCAAGGGGTGGGGGTTTAATTAAAGTACTGCTGTACTATAGGTACAGCTCTCCTTTAACATCTGCATTTAGAGCAGCATGATTACTGTACAGCAGTAAAAATAATACTGATACATATTACATATTTTCCTGGATACATATTAAAATTTCACTCTACTCTAACAGTAGTACTATCAATTTATAAAGTGTCTGGCACACACATTACTTTATATCTTGAAGCAAACTGACAAGAATTTCCCCAGCTGCATGCATGTGTCAGAGCCTTGAGTTCTACTATATCACTCATTACAAAATGGGTGGTTTCAATGCCTTTAGGTATAGACACTGTTCTCTCCGTCTTCTAACAATACAGGTCATAAATATTAAAGTGTATCTAAAGCCAATTTTCTTTTAGTTCTGGATAAAATGGTGAAGGGTTAGAGCCCTGTTAGTTTTTTAAATGACTGTCTGTGTCTCTTTCATGGAAATTCACACTCTCTATTTGTTCTGATGACTATTGTCACTAGGACCGAATGTGAGGCAAAGCCCAAAATTCATTACTATAACATTGGGGATACTTGTCCAGGAACAACTGTGTGAAAGGGCATTACCCAAACTATATAGGAATTTTCTTTCACCTTTTGCTGTGTCTTTGAATAGGAAGTGAAGGAAACTCTCCCCATTGGGGAACAGATGGCAAAAAACTGACAAGATCTTTAAAGCGGTATTAAACCCAAATAAAAAAAAATATTATATTGCATCTTCCCAAACATTATATGTGGTGGCTGCATACGTTTTCTATCATTTGGCTTTTTTCCGTTTGTTTTCACCTGGTGATCTGGCCATTAACACATCTCCTGTATTTAGTGAGACACCACTCTGGAGGAATGAGCAAAGAAACAGGAGACAGAAGCATTGCCAGTCTGGGGGGGGGGGGAGAGGGGGGGGGGGATTATATTTGTAGAAAAGTTTAATACAAATGTAGCCCTGTTTTGGGGGGGCTTATGTGAAATGGCCCACACCAAACAAGCTATGGCGCTAACCTGTATATGAGTAGGCAATCCTGAGCCTTCGCTGTATGGAAGAGGGGGTTGTGATAATACAAATGGCAGTGCCTCCACCTAGAATAGGGATCCTGCAGTTGAGGAGACTCACCCCTTTCTAGGAATGTAACAGGTAGACAACCTAAAGTAACTATACATAGCAGTATTAATGCACCCAGCTTATATTTCTAACATGAAAACATGTCACCACACCTGTATGAGATTAATGCAAAGTTTATATAAAGCAGCCACATAAAACAGGATGCATAAGAATAACATTCAGGAATTACAATTTAGCATAAATTGGGAGGTTGCAATTATACCCGGGTATATGTGCATGTAGTATACAGAATACCTCCAACCATGGGTTATAGCGCTGTCCGGTTGCAGGGGCCCCTGGAGAGGTGAGAGTCAATTAGATGCACGCTTCCACTTTAGATGCTGTGATGGCGTCCAAGTAACATGCGGATGATTGCACTGCTTGTCTGAAGATCAGCGATGCATCACCTAAAAGGATAAAATGCCCTATCTATCCTTACTCTTAGTCGCTATCCCTAAACTGGGCTGTCACTGCAACCGGGCCTCTATCTGTCTAAGTGGCCGTCGGATGCCTAACCTACCTCTAGCCTAATCTATCCAACGCTCCCTATGCTAATCCTAGCTAAAAGGAGATCCAGACCAATAAGGATGCTATAGCTTTAAGCAAAGAGGCTGCAAAGATACACTGCAATTAACAGAAAGTTCACCTGACAGTCTTATGCAGGTGAAAACACGGATCTATCTATCTATATAGACAACTATAAGGATTCTGCAGTGTGTAAATAGAATGATGATAATGAACCACAAATCTCTCTCTTACAGAGATATTAGGGTTCCTATACAGAAGTTGAAATATAACAGAGGCAAACCTAATCTGCTTCAGTAACAACTAGATAGATAAGAGCCTTGTTAATCTGGATCATTACTCACAGAATCCCCATACAGTTCTCCCCAGATACACAGCACATGGCAGGCTGGCACCCTCTGCCTGATACTTCCTGGAAAACAAACTATATAACATCCTGGGGTTTCTTGACCTCCTGTTAGGGGCAGGAAGCACACCTAGGGACTTGTCTGTAATGGGACCTCTATGGTAGTGGCTGTATATGGATGTAAACAAACCACAACTAGTGTATAAAATAACAGTTCCCTACACAAATAACAAATTAAAGCCAAACTCCAGCTCACACTTTCTAATCAGTTACAGCAAACAGTTTCTTTTTCTTTTGGGATAAATGTTTTACATGAATAAATAAGAGCTGATCATTTTAATCACCCCTGCCAGTAGTATATTGATGTTCTCATCCATGCAAGTTGATACATGCTGCTGGACACAGGGCCGGCGCCAGCATAAGGCAGCTACCTGAGGGTGCCGGGTTGGGGGGGCATTAAAATCCCATTTTTAAAATACCGGTCTTCTGTTGGGTGGAGGAGGGTGAAAGGGGCGGGTCCTGTCCGGGCTCCCTTGAATACACAGACTGTCTCTTCCTCTCCATGTCCCTGTTGCACCCCCAGAACCAGAGCTGTCTGATCGCTCAGCCACTCACCTCTGTCCACGCTCCATTTCTGGCTCCTCTCCAGCAGACTCACAGGTCAGGACTGATAGCTCTCTCTGTACATTATTGGGGAGGATGACACCTAGACAGACTGGAGAAGGGGGGGGGTAGGGGACAGCTGGCCCCGGGCCACAGACTGACAGTGTGCACAGTTCAGGGGGAAGGAATCATTGGAAGTCCTGGCTGGGACACAGAGTCCTGTCCTTTCTGGTATTTCTGTCTCAGATATTCTACACTCTGTAGGGCACACATTGTCATCTAGACATGCACTGGGGAAAACTCAGTTTCTGCAACACAAATCTATGTAAACCCTGATATTCCAGAGCTGCAACCAAAGCATCCCATGTACTAGCCCAAACAACAGAATTGTGACTAATGGGCTCACTCCCTCTGCTAAACTTTACAAAGTCTCAATCCCCCTGCTGCAGTATGCAAAGTCTCACTCCTCTTGCTGCAATATACAAAGTCTCACTCCTCCTGCCGCAATGTTTAGCAACAGTTCAGTGAGTGGCGGTGGGGGGGGGGGGGGTGTTAGCATTTACCTGCCATTTCAGTACAGCTCAATGAGTCAGGAAAGGGGGGGTAGTGTATTATGCATTTAGTAGCAGTCCAGCACAGCTTGACAGGTAGTCTGAGGGGTTAGCATTTAGTAGCAGTTCACCACAGATCAACAAGTGTGTGTGTGTGGGGATATGTGTTTAGTGGCAGTCCATCACAAGAAGTAGACGGGGTGGGGGGGATTCAGCATTTAGTGGCAGTTCAGCATAGCTCAACAGGTATACGGGTAGACAGGGGTGGGGCAGCAAAAGAAACCTTCACCTGTGTAGACAAAAAGCATTGAAGAGGTTCTGGGTGGACAGCTTGAACTGAAAGACAGCAGAATTGCTGGCTGAATCACCAGATGAAAATAGAAGAAAGAAAGCCAAAGAAGAAAACTAATGCAACCATCACACCTAAGAACTGGTAAGCTGCAATATAATAAATGTTTGCTTTTGGGTTTAATACTGCTTTAAACATTCCTGACTTCATCCCAATTAAAAAAAAATTGACTTTAGATATACGTATTTTGAGATAATCTAATGGAAATAATTCCTGCATCCAGGAAAAATGTGCACATAAATAAAATGGTGATGATCTATCCACTGCTCCACTCATTCTTCATTCCCAGAGGCTGGATGGATGCCAGCTCCATGCTTGAAGCACAGGTTCATTCTAGAGGGGATTGCCATGAAAGAAATATGCAGGCCATAGAGCACGTTTTTAATCAAAGCAACAATGGGATTTGGTGATCTGACCCTTGAATATGTCCTTTTTAATTAATGTAAAGAATAATTTTATTAACCGCTTCCCAACCGCCCTATAGTAGAAATACTGCTACAGGGCGGCATGGGTGCATAAAATCACGTATTTATATGTGATTTTGCATTTCTGGGTAAATTGGCAGCGGCTGCCAATCACCGGGTCCCGGCCGGTGATTACTCAACAGCAACTGGTGATTTCCGAGGATCTCTGATGGGGAGGAGAACTGTTTTGTTTACTAACAGTTCTCCTCCCTGTCAGCTCTGGCACACTGCTCTGAATGTCTGTGCACAGCACAGCCATCCAAAGTAGTGTGATTACAGTGAAGTATGGCCCCCTAGTAATATACTCCCAGCACAATTAATTGCCCCTCATGTTAACCCCTTCCTGACCAGTGTCATTAGTACAGTGTCAGTGCTTTTTTTTAGCACTGATCACTGTATTGGTGTCACTGGGGATGTCAGTGACACCAAATCAGTTCCCCCCAGTGTCAGAATGTCCTGCTATAAGTCGCTGATCACCACCATTACTAGTAAAAATAGAAACACAAAATCCAGCATATATACCACCATTTGTAAACGCTATATCTTTCATGTAAACCAATTAATTTACACGTATTGGGATTTTTTTTTTAGCAAAGGCATGTTACAGAATACATTTTGGTGTAAATGTATGATGAAATTAGATTTTTTTTTAAATTTTTTACTGAATATGTTTATTAGCAAATAGTCAAAAATATATATTTTCTTCAAAATTGTCCTTTTTTTATAGTGCAAAAAAAAGGCGATCAAATTCCACAGAAAGAAAGTTCAATTTGTGGGAAACAAAGGACGTACATTTAATTTGGGTGCAGTATTGCATGACTGTGCAATTGTCAGTTAAAATAGTGCAGCGCCGTAAAGCAAAAAAATGGCCTGGTCAGGAAGAGGGGTAAATCCTCAAGAGTGCAAGTGGTTAATAGGTTTACTTCACGGATATGAAAACAATAATACAATATTAAATATTATAATGTCATGTAATGTTACTAATCAAAGTACAAGAGTTGTAAATGCAGCTATCTTAAAGCGGAGTTCCACCTATATAAAAAAAAAAAGGCAGCAGCTACAAAAACTGTAGCTGCTGACTTTTTTTTTTTTATATTAACAATTTTTATTGGTTTTCAAAGAAATCATATGTTACAGAAAACAAGGAGAGAAAAACAAAAAAGACAAGCAAAACAGAGAAGTACATCGATGGCAAGGATTACATTTAGTCAAGACCAATAGAGTCATATATTAACAGTGCGTTAATAATCAGGGTCTTACATTTCAGGCCAGCATAGAGGAAGAGAAATTATCCCACGGGAGCCAGATCATCTCAAATACAGCAAACAAACCACTATGTGAAGCAGTCAAACACTCCATCTGTCTTACATCGGCAATAAGTTTATACAAAGTTGGCAATGAAGGTGGAGTAGAGGATAACCAACACATAGAAATACTTCTCCTGGCCGCTGTTAGCACATGTGCAGCAAGTTTTCTGGCTAGTTTAGGTAGACCCGGGAATGGCAAGCCCAGCAAAAAATGCAATGGGTCAAATGGGAGAGAAACATGCAACAACGATTGCAACAAGGAGCGAACCTCTTCCCAAAAAGGAGCAATGGAGCTGCAGGTCCAAAAAATATGATAAAGAGAGCCAGAAGCTCTACTACAGCGCCAGCAAGCAGGAGAAGCACTCGGATTATAAACATGAAGAACTTCTGGTGTTTTGTACCACAACATCATAATCTTGTATATATTTTCCTTAAAAACCACACAAATAGAGGATTTAGATGCATTGTCCCATATTTTCTTCCATGACAATAAGTCAATATCACGTTGTATAAATTGAGACCATCTACGCATATAGAGGTGAGCGTCATTGGACAAAGGGGGGGCCTCCATAAGAACTTTATAGGTGCTAGAGACAATACCCCTTTGGTGGGGACCTTCCATACATAGACGTTCAAAGGGGGTAGGTTTCCCTAAGCTCAATGAGGGAGATAGAGTAGAGAAAAAGTGGCGTATTTGAAGGTATATATACAGATGGCGAGAGGGTAGAGAGGCTTTCCTCTGGAGATCCGAGAATGAATGCAACTTACGAGTCACCGGGTGTACCAAGTGACGTAGTTGAAAAAGGTTAGATCCTACCCAGAGAGACATCCAGGACTTGGCCATATTGTCTGGAAGATTAGGGTTATAAAGGATATTTGTCAGTGGGGAGCAATCAGAGGCCAATGTGAATTTAGCCTTACATTTCTGCCAAACATTCAATGAGAAAAGCATGGGACCTAGGAATAAGTGTCGAAAAGAAAGGACTTCCACTGCTGAGGTCGACCAGAGAAGGGAACACGGATGAACAGGGGACAATTGCAAAGACTCAATCTCAGTCCATGTATTGGGAGGGTAGTGGGTGGACCATGACATGAGAAAGCGAAGGTGGGTTGCAAAGTAGTATGTTATTATATCCGGCGCTCCCAAGCCTCCCCTAGAACGTGGGGAAAGCAGAACCGAACGAGCAATCCTGTGCCGCCTGTTGTGCCAAATAAAGTGTAAGAAAGATTTCTGAAGGGAGTGGAGCTTGGACATAGGAACGGGTACGGGCAGAGTTGCAAACAGATATAAAAGTTTGGGTAGCACGGTCATTTTTAGGACATTAATACGACCGAGGAAGGAAATGGGCAAGGCATCCCAGTGTTTCAGAGAGCGAGAAATTGCTACAAACAGTGGGGGAAAATTGGCCTCATATATGGATTGGTAAGAGGAGGTGAGGTTGGTACCTAAATACTTTAAAAAGTGGGTGCACCATCGGTAGGAAAAGGCTGCCTGAAGGGAGGAAAGAACGTCAGGAGAAACATGTATTGGAAGTGCCTCAGTTTTGGACGTGTTGACCTTATAGCCTGATAAAGCCCCAAATTGTTTCAAAGTTTTGTGCAAAATCAGTAAAGAGGTGTGGGGACTCGTAAGTGTAAGGAGAATGTCATCTGCAAATAACGATAATTTGTACTCACGAGAATGGGATTGTATTCCCCGGATATCCGGATCCGACCTGATGGCGATAGCCAATGGCTCCAGGCAGAGAATGAACAGCAGGGGAGAGAGTGGACAGCCCTGACGAGTGCCATTTGACATCTGAAAGGGTGGTGAGAGAAAGGAGGCTAATCTGACCTGTGAAAAAGGGGATGAATAAAGGGCCTTCAAAGCTGCTACAAATGAACCCCTAAAACCAAATCTCTCCAAAACCATGAACATATAGGGCCAGCTTAAACGGTCAAAGGCTTTTTGATCATCCAGACTCAATAACACAGCAGGGGTAGAGGAACGATTTACCAAATCAACCAGATCAATAGATCTCCTGGTGTTATCTGCAGCCTGTCTGGCAGGTACAAAGCCCACCTGATCCCTGTGTATGAGCTTGGAGATAATACCGGAGAGTCGATTGGCCAAGATTTTAGTAAAAATCTTATAATCGGAATTAAGTAGGGCAATAGGGCGATAGTTATCTACGATAGAGTGATCCTTATCAGGCTTAGGGATAACCGAGATATATGCACGGGAGAAGTCAGTCTGGGGTATGATTCCCTTAAAAAGATCTCGGTAAAGGGAGAGAAGATGCGGGGCCAAAATACCAATAAAATATTTATAGTAGGAGTAAGGCAATCCGTCCGGTCCCGGGGCTTTACGAGAAGGGAGGTGTTTGATTGTGTCCAATAATTCCTCTAGTGTAATGTCTGCATTAAGGGCGTCCATGTATGAGGATGTTACTCTCGGAAGTGACAAGGGGTCAAAAAAATTGTCAAATGATGACTGTGTGAGAGACGGGTGAAGGTCCGGGGTCAGACAATTATATAATTTCCCATAAAATGAGCCAAAAAGTGTTGCCATGGCCCGAGGGTCATAAGTAGGGCTTCCATCTGGCTGTATTAGAAGATCGGGCATCGTAGAAGGGGACTGAGTTTTGAGATGGTTGACTAACATACGGTGTGGCTTGTTAGAAAATTCGTAAAATTTCTGTTTAACCCAAAGGAGAGACTGTGCAGTCTTATTGGAGTCAAAAGCTTTAATTTGGGCATGTAGAGATGCCACCCTCTGAAGCCCCAAAATAGATGGCCTATTCAGTAACCGACGTTCCGCCACCAAGAGCTGTTGTATGAGAGAGGCCCTAGCACTCGCCGAGGACTTTTTTAAACGAGAACCCATGGAAATACAAAGTCCACGAAAAACCGCCTTGTGGGCCTCCCACAGAGATGAAGAAGAAGCTACGGAACCGACATTAAGAGTGAAATATGAATCGAGTCCCCGTGACAATTCATCCCTAAGATGATCTGTGGAAAGAAATGTCTCATTAAGGCGCCAGTGACACGGTTTGGACACAGCAGGGGGAAAAAAAAGATTTAAGGTCAAAGAGGCATGGTCAGACCAAGTGATGGGATTGATTTCAGAGGAAACCAGAAGTGGGAGCAAAGAGGCAGAGATGAAAAAATGATCTAGGCGCGAATAGCTACGGTGAGGGTTGGAGTAAAATGTAAATTGTTTATGAAGAGGGTGTTTAATCCGCCAAGCGTCAAAGAGACGATGCTCCCTAATCAATTTACGAAACGATTTTGAAGAGGAGCATTGCCGCTTCGAGGGGGTGGATTCAAAAAGCACCTTCCTATCTTTATGAGGGGAAACAATCAGATTGAAATCACCCCCTACAATCACCTGTGAGGTAATAATGGAATCCAGATTAGCGAGCGATTGGGACAGGAATTGCAGTTGACCTGTATTGGGAGCATATAAATTCAACAGAACAAGGGGAGTCTCGCCAAGCATACACTCTAAAATAATATAACGACCCTGACGGTCAACTTTGGAGGAAACAACCCGAAGGGAGCAGTGTGACCCAATAAGGATTGCCACCCCGGCCTTCCCAGAGGGATCAAAGGCCGAGTACGCTTGGGAAAAAAATCTCGAGGCAAAACGGAAAGAGCCAGTCGATTTGAAATGGGTCTCTTGGACAAAAATAATGTCTGCTCCTGAGGATCGGAATTCCTTCAAAGCCATCCACCGTTTTTGAATGGAGTTGAGGCCCTTGACGTTATATGACAGAAACCGCAAAGCCATTATAAAATAACGACAACGGTTTTACATGTAATAGCATGAAAAATGAATGGAATACCATCGATGTAATACAGTAAAAAACAAAAAACATCAAACAGTTGAACACAATACTTTGCAAGGCAATAGTGTAAAGAACAAAAAACAGAGAAATAAGTATCCGCAAGGATATAAACTCGGGAGCAACAATGTGACCCAAGTCGTCTAAGCCTATGGCTAGACAAAATCGGGAGCAGCACGACAACCAGAACATCGGAGAGGACGTCAAACCCGGCCAGCAAAGAAAAAGTAATCAAAAATGAAAAAAGCACCCAACACAATTTGGCCGGACAGATAAGGGAAACCCGTGGGAAAATTGTGTAGAGAAGAAAAAAAAAAAAAAAAAAAAAAAAAAGTGCAAGAGAGAACCAAAAACCCAGGAGGAAAAGGTTCATCACCAGATCCAGAAGGTAGCCCCAGAGATTCGTCAAGCAGGTGGATCAGTTGACCGAGGATGGCGCGGACGTTGTGGGGTACGTGAAGGTCTCTTCCGACCTCTGCAAACCGGGGTCCAAATCCCGCTGGGGGTGGCGGACGGACGAGACGGAGTTGGTGGCAGAGAGGACCCATCCTCTGACAGAGGCGGAAGTCCCAGGCGTTTTAGGAAGGAGTCCGCCTCATGAAGATCACGGAGCACAACTTGGGTATTGTCCCTATTTACGACCAACCGAAAGGGAAACCCCCATCGGTAAGGGACATGGTGTTGTTGAAGGTGCATGGTAATCGGCTTCAGGTCTCGTCGCTTAGCCAGCGTAATCGGGGACAGGTCGCAGAAGAGTTGGAGTCTGTCACCCTCAAAATCCAGCGATGATTTATGACGAACAGCAGAAAGTAGAGCTTCTTTGCTTTGAAAAAAATGAAAGCGAACAATAACGTCGCGTTGTCTGGTGCCTTCAGCAGGTTTTGGGCCCAAGGAGCGGTGAGCCCTATCCATACGCCAATCTGCTACTGGAACTAAGGGGGCAGTGGCAGTAAAGAAGGACAGAAGATGACGGTGCAGCTGTGCATCTGCAATAGACTCGGACATACCGCGAATACGGATATTTTGGCGCCCTTCCCTGTTTTCCAGGTCCTCTTGCTGGAGCTGCATTTGGGACATGGAGTGCTTCAAGTAAGCGTTATCTTCTTCCAGTACGTGGACGTATTGTACCAAATTATCAAACTCGTTTTCCAATCTGTCCGTGCGGTCTCCAATCTGGGCAATTTCCCCTCTAAGCTCCAAGGCCAGCTTTCCCACCTCCGTGGATATGGACGCAGTAATGTTGCGCAAAAAATTTTGTAACTTATCATCCAACGCCGACAATGTGAGGGAAGCTGATGAGGTGGCCTGCTGAGGTGCCTGGATGGAGGGAGGATGCTTCCCTGATGCAGACTGCTCCGCAACCCCCCCAGTAGCATGCTGGGGCTCATAGTCCTCCAGCAGTGATTGTGTCAGGGCAGAGGCTGGAACATCCTTGGGTGCAGTACCCTCTGCGACCACCGGGGGGCCGCGATCCCTTCCTGGGCTCCCAGCCATACTAGAGGCCGGGGATTGCGGCCTGGAGAGGAACCGCCGGAGCGGCGACGGCCGCGGGTCACGTGACTGCGGGGAGGGGGGCCTCCAGCGCCCTATCTTCCCCATCAAGTCTCCTCAAGTGCCGGGCCGGGTGCGGGGTATGTAGGACTCACCCACAGCTGAAGAGGAGTGGAAGCGGCTGTCGGGTGAGTCTTTACTGGCCGGGGATGAGCGGAGCTCACTTAAAGTGCGGCCGCCATCGATCCTGGACGCGCATGCGCCCCTAGCTGCTGACTTTTAAAAAAACAGCCACTTACCTGTCCCTCAGTCCCGTGGTGTGTCCCCTGCAGCCTGTTTCTCCGGCTGTACTGTATTCCAAGAGGCCGGCATCTTCAGTGTGGGCACCTGGCTGTGACAGCTTGTGGCTTCACAGTCGGGTGCCCACTGTGCATGCACGAGTAGCGCTGCGCTTCGTGAATGGTCCTGTAGTCTTCTGGGACCTGTCACGTGTCAAAAAACCCAAAAGACTACAGGGAGGGAGGGAGGACACCTTCCGTTTCTGATCGCCGTGGGAGCGGGTACCTGTCAAATTCAGGTACCCGCTCCTTCCCCCGGCTCCCCAAAGGTGCCAATCCTTAATGGGGAGCGGGGGAGCAGTCCTTAAAGCGGAACTTCCCCTTTTGGGTGGACCTTTGCTTTAAGTACTGGAAACTGACCTCATGTCAACCTGCTGTAATCCCCTGTACAGCAGAGCTCAGACTGGTAGAGGGAGGAGCAGAATAAGAAGCCAATCAAGTTTGCCACATGAATGTGTGCTAATGAGTAACATGTTGACTGGAAGAGAAAGCAGAGTGAATGGAGGGGTGAACAGCTGGTTCTCCACCTCCACTGTCCAATCACAGGCTGTAGGCATGGAGGGGATCAGGCTATACTGTTTAATCGCAGCAGATAAAAGTAGGGTCACTAGACTTATTGTGCTGTCTGTCAAAGCTTTATCAATTTTAGGATTATGTGGACAGAAATACAAATCCGTTGTTGTGTAAAACAGCTTCTAAATATGTGTATATCAAATGTGTACTTAGCTGTTTTCCTGGAATTTGGTGTTAAATAAATAAAACACAAGTGCAGGCAACATTGCTATGTTTATAACCCCAGGTTATTCTGCTTTCAATTATCTCTTATTTACTGTATCTTTGTATGTGTCTTTTTGGATTATTCACACAATTAGATAAAATCCTTTGTTATACATCACTTGCAAAATTCACAACTACTCAGACTGAAAAAAAGTGGATCCAAGTCAAACCTAGGGCACTTTTAGTCTCAGGTATGCAAATCATTAATCTGTATTATCTATAGGTACAAACAAAGATTTACTGTATAATTTAATTGGTATCACAGTCCTGAGATCTGTAATTTTGCAAATGTATCCAATAAGGTGCTAAAGTGTAGCAGGTAGTATTCCTGTGTCATATGAGCATTAACTCCCTTAACACAAGTTTCCTCCTTTAAACATAAAAGTTGAAATTTTTTCTATATGAATGTAAAGATGTGCATTTAGGACCCTATATGCACTTTAAAATATGATATATCATCTGAAAAGGGCGAACCTGCAGAATAAAAAGATGGTAGTCACAAACTTTCATGTTGCAATATTTACACAACTGTTTTTCAAAGTTATATTTTCAATAAAATATGGACCAAAGTTATGAGACTCGAAAAAATAGAAATCAAATGTCTCAAGCATTAAAATGAGTGCCCCTGCTAATTGGCAAAAAATTACAATGCCCAAAATTATTGGGCAAACTTAAGACTTATGGTTTTCCTGATGTACAATCTGCTCAATTCCCCACCAACAAACATTACCCTAACATATATAACTAAGTGGGAAAGTGATCTTCAATGAAAACTCTCAATTTAAAAAATTTACAGAATCCTTCTTTATACCCACAAAACATTGAGGTATACTAAGTTCCAGGGACTGAGTTTTAAAATCCTCACATGATAGTATCGACCTCTGGTGCATGTTGGAGATGTGGCCTCGCTGTAGGAAACATCCAACACATCTTCTGGAAATATGACATTCTGTAAAGTTTGTTCTGAAGTGGGATGCATGTAGCAAAACATTACAGGTTTTGTGATTCCCATGGATCCTGCATGTTTCCTCCAGAACCACCACAATACACCAAGGATGATATATAAATGATCGGTCCCACCACATTTGATTTATGCAGCTAGAAGCCATATTCCAGACTTATGGAAAAAATCCCACTATATGACTTGCCAAAGGTGATTGACATTCAGCGAATGGAATCTTCTCGGATAAAGGTACACATCATTAATTCTGGTGGAAGTGGTTCTACTGGAATGAGTCCACCTCTACCCCTTCTACCCCTGAATATAAAAGTCTGTTCGAAACAGATCTTTTACAAGCGAAATTAAATCCTAAGATTGTTAAACAAGAAATTTAACTGTTTGATGGCATGGGATGGGAAGGAATGGAACCTACCCATTCTATGCACTCTCTCCCACCTATTCCCTAGTCTCCTGGATTCTCTTCACCTTCCCCTTTACCCTTAAGAAAGCTCTGCACCCAGCCCTTTCCCATACATCATATTCTTTAGATAGCTAGTTAATATATATTTACTCATAAAACCCCAATTTAAAAATAAAAGTTCATGCACTGGAGACACAAAAGACTAGATACAGTTTGTATTGAGATTACCCCTATATGACATCAGGTTTTATGTTATAGTTGACTGACTATTAAAGTGACACTTTAATCATCTACCGGAGACTCATCCAAGATTCCGTTGTTATGTTATACAGTCAATAATTGTCTTGTAACCAGTGTATTTGCCTTGTTTATCAGTTTAAATTTACCCACTAACAATGGCCCTAGAGTTGTTTCTCCTACTCCACTGTGCCCAGTGATGTCTTGCCCGATCACTGTTTACCTGTAAATGTGCATCCTTTATGCACATATCATTTGTGTGAACAGGTGTATGCGTAGGGGGCTGGGTTAATTTACATTTTTTTTATTTGATTAGATTTAATTCTTTTAAAAATATTTTTCACCTAACTTTATTACTATTACAAGAAGGCAGATAAGGTGTCCTCTGATGCTAAGGCACTCTCTGATGTTCCCCCTGTACTGTTTCTGAAGAAATAGAATAAAGACAGTACCATGTATGAATGTTAATTCACCCTGCACTGCTACAGTATATGGTATATGTCTGCGAGAAATATCCATCTGTACTATCGCCCATGTCATGTATGAATAATAATACACCCTGCACTGCTATATGGTCACCTATACTGCTTTTAAAATCCACCTCTAACTGAAGCTGATTCATAACTATCAATGTTTTCATTGGTCATTCCTATTTCTTCAAAAATCTTTAACTCTGGTCCATATTACTGTGGTGTTTATTTTGCTCTTATTGTCTAACCCAAATTTTTGAGCTGATCCTAATCTTTAAAACTCTGCCCTCCTGCTTTCTTGTTGTCTCTTGTAGTCCTCCTTTGGTGTGAGAAGTTTGCCCTGCTAGCCATGTGTCTCTGCTATGCATTCCCAATTGATTAATTGGCAATACCCCCACCCAACTCAGTATACATTTAGGCCTTCCTTAGGGGAGGCACAGCCAGGGGTAGCATTGGCAACTATCATCATGGATAACGTATTGATCTTGGATTAAGTATTGAGCAGTACACTTCGGCTCTGCACTTCAGTGAATGCACAAAGCAAGAAACCACAGCAGACAACTTCAAATACTAAACATACTACAGGTGACCTGTTTCCCAATTCAGCTCTTATCCAGTCTGCTTCTTCAGCTCACCACTCTGTAACATGCACTCCCTACTCCTCTTCTCACAGTTGTGTCCTCTCTCTCCTTCACCCCTCTTCTCCACCGCACAGCATATATATATATATATATATATATATATATCACCCTCACTCCTGTCTTCACCTTACTACTGTACTCATCAACTCCTGCTCATTCTAAACCCACATACTAATAAAACCTCCAGGACACTGGAATCTATCCCTCTATATAAGTCATACTCCGATATTACCTCCCTCACCTTTCTGCTTCTCCTAACATCTTTAGAAATTTCCCCACATCCTGGGCCACCATCTTTTTCCTTTGATCAACACACCCGGCACCCCCTTTCTACACAATCTAGTTACTATTCCTCTTCTTCCTAGAACCAGCCTCCCCTTTTCCTGTGCCCTCTGGAATGCCCGCTTTGTCTGTAACAAACTCACCTCTATCCATGACCTTTTTATCACAAACACCTTTAACTTGCAATTACGGAAACCTGGCTTCATGAATCTGACTTTCCCCCTCCTGCTGCCCTCTCCCATGATGGTCTCCTCTGGTCACACTCTTGCAGGCCTAGTGGACGGAAAGGAGGTTGAGTTGGAATCCTCCTATTCCCTCAAAGCACTTTTCAGGTCCTTCATTCACCTTCCTCTCTGTCCTTCTCCTCATGTGAAGTTCACTCTATTCGTTTATTCTCTCCAGTTTCTTTAAGAATTGCTGTTATCTATTGACCTCCTGGACCGGTATCAAGATTACTTGATGACTACTCTGACTGGCTGCCTTACATTCTCTCTTCTGAAATTCCCACAATCATTCTTGGTGACTTCAACACCCCTGTCAATCTTAACACTCCTGTTACCTCTAAACTTCTGAGCCTAACCACTTCTTTTGACCTAAAACAATGGACGCATGCTTCTACTCACTCCAATGGTAACTGCCTCGACCTTGTATTCTCCTACCTATGCACTCCTTTCAACCTCACCAACTTTCCTTTTCCTCTTTCTGATCACTCCCTTATTGGCTTCACTCTCTCCTTGGCTTCCTCCTCCTTGTCTTCCAACTACCGAACAGTTACCTGTCTAAACCTTCGTTATCTTAACCCTTCTCTTCTTTTTTCATCAACAGATTGTCTCTATGACAGAATCTCAGCCCTGTCCTGCCCCAACCTGCCTACATCTGTATACAACAGTTCACTGTCATCCACCATGGACACATTGACACCCATCACTACACACAGAATTAGGCCCCGACCACTACCGCCCTGGCAAACAGACAATACCAGATGCCTGAAAAAATGTAGTCGTGCTCTGGACAGTTGATGGCATTAGACTAAGACCCAGCAAGACTTTGACTAATATAAATCTGCCCTTCAAAAATACAATTCTTGTCTCCACACTGCCAAACAGACCTATTTTATCACTCTCATTAACACCTTCTCATGTTATCCCCGTCAACTCTTTCCTACCTTTAACTCTCTACTTCATCCTTCTTTACCTCCACCCTCTAACTCACTCACTGCCCAGTAGATTGCTAATCACTTCAAAAATAAGATTGATACAAATCGTGACGTGATCTCCACTGCACAGATATCTCCTTCACCCTACACTCCTTGTCCACCTGCACAATCTCTACTTCCCTTGTTTAATCCAGCTACTATAGAGGAGGTTGGTAAACCTTTTTCTAAATCCCACCTAACCACCAGCCCCCTGGACCCTGTTCCCTCGCAAATACTATGGTCACACACTGGCTCTATCCTTTATTATTTAACTCATATCTTCAGTCTCTCACTTTCTACTAGCATCTTCACCAACTCTCTAAAATATGAGCTAGTCACCCCCACACTTAAAAAGGCCTCATTGGACCCCACCAATCCTAACAACCTAAGCCCCATTTCCTTACTCCATTTTACCTCCAAACTCCTTGACCGTCTAGTCTACAACTGTCTGAGCTGCCACCTTATTGAGAATAACATTCTCGGTCCCCTTCAGTCTGGATTTCGCTCACAAAACTCCACAGAAACTTCCTTCCTAAAACTCACAAACAACTTACTAACCGCTAAAACCAATGGTCACTATTCTGTACTCTTACTCTTGGACCTCTCCGCTGCCTTTGACACAGTTGACCACCCCCTCCTCCTCAACAAACTATATCTACTTGGTCTCTGTGAGTGTACTCTACATTGGTTCGAATCTTACCTATCTCATCGCACCTTCTGTCAGGGCTCCCGGTAAGACCAAAGATGTGTGAACTGACACAGGGAAACGCAGGCTCAAGTATGGTGTAACAATATAATTTATTAAAGGTTATACACAAATATAACACGCACAATATAACAAAACCAAACCTCCAACTGATAACGGAATGTACACAGACAAGAACAGTCAGGGCTGGTGAGGTGGAGTGGTCAGGCAGGCCGGGTCAGGAACCATCGGGCAGACAAGACACAAAGGAGCAGGCAGAGCGTAGTCAGACGGGCTGGGTCAGGAACAATCAGGCAGACAAGGTTCCAAAGGAGCAGGCTGGAGAGTGGTCAGGAATAGCCAGGGTCAGGACAGGCGGAGTTCATTCAGAGTCAGGATCAAAGCAGAATCAGGAATCAGGCAGGAAGCAGACAGGATGCAGGTACAGGGGCTCATGGGAAACATACACCAAGGCACTGACTGCAGGTCTGGCCATTCCTTAAATACACCTCCTGCAATCAGCCTCAGGTGATGGCTGACTGCAGGAGTGAGCTTCTGGTTGCTGAGAGCACCCGCTGGCCAGCCCTGGTACTGCAGCCCACAAGGCAGATGAGTCCCACCACCATTGGCGAGTCCATTCCTGACACCTTCAGTGTCACTTACAACTCTACTTCCTCCTCTCCTACTCCTCTTACTGTTGGGGTCCCCCAAGGTTCTGTGCTTGGATCACTCCTATTATCGATTTGCACTTCTTCTTTGTGTCAGCTGATAGCTTCCCATGGCTTCAAATACCATTTCTTTGCTGGTGACACACAAATCTATATCTCTATTCCTCAGCTCACCCCATCCGTTTCCTAACGTATCACCAATTTACTAACAGACATATCAGACTGGATGCCACACCACTTCTTTGAACTAAATCTATCCAAAACTGAGCTCATAATATTTCCTACCCCACGTGCCTCTTCCCCTGATTTCTCTGTCAGGATCAATAGCACCACTATCAACACATCCCTGAAATCCTGGATTCTGAACTATCCTTTCAGGTCCACATCCAATCCGTGTCCAAATCATGCTGCCTCAACCACCACAACATCTCCAGAATATGTCCCTTTTTACCCAATGATACCACAAAGCTCCTAATTCACTCCCTGGTGATCTCTCCCCTTGACTACTGCAACTCCCTCCTCAGTGGCTTACCTTTACATAGGCTATCCCCCCTTCAGTCCATCATGAATACTGCTGCCAGGCTCATCCACCTTACCAACCGTTCAGTGTCTGCTACCCCTCTCTGCCAATCCCTCCACTGGCTTCCACTCGCCCAACGCATAAAATTCAAAATACTAACAACAACGTACAAAGCCATCCACAACTCTGCCCCCAGCTACATCACCAACCTGGTCTCAAAATATCAACCAAACTGCTCTCTTTTCAATCCTTTCAAGACCTTCTGCTCTCTAGTTCCCATGTCACATGGATGCGCAATCACGTGCCTATGCGCATGCACACATTTTTGTGTGAATTAGCATAGCCATATTGGGCATTGCCCCATTTGCAAGGGCTTCCTCATTTCTTTCCCTGACAAAATCAGTCCTAAAATCCTTAAAAACCTTCTGGACTCATCCTTATATTAACTTGCGGTCTACCAGATAACAGGTGGAAAAAATACAGGCCTTCCTATAAGCTTGAATAAGAGATGGTAAGCTGATGGAACAACTAATGCACAGAACACATAACAACCATATATATTAAAGCAACATCTGAGGGCTTTGGGATATACTGTATATAATTCTAACCTACAGAAAAATGTATACATCCATGCTATATCATCATCAACATCAGTGCTATAATAAATAAATAATAATAATCAATAAACCAATGGTAACACAGCAAAAAATATATTTCTTTAAAAGATAGGGAACTCTTTTAAAGAAATAAAAAACCCTATATTCTTATTCATAGAGAAGTGGAAAACTACCTCATTAGAACCTGCATATGTTTTAAAGTAAACTTTGAGGAGATATAAAATTGATTATACACCAAGGAACACTTTTTTACTGATATCTATAGCTTTGGACTGTACTGACTTTCGTTCCTGGCTTTTGCTGTCCAAATCTGCTTTTGAGTGATTTTGTGTCCAGCAGCAAAATATGTTCTGAAGCTATAGAAGATAATCTCCAAGCTAAATATTAAATGGAGTCTTCTCTTGGAAAGTATCTACAGCTGCAATAAAATGATTAACTTACTCCACTGGGGGGTATATAAAGAGGGGATTAGGTGGGTCCAGACCTCCCAGAGCATCTGAATGTGCACCTCAGTTGGTAATAGAGTAAGTCCAGCTGCTGAAATGAAAATGACTGTGGAAGAGTGAGGTGGACAGAGGCTGTAGAGGTAAGCTGTGAAAGGGAGTAGTTCCTTGCATGGGGTGCTGGAGTATACAGATTATTTGTGAAAGAGGGAAAGGTTGTGGATGTAGGTGCAAAGATGAGCTGAAATGGAGGGGGCAGAAGTACCCAGCTGTGGATGGAGGTGCATTGGTCAGCTGTAGACAAAGGGTGTCCCTCATATAATGTAGATAAAAAATAATTTCACATTAAGATCTAGCACTTAAGAATAAGAACTTTTTTCTTTGCATTTTTTGTTTATAATTTTCATTATAAAACATGGTGAACATAAATAAGAGGACATTGTAGGGCCCTTTTGCAATATTGAACAGTAGTAATGACAAGAAGGCCTGGATACAAGTCAACATTAACAATCTACATTTTAAGTAGAATGTGAATCCTGAGGTGTTCCTATTTCAGGTGAGCCAAAAGATGAATGTATCTGAGTTTGGTGCCTAATGACGGTTGTAGTAGTTGTACAAGGAGATTTAACATGGAAGGTAGGGTTGTGATGGGACAGAGGGTGGTGGAAAGGGGGGAGGGGGCGTGGTTGTATCAAGAATATGAACTTTTTATTATATATATATTAAGCCTGTATGCGTCTCTGGTCCCTGAAGCTATCCAAGTACTCAATAAGCAGAAAGAAGCAAGTTTCTGAACTCAAGGTGCTGGGCTCAAGCGTCCTATCTACCACTGGCAGAAAATATACAAGCAGAGGAGGAAGGCTTAATTAGAGCGAGTATCAACATGAAAATCTGATTCTTCTAAGAACTGACTGCTTTTTTCTATTAGTATATGTGCATGCAACTGCTATATATCATTTAATATTTAACATGCTAATATAATTCCAAGAGTAGTTTTAACTACTAGCAGTCCGGGCCAATTCTGACACTTCTCACATACCTGAAAAAGTCAGCATTTTTTTTAATTAGAAAATTACTTGGAACACCCAAACATTATGTTTTCTGAATGCAGAGACCCTAGAGAAAACAAAATGGTGGTTGTTGCCATTTTTTATATCACACAATATTTGTGCAGCAGTTTATCAAACACAAATGTTCAGGGAAAAATGCACTTTAATGAATTTTAGTGCACACGCACACAATATAATACCCAATATTTTTGGTAAACTATAACAGATGATGTTACACCACATAATTAGATACCTAACATGTCATGCTTGAGCACACATGTGGAACAGCACCAAATGTGGGCAGCACAGTGGCTAAATGGTTAGCAATTCCACCTGGCAGTACAAGAGTCATTGGTTCAAATCCCAACCACAGCACTACCTACCTGGAGTTTGTATGTTTCCCAGTGCCTGCATGGGTTTCCTCTGGGTACTCTGGTTTCCTCCCACACTCCAAAAGACATGCTGGTAGATTAATTGGATCTTGTATAAATTGGCCCTAGTATAGGTATGTAAGTTAGGGACCTTCGACTGTACACCCCATGAGGGTTAGGGACTGATGTGAACATACAATATATATGTAAAGCACTGCATAAATTGACAGTTCTATATACTGTAAGTACCTGAAATAATAATAAACTACATTACCTAAAAACCTCCATAGGCAATGCTTTAAAAGCTGTTACAGGTTACCTGTTTAGAGTTACACAGGAGGTCTTGTGCTAGAATTTTTGCTCTAGCTCTGACATTCACAGAGATACTTCACATATGTAGTGAGATCACCATTTATATATGCGTGCATTCGCCTTTTTCGTGTGAGCACGGTGGAACGGGGACACTTTACTTTTTTTTATCTTATTATTTCTTTTATTTAAAATTTTTTTTTACACTGTATCTTTATTTTTAAATTACTTTTATTGCTATCACAAGGGATGAACAACATCCTTTCTGATAGCATGGGCCATGACTGATCCTTTTTTGGAGAGATCGGGGTCTGTTAGACCCTATATCTTTCCATTGGCCTCCAAGGCATTAGATCAGAACAAAACCGGTTTGATCTGATGCTTGTACAAGCTGGTAATGGCTTGTTTACATAAAACCAAAATCAGAAGTGACAAAAATTTTGTGGCTTCTGGTTTCTGTCACTATGTTACGAACTGGATGTCGCCAGATGAATTCTCATCTAGCAACCCAATTGCTTAGGGGAGTCCAATAAAGATGACGGCTGGGGGACCCCCTTCTGGCACCTGCAAGTATTCCAGCATCTCTTTAGCCGCTCTGACTACTTTTACCAGCTTTAGAATCACAGGCTGAAAAAAATTATATCTCGGTCATTGCTGTAGCTGCAGTGATGAGCCAGATATCACCCTTCCCATCCAAGAACATATGGGCATGTCCAATGGACCAAAAGCGGTTAAAATCTACAGCCTTCATTTAATAAATACCTGTTGATCCTGCCATGAAAGTCCTTGTTTAGGTACTTTTTGCTATGGGATGACAATGTTCTGTCCCAGTATACAGTATACTGTCCTGCATAATCACCTATGTAATATATGCCTCTAATGTCCAAGCGGCCAGTCCATCACTCATTGCAAACACATGTTCTATTATTGTCAGCATCGGGGAGCCTGCCCTGAGCAACTACATACAGCTGAACTGGAGCAGAAGTGTTTAGACAGGAAGTGATTTAAAGGGGTTCAACAGTAGATTAGTTAACTTTATAGAAAATACAATGATCTATTGAGAGCATTCATTTTCGAGGAACGGATTTTGTTAGTAATGATATATCCCCGTTCTTAACCTCGGAAACTACTAAGCATCGTTTTCACTCCCTGATTATCTCTTGCCTTGACTATTGTAACTCCCTCCTCATTGGCCTACCTCATCGCAGGCTATCCCCTCTTCAGTCTATCATGAATGCTGCTGCCAGACTCATCCACTTCACTAACCATTCTGTATCTGCCACCCCTCTCTGCCAATCCCTCCACTGGCTTCCCATTGCCCAACGGATAAAATTCAAAACATTCAAAAACAATAAGATATAAAGCCATTTATAACTCTGCCCCAAATTACATCACCAATTTTGTCTCCAAATATCACCCAAACCGTACTCTCCGCTCCTCTCACGACCTCCTGCTCTTTAGCTCCCTTGTCTCCTCCTCCCTTGCTCATCTCCAGGACTTCTCCAGAGCTTCCCCCATCCTCTGGAACTCTCTACCCCAATTTATCAGACTATCGCCTACTCTGCTCACTTTTAGGTGATCTCTGAAAACCTATCTCTTCAGGGAAGCCTATCCTTTTCTCAGTTGATAATGGAATCTTCTATTCCATCCAGTCCCCCGCAGTTACTACCTTTTGCACCAATAGCCCTCCCTAGTAGATTGTAAGCTCCAAGGAGCAGGGCCTTCCTAACCCTCTTGTATTGAACTGTATTGTTGCTGTATTGTCCCCCGTTATATTGTAAAGTGCTGAGCAAACTGTTGGCGCTATATAAATCCTGTGTAATAATAATAATTATTATTATTATTAACACAAAATATTTTTTCTTTGCAGAAGCCATTACAGTAAGGATGTGAGTTGCTACACTGGACAGATTCATTGATTAAAAAGAAAACAAAAAACAATAATTTGAACATGAAAGGTAAGCTGTTAATTAAGCTAGTTTTTCTGAAACATCATCATACAACTTTTTATTACATTTGCAATGTCTGCTGAACGCTCCCTTCTCGCCTAAGGCATGCATGCCCTGCCAAAACATTAAAATCCGGCCTAAATCTGTAAGATTTATATCTCAGATCTGCTCTCATAAATATTAAATTGTTCCATGTGAGTATAGACATCTGACAGTGTGAAAAAGTTAGAAGAACAAGAATAGTGATGTAGAAGCTCCAGGCACTATATAATGTATGGCATAGGGCTTATCATAAACAAGTACTCAAGATGATAAAAATGTACTTTCAGGATTTCATGCCTCTGGAAATAGGTCAGATTATTAGAATTGGGCATTTTTTATCATAGTGTCTGTAGAAAACAGATTGACAAATATAAAAAAGTAAGACAAGAATGAGAATAGAACAGCAGAGCATTCAGGAGGCCTGGACTTTGGATGAGCTGGCCATAAACAGGAATGGCTATATTTGATGGATCCATCACTGTGGTATCCAAACCGAACTCACAAATCATGTAGAAATGTTCCTATGAGGATTACATACCTGTACACATCCATTGTAAAGGTGACATCTCAATTGTCATCAGATTAGGTCCAAAATTTAAAAATCTGCCTTATAGTTAAGTATGGTTATGCAGGCTCATCCTGGCATTAAAGCAGTAGTTAAGTCCTAAAATAAATTCCAGCGCCCCTGCAAGATAATGGAAGGGAAAAAACTTACCTGTAAGATGGATTCCTCAAGTGATGTGCTGTCACCGCCGTCTGGGCTTCCATTTTCACATGATCTTCCTTCCGTGGGCTCCAGCTATTTGAATGGGCGAGCCATGATTATGTCACGGGGGTCATGGTTGCGGAACAGCTCTCTGGATTGGATGGTTCATTCAGTGTGTTTTCAACATGATTGTGGGCTGGATGCAGGGCGACCTTATTAAACTGCTGTAGTCGCATTCAGCAGCATTGCCCACCGAAAGTGACATGCTGTTTTGCCATGGCCGCGAAGCACAGCATTGTGGCTACAGCATGTGTACAGCTGTGAGCGGCTGTATGTTTAGTGTTCAGGCTGGGAATTTGGGAGAGCCCTAAGCAGGGGTGGACTGACAACTCATGGGGCCCCCGGGCAATAGGGGATCATGAGGCCCCTGTGTCCTTGCCCAAACTCAAAAAAGCCTATGAAAAAGGTACCAGGGGCATCTCATGGGGCCCCCTACTGACCCCGGGCCCTTGGGCAGTGCCCGAGTTTCCAAATGGTCAGTCCGCCCCTAGCCCTAAGTAATCATTTATGAATTTTTCAGCAAGCTTTTACAAAGCTTTTGACAATAGTCATGCAACTTCCTTGAAGCCTTTAAAAGCACCATTTAGTTATTGCTTGGAAATGTTAAACACATATCATAATCGCAGTGCTGACTGTCACTTTATACAAGCTGTTAGCAGGTTTCAGCAGGCTTTCAACAAGCTTGGAGTAGTGCTGAAGTCTGCTATCAGCTTGTTCAAAGTGACAGCACTGTGGTGAACATTGCCAAACTGGAACTGGATAGTAGATTAATAGCTTCAACAAGGGTTGCTAAAAGATCTGTAAATGCCTTGTTCACAATGCTCTTATACAGCTGAAGCCTGAGCCTTAGGACTTGTTCTCATGTGTTGTGACCTTTGCTGCCATTCTCAAAAGTGAGCCCTGGTGGAATGCTTTTTAGAGGGCGGTTGGCACGTGCATAGGAAGTGATATGTCATCTCCTCACTACCTGTTTTAAACCACCGTTCAATTTTTAATTTTTGTAAAGGCAGCAAAGCACTGCATGCAGGGCAAGTGTACAGCTGCATTTTTTTGTTTAGGTAGGCAGTCGGGGGACAATAAAACCTTAGCTTAAACATCTGCTTTTACTGCCCCCAGGTTGCCCATGTGAACAAGCACTTAGAGAGGTGGAAGATATGAGCCTTCTGCCAGATTTCCTTCTCATTTATTCAACTTCTCACATAGTCATACCATACGTGATTTTATTACATTGTAAAAATGGCACTACTGCATGATCAATGTCTGCGGTTTACTTTGAGTTAAATTCCCTTTAAAGTGGACCTCTCCACTTATCCAGCCTGCTACCATAGTAGTCTAGAAATATATTTTTATAAATATATAAATATAAACTCCACTCCATGGAACCGTGGAGTACACTTACCGGATTGCAACACCAGCTGCTTTATAAGCTCTGATGAAGAAGGGATCACCCTTCGAAACGCATTAGCTTTTATCACCCCTTTGGATGGAATTTGCATGTGACCTGTAACCCTGTGTGGATTATGGTTATTTTATGCCTGTTTTATCACTACTCTTGTGAGTATATTTCTTTAATAAAATTATTCATTGTTTACTGAGGTAATGCGCAAGGTTTGTGTGCTCTTTCTTTTATCCTCTTCTACAGTTTTATCAAGCTTCCCCAACTTCATAATAGAACTGCACAAACTTTGATCAGCATTGGATGAACAACTGTACGTTAAACAATCTTCCTTTGGTCTGAGTCCTTGAGCGCAGGAGATAGTGGATGTGTGTGAACAATCACAATACATTGTAAGAGTGCAATGCATTGTGGGGCGCACCGGGTGAGTAGCCTGGCTAACGCCCTTACTATTCGTGTGTTTGCCGAAAGCCCAACCCTACACATCACACTTCCCGCTGGTTGGACAACAGTTGGAGGATCTATCATGGCCACAGATCTTATCTTCAGGTCTCCAACACAAAGACAGATGCCACATGATTCTCAGGGGCCTCTGCAACTGGACTTTGCTGCAACATTCATCTGGAGGTATCTTTATCAATAACTGTATACCTGTGTATATGTGCACAATTCCACCATGACTCCTATTATGCCCTATGCTGATAATACTTGTTTGTACATTGGTTTTATGTACTGTTCTCTTCTTATATCTCTTCTTATATAAAGTTTGGAATATTTCTGTACTGGTGTGCATCTATATGCTTATGGTTAATGTTATATACTGGTTTCAGTAGTTCTTCTGCTCCCAGTTACTTTGTTTACATTACTGGTAATTTGCCAGGAAGGGAATCCCCTCTGTTCACAGAGGGCTTGTCGTGGGTGAAGGCACAGTTAACATTATTATCAAGCCCACTCTTCCACTTAGCGAAAGTTCTGGTTCTCTTATTTACCTACAAATTTAGTGAAATATGCTGCTTGGGGAGGGCCATTTCCCATATCCCCCTCCCCCCCCCCAAAAAAAGAAAGATGCACAGGACAAAAGCTTTCAGTTTCCAGCATTTTTGATACAAGGCCAGATTGACTCTAGTGCACATGTTGTAACTGTGAAATGTGATTGTCGCATTAGATTGTTAAACCTTTTGGGGGTTGTATGACATGAATGCTTCCAAGTCTTAAATTATATAAAGGTGCCATATAAATGTATTAAATAAACAACAACTGTAGTACATGCACAATAACATTTTTTCTTTCTTTTCATTACATTGAAAAAAGCTGTGCATCCTGTTTTGTTTTCCTTTCTCCACTCTATCTCGGACCTGGAAGGTGATATATTGTGGTCATATAAATACTACATGCTGTGTGTATGTTCTTAGAGGCATAAATCTTTCTTGACATCAACTGTTTCCACTGCAACCTCTACAAAATAGTTGGAATGGCTCTGTCTTCCTAAACCACACAGCATCCCATAGAGATTTACTGATGGGGCCAGTGATTTGTCTAGCCCACAATTCTCCTCATAAACACGTTTTTTCTCAGACTGAACAGTTTGGTCATCACTGTTATGGCTGAGTGCCATCAAACCAAGAGACACTCACACCCTGGTCTCCAAGTCTTTTAAAACCTTTACATCCATTTTCAAGTTATATCAGCGCTCCATGACCAGTAATCCACAGTTGAAGCTACAGAAATTTACTGGACATAAAATAAAACGTTGTCATGGTGACAAATACAAGTTACACTCTTCTGTAATTTATAACGTGTGGTAAAGTGGGACAATGGATGACTTCATAAGCATTTACAGTTTGGCATTTCTCATTATGACCTCTTCCTTTACTCTTCACTGTAGGTCATTTTCATATTTCATAACAGTGAAAGGAGAAGTGGGATAAATGGGGCATTTCATGGCCATAAATGGTTATTGTTGGTAATTAGAAGACCTACAGCTGCATTTGTATAAGTATGAGTAACTTATTCAAAGAGGTCTAATATAGTGCTAAATCTAGATAGTGAACTGTAACATCCCTTTCCTTACCCCCATGACACATGTATGACTAATATGTGACAGCTCCTTTTCTCAGACTCCAATTGACAATGGTGATAATATAAGAGGCTTCTTGCTAAATGACTATGGAAAAATAAAGAAGCCTGAAGTCCATGAAAGTTTTATGAGAAAAGCAGCTTTTCTATGTACTGTATATTTACTACAATAGTTCATCCTCCTAAGATTTAGCAAGAAAGCCTGGTACTATTATGTGTCCATTTAAAGAACAATCTTATTTTTACTGTTAAAAAAAGAATAATCCTTAGGAATTAGTTCCAGATGCATTTCCTTTCCCACTAGGGATGAGTGGCTCTCAATCAGACAGAATTCATATGATATCTTTTGTTTAAGGCAGTAAATCCACTTATATTATATCTTTCCTGGCTACCCCCTTGCTCATCATCAACATGCCAATGAAATGTTTAAAGTGATTTATTTTTTAAATAATATACATGTCATACCTACCTGCTCTGTGAAATGGCTTTGCACAAAGAAGCCCTGATCCTCCTCTTCTTGGGTCCCTAGATGGCGCTCTTGGCCCCTCCCCCTTGCCAAGCGCTCCAATAGCAAGATGTTTGCTATAGGGGCACTTATGTGGGTTCATTTCTGAGCCATATGGTGTCTGATCATTGACACACAGGGCTCGGTTAAGCCCAGGCCCCCTCTCCTTCCTCACTGGCTATGATCGACAGCAGCAAGAGCTAGACATGTGCAGAATGAAAAAATGTTTTTAGTTTCAGATTGATTTGTTAAGTTACTAATTTTGTTTTGTTGCCTTCATAACAAAATTTGTTAAGTTTAGTTTCATTTCATTTTGTAATTTTCAACTGGATTCAATTTTTTTTCAGTGGATTCAAAGCATTTGAATAACAAATATCAAATCCATTTTAATTCATTGTGAAGAATAGCTTGTTGTCAAGGAGTGGGGCGGACTGCCGGCCACTGCATCGTTAACAACCATAACTTATTTACTGTCAGTGGGTCACCAGGTGATCCTGGGTTTACTTTGAAGGACATTGTTTTTTTTGTTTTTCTTTTTAATAAAGGACTTGTCAAAAACTGCGCTGGTGTTTTTAATTATTTTTTACACTTTTTGGTGAATGAGTATGTACCCCATACTCATTGACATTGGGGGTCAGTATCTGGGGACCTCCTCATTAAAGGAGGCTTCCAGATCCCAATTAGCCCGCATACCCCCTGAGTTGAGAGCATGTGGCCTGGTATGGTTCAGGAGGGGGGGCTTACTTGTTCCACCCTTTCCTGGCCTGCCGGGCTACATGCTTGGATAAGGGTCTGGTATGGATTTTGGAGGGGACCCCACACTGTTTTTTTTTTAACTTATGGTGTGGGGTGGGGTACCCCTTAACCACCTTCCGCCCGCCCTATAGTACAATGACGGGCGCAAGGTGGTTCTCTCGTTTTGATAGGACGTCATATGATGTCCTAGCATTCTCACTGCACATGCGCAGCTCAGGGAACGCGCAGCGCAGCGATCGCCGGTGTGCTGTGTCCCTCGTACACAGCGGATCACGGAAAGAGCCGAAGATGTCGGCTCGGTTATGTGATCAGCTGTGTCCAATCACAGCTGATCACATGTAAAAACGGAAAGGCCAGTTATCGGCATTTCTCTCCTCTCGAGCTGCCACGCTGACAGCTCGAGAGGAGAGGAGAGCCGGTAATTGGCTTTCCGCGGAGGGGACATGTACACTGATCATCAGGGCACTGATGATCAGTGTGCCCTTATGATCAGTGTGGCCCCAGAAGTGCCACGTGCCAGTGCTCATCAGTGCCACGTGCCAGTGCCCATCAGTGACACGTGCCAGTGCCCATCAGTGCCACATCAATGCCACATATCAGTGCCCATCTGAGCTGCCTTTCAATGTCACCCATCAGTGCCAGTCACTGCCACCTATCAATGCCAATCAGTGCCACCTATCAGTGCTGCCAATCAGTGCCACCTATCAGTGCCAGTCAGTGTTGCCTATCAGTGCGCATCAGTGCCAGTCAGTGTCACCTATCAGTGCCAGTCAGTGCTGCCTATCAGTGCTGCCTATCAGTGCTGCCTATCAGTGTCATGTATCAGTGTCATGTATCAGTGCTGCTTTTCAGTGCCCATCAGTGATGCCTGTCAATGCCCATCAGTGCAACCTACCAGTGCCTCCTCATCAGTACCCATCAGTGCCACCTATCAGTGTCCATCAGTGCAGCCTATCAGTGCCCATCATTGCAGCCTCATTAGCGCACATCAGTGAAGGAGAAAAATCACTTATTTACAAAACTGTATAACAAAAACTAAGAAAAAATGTTTTTTTTTCAAAATTTTCAGTGGTTTTTGGTTTGTTTAAGAAAAAATAAAAATCCCAGAGGTGATTAAATACCACCAAAAGAAAGCTCTATCTGTCACAAAAAAATGATAAAAATTTCATATGGGTACAGTGTTGCATGACCGCGCAATTGTCATTTGAAGTGTGACAGCGCTGAAAGCTGGAAATTGGCCTGGGCAGGAAGGGGGTATAAGTGCCCTGTAGGCAAGTGGTTAAAATCTATACCAGGCACCTGTTTTGTTTACATTCTGCTGTCAGCTGGATTCCCCGTGCCGTGGTACCCCGGTCCTTAACAACCAGCTATAAATAAATAAAAACATGAACACAGTTTATTAAAAAAAAAAAAAACACACAAAAACAATTTCCCTCAAAGTGAATCTAGCATCAATGATGATGAAAGCCGCCGACCAGAAAAAAAGGAGGATTGGGGCTGCTAAGTATGACATGTTTGTTATTTTATGGGAAAAAAATAACCTTTAGAAACAAGCAGAATTATGGCCATTCATATTTAAAAAATCATAACAACCTATAAAACATTCTGATCTTGGTAATTACAACCACTGTGGGGCAATTCATGCTTAAAGTGGTTGTAAAGGCTGAAGGTTTTTTTTTCTATACATGAAGGTAATAAAACCTTCAATGCGCAGCTCCCCCTGTATACATACCTAAGCTTTCTTGGTCCAGTGATGTGCAGGAGAGCAGCAGCTCTCCCAGCTCTCTCCCTCCTCATTGGCTCAGAGACAGTAGCAGGATTCATTGGCTCCCACTGCTGTCAATCACAGCCAGTGAGCAGGAAGTGAGGGTGGGGCCAAGCCCCTGTTTGTGTGTCTTATGGACACACAAAGGCTGCTTGGGAGTGAGCACACACGAGTGCACCCATAGCCAGCAGCTTGCTATGGGGGCACTTTGGCAGGGGGGAGGGGCCCAGAGCACCGGCAGGGGACCCAAGAAGTGAAGGCTTAGGGCTGCTCTGTGCAAAACCATTGCACACAGAAGGTAAGTATACCATGTTTGTTATTTTAAAAAAAATGAGCCTGTAGTATCACTTTACTGTGTTGAGCTTGGGTTCACACTGATGCAGTGCTGAATTTGCAGCGGTTTCAGTGCGAACTCTGCACCACATCACAATCACACCCCGTTCATGCGAACCACTGTGGGTGTGTATGTTATGTTAACAACACCCTGAAATCGGTACGCAAAATGCGGTGCGATGTGCAGAATTAGATTGCATGGGTGTGAATACCATGTGATCTGATTTTAGTGCGGACTAAAAAAAGGGTCCTGCACCTTTTTGGTGCTGATGTGGTGCAAAATGTATGGCTCAAATCACACTGCACAGAATTTGCATGTGATTTGCACAGGAATGCAGTGTGGTTCCTGTGTGAATCACAGCGATATGCCACACCACACAAATGTGAACTCAGGCTAAAGCTGATCTCAGCATTGCATTAGAGACTAGAAGACTGGTAGGCTGCCAACTCACTGCTGAGAGAGGGAGATGAACTATGAAGAAAAAGTGAAAATAAAATTAATAAGCTTATACTGCAAACTTTGAGGATGATTTACTCCACATTGGTTGCAGTTACAAAGGTCAGTTAGGGCTTGTTTAAAATTTATATACAGTTTGTTTAGTATATGTAATGGATTGTTCATAACCTTGGCCACTGTTCTGCTTTAAAATTTAAAAAATCTCCTGCAGTAGGCTATTTTCCACAATCTGTAAATACAAATTATAATGATGTTTGTAAATCACACTCAAAAATAGGTGTTAAGGAATCTATTCAATTACCACTTATGTAAAAAAAGGGGATTTTATAAGAGCTAGGTCATTAAACTTCATTGCATGTGGTATCAGTTAGCAAATCTGTAGTTTTGAAAAGAAGGCTTACTTACATATAGCTTTGAGGTGCTGTTATTTCTTACTACGATCAGTTTTCTGTAGAGTTATGACTTGCTGCTTTCCAATGATGTGACCCCCTTCATGAAATCAACTGGAAATGTATCCGTTCTAAGCTCTACCTGATGCCATGGTATGATTTACTTGGTGAACCCACTGCAAAGATATTAGGTCTTTTTTTTTATTGTGCACTGAAGTCTTAACTCATTGTGCTGCTCATTAGAAAACTGAAAGCAGAACCACCTTTCTCTGCAATTACAGCTGCACATCTAGAGAGTGACATTTTTGCCTATTCTTCTTTGTAAAATAGCTCAAGCTCTGTCAGATTGGACGGAGAGCGTCTGTGAACTGCAATTTTCAAGTCTTGCCACAGATTCTCAATTGGATTTAGGTCTGGATTTAGGTCTGGACTTTGAATGGGCCATTCTCACACATGAATATGCTTTGATCTAAACCATTCCATTGAAGCTCTGGCTGTTATGTTTAGAGTTGTTTTCCTGCTGAAAGGTAAACCCCCGCCCCAGTCTCAAGTCTTTTGCAGAAACTAACAGGTTTTCTTCAAAGATTGCCCTGTATTTGGCTCCATCCAGCTTCCCTGTCCCTGCTGAAGAAAAGCATCCCCACAACATAATGCTTCCACCACTATGTTTCACGATAGGGATGGTGTGATCCGGGTGATGTGCAGTGTTATTTTTCTACCATCAACCAAAAATGTATATACTAGTGCCAAAGAGGCATTAACCTATAGAAAGCAGCCTCACAAGGAAACCAACTGCAGGATATTGTGAAAAAATGTAAAAAACAACCTTTATTAGCCACTTGCCAACCGCACTATAGCCGAATGACGGCTACAGAGCGGTTGTCCAGTTCTGGGAGGGCTTCATATGATGTCCTCCCAGAACATGCCCTCCTGCACTCTCACCTACGGACACAGCTGATCATCTGATGTGGTAAACGACCAATCACAGCTGCCTTTTACCATGTGATCAGCTGTGTCCAATGACACAACGCACATCAGTGAAGGAGAAAAAGTACCTCTTTGTAAAACTTTATAATAGAAACAAATAAAAACTTTTTTTTTAATTTTTTTTGCTATTTTTTTGTTTATAGCGGGAAAATAAATCACCCAGCAATGAGTAAATACCACCAAAAGAAAGCTCTATTTGTGTGAAAAAAAGACAAAAATTTCATATGGTTACAGTGTTGCATGACAACGCAATTTTCATTCAAACTGCGACAGTGCTGATAGCTGAAACTTGGCCTAGGCAGGAACGGGTATAAGTGCCAGGTAGGCAAGTGATTAAATATAGATCACATATTTTAAAAAGATGCCATTTAGTATCTTCCCTTGGTGCATCTAGGTGTTTGCCTTTACTTGCTTTCAGTATACTACAAGGAATGTCAAATTGTAAGTACCTGATATTTTAAAATGAGATGACAATTATATAAATCGGCTTGCACTGGAGCATTCCCTGTGGTACAATTTTGTGGTATTGAAAGCAAGTTGTGCTGAGTCACATACTAAGTACTGAGTGATATGCATGTGTGTATGACTGTAGCGTGTGCCAGCCCGGGCGCAAATGGGGCAATATTGAGGTGACAACATTGTCAGCCCCTATTTTAAAAGTAGTTTGGGGAAATTCTGTTATATTTGCCTTTTGATGGTTATTAACTTTTTTATATGTGATCTGTATTTAATAAAACTGTTTTTTAAATTTTTTCACAATATGCTGCAGTTGGTTTCCTTGTGAGGCTGCTTTCTATAGGTTAGTGCCTCTTTGGCACTAGTATATACATTTTTGGTTTGTACTGTGCATGACTAATAGTTGTCCTGTGGACAGATTCTCCCACCAGAGCTGTGGATCTCTGCAGCTTCTCTAGAGTTTCCATGGGCCTCTTGGCTGCTTCTCTGATTAATGCTCTCCTTGCCTGGCCTGTCAGTTTAGGTGGACGGCCATGTCTTGGTAGGTTTGCAGTTGTGCTGTACCCTTTCCATTTTCGGATGATGGATTGAACAGGGCTTCGTGAGATGGTCAAAGCTTGAGATATTTTTATATAACCTAACCCTCCTTTAAACTTCTCTACAACTTTATCCCTGACCTGTCAGGTGTGTTCCTTGGCCTTCAAGATGCTGTTTGCTCACTAGTGTTCTCTAACAAACCTCCAAGGACTTCACAGAACAGCTATATTTATACTGAGATTAAATTACACACAGGTGGACTCTATTTACTAATTAGGTGACTTCTGAAGGCAATTGGTTCCACTAGATTTTAGTTAGGGGTAGCAGAGTAAAGGGGGGCTGAATACAAATGCACGCCACACTTTTCAGATATTTATATGTAAAACATGTTGATAACCATTTATCATTTTCCTTCCACTTCACAATTATGTGTCACTTTGAGTTAGTCTATCACATAAAATCCCAATAAAATAAATTTATACTTTTGGTTGTAACATTTCAAAATGTGGAAAATTGCAAGGGGTATGAATACTTTTTCAAGGTACCGTAAGTCCCCCTGACCCCTTTTGCAGGTATAGCATTAAAAATAAGTGCCTATACTGTTTAAAATCCAGTAATACGCTGTCTCACCCTGCTCTGCACATGCTTAGTTGCTTTCTACTTTTAGACACTGTGCTGAAAATGTAGCAGCCGATTTGCTGACAGCCTAAAGATTTACTGCTGCTCAGGGGCTCTGGGCTTCAGCAAAATGGCAGCTTCCAGCAAGAAAAAACAGGAACAATGCTGAAGGCAATTTATAGAACACACTAATTTTGGTAGCATAATTATTAATGTGGAATGTATGTTCCTTCCTAAAGAATACTGTTTTTTTTTTAGAATTGTTATGAGTAAAGTTTTGCTTTAATAGATTATTATGCATGCATTGTAAGATTTTAATAACCCCTTTAAATAAAACACAATTCATTTTTTTATTGCATGTGAAGCCTTGTTTTCCTTTTGAACATTGATTTTCAAATATATAATTCAAAGCCCCGGAAGGCGAAGGTGGTAATACCCCAACAAACCCATCAGACATACTGGCAGAATTAACTGAATTTGTGAACAGCTACTTTATATGAGAGCATTTACAATTTGTGAACATACACAATAGGGATATTCCTTTGTGTTTAGTAAATCAGGTCTTCTGAACTTGTCTGGTTAATTCACAGTTATGTTTCTGGTTTTTGTACTGTCAGATCAAATATGAGATTTAATGGAGTCAATTAAACGAAATAATAAGGGGCGCATGCGTGGCGGGCTCCGGGGATGGATGCTCACTGACTGGAGCTCCGTCCACCCACCAGCGATAAACTGGCACAGTCCGGTCCCAAAGGCTCCACGGCACACAAGCTGAACAATAAGGGTCACAGCACCCTCCAAGGATCATGACCTGCCGCCGCAAAGCTCCGGGGCACCCGGGGAAGTTAACAAACGTCTTCCCTGCTCTCAGCTCCTGCAGCCAAGATGACGCAGGCTGCATGACAAGCAGCCTCCTCACACAAGCAGGGAGAACACGGCACAGACTCTGAATCCCAGGCTCAAGGCACCACTGTACCCAGGAGACCCGGGTGAGTCCTCTCCTCCCCTGTCTCCCTCTACCAGCAGTCCTGCTAAATCCAGACCTAGACTGGACACAGACACCATTCCTGACAGACAGGCTTCTTTTCCAACTACAATTACTGAGAATACTTCTCCATCTTTAATTGAAACCTTTCTCTCTGACCAACCTATCATTATTATTATTATTATTGTACAGTATTTATAAAGCGCCAATAGTTCGCTCAGCGCTGTACATTACAAAGGGGGACAGAACATGTGACAGAATAATACCAATACAATGCAAAACATGAGGGAATTGAGGGCCCTGCTCTTTCGTGCTTACAATCTAGGAGGGAGGGGATGGTGGCACAGGAGGAGATAGCTGTGGGGGATGGAGTGGTAGGAAGAGTGGAGGAGGTTGGCAAGTTAGTAGGGGGTGGGGTAGGCTTCCCTGAAGAGATGGTTCTTCAGGGTGCACCTAAAGGAGAGGAGAGTAGGTGATAATCTGATGGGTTATGGCAGGGAGTTCCAGAGGATGGGTGACACCCTGGAGAAGTCCTGGCGGCGGGCATGGGTGGAGGAGACTAGGGAAATAGAGAGAAGGAGGTCTTGTGAGGAGCGGAGTGTGCGTGCTGGGCGGTACTTGGATATTAGGTCAGTGATGTAGTTCGGGGCAGTATGGTGGACAGCTTTGTACGTCAGTGTTAGGATTTTGAATTTGATCCGTTGCGCAATCGGAAGCCAGTTTAGTGATTGGCAGAGGGGGGTGGCGGAAACGGAGCAGTTGGAAAGGTGAATGAGTCTGGCAGCCGTATTCAGGATCGACTGAAGCGGGGATAGCCAGCGGCGAGGCAGGCCAGTGAGGAGGCAGTTGCATGGAAATTTCTATGAAAAATATGCTTCTTTCTCTGCGACAAACGCTGCACAATGATCTGACAGCAACACTATCCCAAATCTCAAACACGGTACAAAAACAAGAACACCGTATTCGTCATATTGAGAACAAAATGGGAGAAATGTTCACGGCACACAATGATCTAATAGATGCACATGCAGACCATGAAGCCAACATAGAACAAATAAATCTTAAACTGGCAGATCTAGAAGACCGCTCCAGGTGGAATAACATCAAATTCTGTGGTATCCCTGAATCCATCACTATGGACGCCATAGTTCCTTATATCCAACAATTTATGAAGCACCTTATCCCTTCACTTACGGTCGTAGAGCTCGCAATAGACCACGCACACAGAATACCCAAGCCGTCATTCCGACCGACCGCAATACCCAGAGATACATTGGCGCGCATACATTTCTATCACGTGGAAGAGAAAATAATGATAGCTGCTAGAAATCCTACTTCAATTCCAGCATCCCAAGAGAATATCAAATTATTTGCTGACCTCTCAAAAGCTACACTCCTCAACCACAAGAAGCTTGTCAACATAACGAAAGCATTGCGGAATCACGGAATTGGATACCAATGGAGTTTCCCCAAGAAGCTCACCATCAAATACCAAGGAAGGCTCTACATGATCAGAACCCTGGAAGCAGTCATCAAACTCCTGAAAACCTGGAACATCATACCAGTGGACTCCCACCAATCCACCTCTAATCGTGCACAACAAATGGATGCAGAATGGTCATGATCCAACACCTACTTACACCACTAACCACCCAACAAACTGGGCATTACTTCACAAACCACTAAAGACTGGCAGACGGCCCCTATCCGAACATTTCCAGACCCCAAGTCTTCTTCCAGCATGACATCTCTCACGAGTCATGCTTGTTCAAACCTCCCCGCTATGCAGTAGCAAAATGTGCTACACATTGTAAGTGTTTTTTACCCTCCTCCCCTCCATGCACCACCAGTCAATCAAGTCAATCTTTCTCTCTTAAAAGACCTCCACCACAAGATGGAAAACCTCCCTCAAACCAGCAACCAAACCAAGCCCACAACATCACACTTCTAAAAGTTCACCACCTACGACAGAAGAAAACCTATTTTCCCTTACAATCTAAGAAACAACTCCACTACCCCATTCAACTCATCAACACTCAACAAAATGCTTAACATATCATCTTTAAGCATCTGTGGCCTTAACTCGTCTTACAAGAGATCTCTACTTCTGAAAGAAGCCCGCTCCCTACAAGCTGATGTCCTATTCCTACAAGAAACCCATATACATATACATCACTTTTCTCCAATATATATGGCAACAAACTCCAAGAAAAAGAATGGTGTCATCACAGCCATAACAGACTCCCTTCAATTTCAATACATTGTGAAAGCAGCAGACCCCCAAGGCCGCTACCATATTCTGATATGCAAAATCAACGAAATCCTATACACCCTGGTCAACATCTACGGTCCAAATACCAACCAACTCCAATTTTACAGCAAACTCAACTCGATCATCTCATTTCAAAAAAAAGGCAGACTACTCATTGGCGGAGACTTCAACATCATAGGCAATCCACTCCTGGACTCTTCCTCCACCAAACGCTCCTCCAAACACACTTTTAACCATTTTTTACATACTAACGACCTCTGACGATGCCAACATAGCACAGAAAAGGATTATACCTATTACTCCCCATCCCATCTATTCTACTCCATAATTGACTTTTTCATCACGGACAAATGGACTTTACACCATATCACTTCCTCAAAGATCGGCACAATAACATGGTCGGACCATGCTCCAATCACCATCACTCTCGACCACAATCAACACTCTCCGATCCCTCAAATATGGAGATTGAACTCGACTCTTCTGAAGAATCCAGACCGCAAGAAACACATACTGGTCGCACACAATACGTTTTTTTAAATTAACGATACATCTGATATCTCTATACCCATACTATGGTCCACTTATAAAGCATATATGAGAGGTATTCTTATACAATTGAATTCCTGCATTACTAAACAAAGAAACCAACAAATTGACAAACTCTTCATTTCAATTAAATCAAAAGAAGAAATAAACATAAAATCCCAGAGCCCTCAATTTCATCATCCTTCACCACAGACATAACCAAACTTAGATCCCTCTTATTGTATAAATACGACCTTAATCTTCAAAAAATTTAAGTAAAATTTTACTCCTTAAGTAACAAAGCAAATTCTCTACTAGCTAAAATGATAGGTCAAAGACGCCTAAAATCCAAAATATCCTCAGTCCAACACCCAACCAACTCATACCTTAACCACAAATCCACAAGAAATAGTCAACGCTTTCGCGAACTATTACCAACACCTATACAATCTCAAAAACGATCCTGACACTATCCAACCAACACTCACATCCATACAACAATTCCTACACACAACTAAACCTCCACAACTCTCCTCATCTCAACTTGATGCTATATCTATTTCGATCTCTCCAAAAGAAATAGAAATAGCTATCAAAACACTCCCACTCAATAAATCTCCATGAAACGATGGATACACAAACAAATTCTACAAACAATTTGCCCCCGACCTATCACCCTACCTGACCAAACTTTCTAACCATGCCGCCACCACAGGAACATTCCCTAGACATGCTACAGTCTATCATTACGACTATACCAAAACCTGGCAGAGACCCACAACTCACAGAATCCTCCCCTATCTTCCTACCTTAATACACCCAGACCAAGTAGGATTCATCCCAGGCCACCAAGCACCTGACGCCACCAGAATAATTATATCCCTTCTCCACAACCTAGAACTCACCAAACAACCCTCTCTATTCTTATCTCTAGACGTAGAAAAAGCATTCGACCGAATACATTGGCAATTTATGCAATTGACCCTACACAAATTTGGCATCACAGGATGGATGCTAACAGCCATCTTATCATTATACTCCCACCCCTCAGCCAGAGTACTAACAGATGGAACATTATCAGACCCGTTCAATATTACAAGTAGTACTAGACAGGGCTGCCCACTATCCCCCATAATATTTGCATTGCTCATTGAACCCTTAGCCTCTAAACTTAGAGAAGATCCAACGTTTACTGGCATCAAACACCTTAACACAGAACATAAAATTAGCCTATTTGCAGATGACATCATACTGATGGTGACCAACCCAAACAGATCCCTCCAAACAATTCGCACCCACCTCCAAAATTACTCGTCGGTTTCCTACTATAAACTTAACAAACCCAAATCTTTAATTCTAAATCTCCTTATACCATCCCAAACCCAAGTACTACTAGCCAAACAAATCCCCTTCTCCTGGGAGAAAAACAATATCCCCTATTTAGGAATCAGACTTACCGCAACAACAGACCAATTATACACTTTGAACCACAAGATGCTACTCGAAACTATCCCCCAAGAAATTGCCACCCTTCGCACCTCCAAACTAGGCCGAGTAGTGACCTTGAAAATGTACATTCTACCAAAAATTCTATATATTATGATGTTAATGTTTTATATACCATTATCAGTCCCAGCCAACTGGTGGGGTAAATATTCAATACTATGATGTATTAACATGTTTACCAATGAACCGAATATCCTTACCCTGTTATGTTCTCGAAAAATCTCAATAAAAACTATTGAAATATAAACTAAATAATAAGATGAAAGTTTTTACAGTTTGCATTAGAAGCTACAGCAAGCCAGATAAATCCCGCCCCATTTCCTAGCTAAAGTCATCCAGCATCATCCAACGCTTTTCTCCCTAGCTTTACTTTCACTTGCCTGCCATTTCAGTTCATTATATATAGCTCCCTGCTGACCCCTCCCACCTGCACTGATTCATTTGCCTTGCATAGAGAAGCACAATGAGCTAATAATGATGTTACTGGGTCTAAAATAAGGTATATTATGAAAACAGAAATGTTTTGTGTAATAATGTCATTAGCATGTTGATGGGGAGGCAGAGCCATATTCATTTGACCATTAATTTCTTAACCAGATTCCAGTTCATCAGTTTTTCTGTCTACTCAGACAAATTGAAATCAATTGTTATCCAACAAACAGTTATCCAACAATGTTTTTGACCACATTCCCATATACACTCAAACAATTATAGATGGTAAGATTTTATTTATTTTGGGTACTTATATAGAGCCGTCAATTTACGCAGCGCTTTACATATATATTGTACATTCACATCAGTCCCTAATCTCCAAGGGGTGTACAATCTAAGGTCTCTAACTTACATTCATACATACACATACTAGGGCCAATTTAGACAGGAGCCAATTAACCTACCAGCATGTCTTTGGAGTAGGATATATTCCTATGCTGGTACCAATAGCTGCACTGGGAACATCCTGAAACAGAAAGCAATTGGCCAGGCTAGCTACTAGATTTCTATTGTTTTGCCTGGGATAACCATGATAAACATGCAAAGCTGAAGAGCTCAAGAGAAGCTCCCTGTACTAACTATGCAATGTTAGTACAGCAATCTCCCTGCTGAGCTATTGTGTTCTGACAGGGGGACTGCCCCCGCCAGAACACACCAGTCAGCACTTGCAGCCATTGGCTTCCTGCACTGATTGGATGTCAGTCAGATGCTGGTTTTCCAGCATGCCATTTGGCTGGCTTCTGTTGGACTGGCTAGTGTACACATGGGCTGAGTGTCAGCTGGTTTCTATTTAACCAGCCGATATTTCCTGATATTCGCCCAGTGTGTACGGGGATTTAGGTCTATAGGCAGCTGGCAGGTTTAGGGCTCTCTGCTGCACAATATATACAGTACAATGGACTGGAAGGTGTATTATTAGCAAATATTACTGTCTTAAAGGTTTTCTTTGTACAGAAATGTCCTAGAATATTCTTGAGTATTCTTGGCTATGTGCTCTGATTGGTTGAGTGGTACGTGGTATGTGTTCACCCAATTAGACCAGAAGGTGGTATGCTAGAGAAGTTAGTCAATCACCTGTGTGTAGGAAGCAAAACCCAGTCCTGAGTTTAAAGGTAAAATCCCCAGACATTATGACTGTGCTCTAAGGATGTAATGGGCCACCCGGTGAGCAAGAATACTACGGAAGTTCTGCAGAATCTCTTCCCAGTGCTCCCACAAGACTGTCTTATATATCAATCAGAACCATTCTGGTAATGACACACTCACTCACTTCACCATTCATCGCAGAGATTGCAGATGTAACCTTCAGATGCGTTATCCTGCTGTGGACCTGTCACAGTGTGTTTCTGAGACTTCAAGTTCCACGTAGAGCATATCAATAAGACACAACTCTGTGAAGCTAGTCTAAAATATTCTGCTTAAGAAAAGTACCCCATTGAGAGGGTTTGTGGGTGAGCTGCGGTGCATGATGATCATTCAATGAGGAACAGGCAGGTAGAGCCACTGTGTTTCAGTAAGCCCAGTGCAATGCATTAGGAACTTCAGCCTTTCCACCCACACACACATTGTTTCCCCGCTGCTCACCTTATACTGTTCTGCAGAGTTAAGATACTCACCTAGCCACCAGATCCAGCATTGAGCTGCTGGGATCCTCCTCTCTGGAGCTGCTGCCACCATTTTTCCTGTCACAGCTGTTCCGGGTGCAGGTACCCTTAGACCCACCGCCCTGCTCCTTACTAAATGGGACTGCTTGTCTTGCATCGGAGGAGGCACAGGGGTCATTCACCTATGCAAATGCTGGAAGTTGGAAGGAGGGCCGAGACTTTCAAGCAAAGAAAAAAACAGTAGGTAAACAAAACAAACAAACAAACAAACCAAAAAAACTCAATATCAGCCCTGAGGAGAGGATGCTGCAAGGAGAGGAGGAAAGAGCAACGGGTGGAAGAAGGTCCGCTTTAAGCACTAGATGCCTGTGCCAGAGGTAATGGAGAAATGTAGTCAACATATACATTCTCCTGCAGTATACACAATTAAACAATCAAAATATTCCTGGGGCCAGCGATCCATTAACTGTATTTTATCATTTTACATTTTATATCAGTAGCATACATTTCATCAAGTGCTTCTTCTTCATATTTCTACATCTAACCACTGTGTTTCAGGAAGCAATGGCAATACTGATGTGAAAAGCCTGAGGCAGCAAGGAGCATCTGATGAGGTCAGTAACACCATAAATCTGTCTTCTGATTAAACCAAATTGCTCCTTTAGCCTACCATTATGCTGATTTAGTTGGCTCTGGGATAGTGAAACGATTTAAATGTTTTTCCCCCACTGATGGATAATTGAAAGTTTCTTTAAGCAATGAAAATCACCTTGTTACATAAGTAATTCAAAGTAATCCATACAAAGGTCTGCTCATCTAAAACATTTGATGAAAGGATTAGACTGCTTAAATAGCTACCACATTCTGTAGTCTTTGATGTAAGTCAAATAAACAGGCTGTCATACTGCATAGGAACATAAAACAAGATGTTTTCTGTGATTTTCTTGTCCAGTGCTTAAAATTTTGCACTTCATACAGGTGAGCTAAAGTTAAAGGATAAGTTCACCATTTGACAAAAACTAATAAATGCTCATTTTTTTGCAGGTAAAAAAAATGTATATTTATTATTTTTTGTTTTGGGAGCCTAGAAAGCATTGCGCCAGTGATCAGCAAAACGCTGGAGCCTTGCAGGACTCTTGCTGACCTGTCAGTATATGTCAGATTAAATAGGGGGGGGTGGACTCATGCACTGCCAACTATACTCTCAGAAGATGAAGTAACTGCTAACACCCGGCTTTAATATGATGTATAACAAATTGATAAAATAATGGTGTAGCGCTATGTGTACACTGTGATGTACTTGAAATGAATAATGAAAGGCAATAAAAATGTAACAAAAATTGTGAATAAATATAAATTAGTGATGTGACACTGTGTGTGATCAATAAAAAATGTTAATCAAACAGCTTAATTTCAAATATATATAAAGTATAGCATGATCCAAATAGTTAAAATACATACTTGTGACTAGGAGACAATTAAAAGTGAAATCAATAATGACCAAATCATACACTGCGACAATACATAAATTGCAAAGTCCCAAGTGTAAAGATAAATAAATAAAAAATCCAGATTTCAATTCTTCAACTTTATATATTTTGTGTGCTCAGAAACTAGTGCCAATCTATCCGTCACCGTCTGGCATGTGCGCTCACCTCAAAAATTTGACCCTCAAGGAGTCATAAAATATATTGTAGCACCGGATGATTCCAGGCAGGATGGATTTCTCCCTCAGACTGGACACAGGATCAGCTCCCACCGTGATCAAAAATTGGTCAAACACCTTTAGGGAATCTTCAATGGCTCATATAAAAGTAGTCAAAAAGAGAACTTCCACAGTGAAGTATTTATGTATTTATTAGCAAAATCCACAATGCCAAAAAGCTACTCACAATTTAAAACAGGGTCACAGGCCCATCAGGCATTTACTCTGTAAACCCACAGTTAGGTGTACAATCATGGAGACCAAAGATGGCAACTGCCGTCCATATGTAATGACGTCACCACGCTCTAGTCCGATGCGTTGCGTCACACTACCACGTGACTTCTTCAGGACCCTGAAATTAAGCTGGTTGATTAACATTTTTTATTGATCACACACAGTGTCACATCACTAATTTACAGTTGCAAGAAAAAGTATGTGAACCCCTTGGGATTACGTGGAGGTTTGCATCAATTGGGCATAAAATGTGCTCTGAACGTCATCTAAGTCACAACAATAGAAGAACACAGTCTGCTGAACATAATACTACACAAACATTCGATGTTGCCATGGTTTAATTGCACATAACATGTAAATATTCACAGTGCAGGGAGGAAAAAGTATGTGAGGCCCTAGCTTAACCTCCCTGGCGGTATGATTATTTCAGATTTTTGGTGCTGAAAGCGGTACCATTATTTTGCATGGAAATATGTAGTTTTTTTATTGTAGGCTGTAATATTTAGGAATAACTCACTGAAATCTGTCCAAACAAGAGTCTAGTAAACATCCGGGTATGATAAAATTTGAAACACAAAATCATAAATTATAATTTAATAAATAATCATAAAAAATAGTAATATAATAATAATACATTTAATTCAATAATATAATCAAACCAAAAACACTGAAATTTGAAATATAGTGCCATAATAAGTTTGCACATTGCTGAGCAAAGTCACAAAATCGTTTTCAGTGTCTGATGACGAATTTCCCCACAAATCATTATCACTCAATTCTGCAAGTGGTTCTGATTTACTATCGCTGTTCTCTAGCTGATCTAAACCCGCTTTTGACCTAAAGGGACACTTTTTGGACGCCATGGACGTTTCTCAGTTTCCAGGCAGAAAGAACAGACAAAATGCAGGCGGGGCGCAGGACAAAGCACTAGGGACAAAATGTATGTGAAATTGGTTGAGACAGCAATGTTTTACTATGTAAAATGTAAAAAAAAAAAAATGACATTATTTAAAATTTTTAAATTTCCCGCCGCCGGCGGCGCCCGTACGTCCCGACGTCACAGGGACAGGACACAGAAGCCGGATGCCGGCATCGGCCGAAGAAGATGGCCGGGGACGCTGCAGGGGACACATCGCGGGAGCGCTGGGTAAGGTAAGTGAAGACCAAATGCCGGAGCAGTGCCACATGGTATTCCCGAGTGTAGCTCGGGGTTACCGCTCTTGGTACTGAAATGTTACCCCGAGCTACACTCGGGAATACCACCAAGGAGGTTAATGACTTCTCCTAGAGCTAATTGGAGCCAGGAGTGAGCCAACCTTGACTCCAATCAGTGTGATGATATTGGATGTGTTGCTGACAGCTGTCCTGCCCTTAAAAAACACACACCTGTTTTGGGTATACTGGTTTCAAGAAGCACTGTCTGATGTGAACCATGCCTCGCAGAAAAGAGCTCTCAGAAGACCTACGATCAAGAATTGTTGACTTGCATGAAGCTGGAAAGAGTTACAAAAGTATCTCCAAAAGCCTTGATGTTCATGTGTCCACGGTAAGACAGACTGTCTACAAACGGAGAAAGTTTAGCACTGTTGCTACTCTCCCTAGGCGTGGTCGTCCTGTAAAAATGACTGCAAGAGCACAGCGCAGAATGCTGCATGAGGTAAAGAAGAATCCCAGAGTTTCAGCTAAAGACCTACAGAAATCTTTGGCACATGCTAACATTTTTGTTGACACATCTACAATAAGGAAAACATTAAACAAGATTGGAGTACATGGGAGGACACCACGGAGGAAGCCATTGCTGTCAAAAAAGAATATTGCAGCACGTTTGAAGTTTGCAAAAGAGCACCTGGATGTTCCACAGCACTACTAGCAAAATATACTGTGGACAGATGAAACCAAGATTGAGTTGTTTGGGAAGAACACACAACACTATGTGTGGAGAAAAAAAGGCACAGCGCACCAACATCAAAATCTCATCCCCACTGTAAAACATGGCGGAGGGAGCATCATGGTTTGGGGCTGCTTTGCTGCATCAGGGCCTGGACGGATTGTTGTCATTGATGGGAAAATGAATTCCAGAGTTTATCAAGACATTTTGCAGGAAAACGTACGACCATCTGTCCGCCAACTGAAGCTCCGCAGAGGATGGGTGATGCAACAGGACAATGACCCAAAGCATACAAGTAATTCAACAAAACAATGGCTGCAACAGCACAGAATACGCCTTCTGGAGTGGCCCAGTCAGAGTCCTGACCTCAACCCGATTGAAATGCTGTGGCATGACCTTAAGAGAGCGATTCACACCAGACATCCCAAGAATATTGCTACACTGAAACAGTTTTGTGAAGAGGAGTGGTCCAAAATTACTCCAGATCGTTGTGCAGGTCTGATCTGCAACTACAGGAAACGTTTGGTTGAGGTTATTGCTGCCAAAGGAGGGTCAACCAATTATTAAGTCCAAAGGTTCACATACTTTTTCCTCCCTGCACTGTGAATTTTTACATGTTATGTGCAATTAAATCATGGCAACATCTAATGTTTGTGTAATATTATGTTCAGCGGACTGTGTTCTTATATTTATCTTGTAGTTTTATTATTCACAGAGTGACACAGCAGTGTGGGTGGAGCCCCACATTGCCGCATTTTTTGTTTTTAAATTTTGACAGCTAGCAGCTACAAAAGAGAAGATCCCCCACGCTATCTGTCAAAGTGGTGGGGGGAGGGGGGCATTCATAACATGTTACACCCTGAATATGGTGAATTTGTCCTTTAAAAACGTACCTGTAGATTATACTATCATGCGGGTGAGATCACCTATAGTTAATAGTGCCCCTCTGCATTGTTTCCTTTTAAGCAAATGGGGCATTATGTATTAGAGGTATTTCCTTAGTGCCATCAATTTACACAGTGCTTTACATATATTCAGTAAATTGGACATTCACATCAGTGCTTGATCTCAAAGAGCTTCCAATCTAAGGTCTCTAACTCACATTCATAGGCATACTAGGGCAAATTTAGACAGGAGGACATTTACCTACAAGCATGTCTTTTGGAGTGTGGAGGAAACCCACATCTGAACAAAGAGAGCATGCAAAATTCATGCAGTTAGTGCCATGGTTGGGATTTGAACTAACCCTAGTGCTGCTTGACAGAAGTGCTTACCATTTAGCCACTGTGCTGCCTATGGGCACATGTGTAGTTAAATGTTGACATCACAGGATACCCCATGGGAGAAAGTTTGAGGTGCAGCTCCAAGTCAAGAAGCAAAAGGAAATCACCCTACTGGTACTGAAAGAGGGAGCAGCATCTGTGAGTTGTTCCAGTGACTAAGTATGGTAGAGAAATGGATGCCGCTCTGACCAGTCCCTGGAGTCCGGTGCCCGTGGCGGGAGTGGTGGCTGAGGCCATTCTGCACACTCCGGACTCCAGGGACTGGTCAGACTTCTCTGCCATTCTGGGCAAAACTTTAGCTGTCTGGCAACACCACTGAACCACTGACTTGAGAATGTTCTAAGTGGTCATTGGACTGGCACAAGTACATGAAACAGTAAAGATGGCTTCACATCTTTGCATTTTACTTACTGAGTTTTTCATTGAAATGAATGGAAACGTATTAAGACGTATGTCAATGCATGTGTTGACAGGTGTCTTGGTGCACATGTCAACACGCTTTGATGTGCATTGTGATGCATGTTGACATTCAATACAACGTGCATTTCAATGAGAGAACAAGCAACAGCATATGTTGACCTTTGTAGACAAGCATTTTGATGTGTTTCTATCGATTATAATGGAAAACACATCAGGATGTAAATACAGCCTAAAACAAAAATAAGGTACTAAATTATTAAAATAGAATCGGGATCCACTGCAATAGAAATGTACATATATTATAGCCGACTCACTCAAAATTAAGGGGGCGTCCTCAGTATCCATAGGGTACGTAACAAAAAACTGGCAAAAAACTCAATTTACTTTTGAGTTACCTTTTTGATAAAGCACCTGAGACTGAACTTTTTCCTCATAACTGACATTGAAGTTTTGACTGGACTTGTGTCATTTGTGTCATGCACTAATTGACCTGCATTCTCAAGTATTTTGCCAGATGCCAAGCTAAGAGACATTCTATGCCATCTCAGTACCAAGACTGAGACATGGTCAAGCAGCACTTTGTGGAGCCTCTGCAGCCTCATTCGGGAGGAACCTCACCAAGTCTTGCTGACTACTGCTTTGTCAAGGGTGAAGGTAAGTCACTTGGATTCACACCTCCCATTCTGGAAAAGTTTTACCCCTTCTGAGATGACAGCCTCCAGGAAGTTTTTGCTATTGGGTCACCTGCCAAAAAGGAAATGTCACTGTTTGGTAAAACAAGCAGCTCCCTGAGCTAAATGGGGCCTATCAACAAAAAAGTTATTGTTGTTGCTGCTGCTTATTTACTGCCTTTTAGCCTGACAAAATTGCTTAAGCCCAGCTGGACGATTATGTTTCATGTTGCCCTCTCTCAAGCAGGCCTTCCATCGGGCGAAGAATGAATGTCCTTATTACCTTGCTACAGTGTTCAACTGCTGCTGGAACATCAATGCTTTGGTGCAATTAGACATATCTGTATGAACTCGGACTATCGGCCTAGTGTGTAGCCATTTTCCAGCAACTGGGCAAGTGGATTTTCATCATGTAGTAGGAACACTTCACATTTCTGGAGAAACTAGCCTTACCCAAATCCTTAATATTTTACTGGATGCTCAGTTAGATGATCGCAATAATGAAAGGTTAGGTAAATGGTTTTTTTTTTACTTGTAGTGATTAGAGATGAGCGAATCGAACCTGGCGAAGTGGAATTCGTTTCGAATATCAGGAAAAATTCGATTCGCATCGAATCCGAATTTTAGCAAACTTCGGGTGCACGAATCAAATTTTTCCCGATCAGCCGGCAAAAGTGTCACTGCAGAGAGCTCCGCTATTTCTGACAGTTCTGACAGTTCATTTACAGCGGTTGAAACATTGTATCTATTTGTTTCCATTTAGGATACAGATGTTTTTATTCGGAAATAAATAGATACAATGTTTCTACCGCTGTAAATGTGAAGGAACTGTCAGAGAACTGTCAGAAATAGCGGAGCTCTCTGCAGATACACTTTTTGCTGTACTGGAATACTTCTTCTTTTCATTCTTCTTCTTCTTTTCATTCTTCTTCTTCTTTTCATTCTTCTTTTCATTCTTCTTCTTTTCATTCTTCTTCTTCTTCTTTTCATTCTTCTTTTCATTCTTCTTCTTCTTCTTTTCATTCTTCTTCTTCTTCTTTTCATTCTTCTTTTCATTCTTCTTCTTTTCATTCTTTTTCTTTTCATTCTTCTTTTCATTCTTCTTCTTCTTCTTTTCATTCTTCTTCTTCTTCTTTTCATTCCTCTTTTCATTCTTCTTCTTCTTCTTTTCATTCTTCTTCTTCTTCTTTTCATTCTTCTTCTTCTTCTTTTCATTCTTCTTTTCATTCTTCTTCTTCTTTTCATTCTTCTTCTTCTTCTTCTTTTCATTCTTCTTTTCATTCTTCTTCTTTTCATTCTTCTTCTTCTTTTCATTCTTCTTTTCATTCTTCTTCTTCTTCTTTTCATTCTTCTTCTTCTTCTTTTCATTCTTCTTTTCATTCTTCTTCTTCTTTTCATTCTTCTTCTTCTTCTTTTCATTCTTCTTTTCATTCTTCTTCTCATTCTTCTTCTTCTTCTTTTCATTCTTCTTCTTCTTTTCATTCTTCTTTTCATTCTTCTTCTTCTTTTCATTCTTCTTCTTCTTTTCATTCTTCTTTTCATTCTTCTTCTTTTCATTCTTCTTCTTTTCATTCTTCTCATTCTTCTTTTCATTCTTCTTTTCATTCTTCTTCTCATTCTTCTTTTCATTCTTCCACTTCTTTTCATTCTTCTTTTCATTCTTCTCATTCTTCTTTTCATTCTTCTTTTCATTCTTCTTCTCATTCTTCTTTTCATTCTTCTTCTTCTTCTTTTCATTCTTCTTCTTTTCATTCTTCTTCTTCTTTTCATTCTTCTTTTCATTCTTCTTCTTTTCATTCTTCTTCTTCTTTTCATTCTTCTTTTCATTCTTCTTCTTCTTCTTCTTCTTCGTCGTGCCCCGTGACTGCCCAAATGAGTGAAGTGTGCGGTGATTCTAAGATCGACGGCACTCATCTGCATGTCATACTGACTGACAGTATTATTTCTCTTCCCCAGCAGACTCCAAGGGCATTTAAATTAAAGGTACAGTGTTCTGCACTAATATAAAGGCTCTCTGAAGCCTAGAAACCCTTTTAATAAGTTAAATTCGCGGCGAATAAATTCGCATCGAATCGAATTTCTCCCGCAAATTCGGCGAATCAGCCCAATCGAATTTTTGAATAATTCGCTCATCTCTAGTAGTGATGTGATAATTTCTTTGCCCATTTTCCAGTGTATACTTCTGTTATGCAGTGTTTGTTTTGCCCTTTTCCAATATGGCTGCTATGCTCTCTGGGCAAAGCGAGGAGTGTGTTTTTCCTGCAGAGAGAGAGAGCTCAGACTGTAAGTGTTGCAGCCTCCCCTCACTGAGACATGCAAAAAAGACTGTTAATGCTTTAATGTTCCTGTTTGGAAGATACTTTATGTTGGATGGTTCACTGAATGTTATTTCTTCAATACACAGACTTTCATATACAATGCTGTGTGGATTACTGTCTATGTGGACGATACGTTTCTCAGTTGGGATTTCACTTGTTATCCACAAGCCCCAATTGGCGCTTGTTAGAGATCTTGTCCTGATCACACAGATTATAAGGACTCTGCTCCTAAATACTATACAGGTGGCGCCATTACACCCCAGTAGCTGCAAAGAGTGTACAAATAGTGCTACATACTGATATGGAAAGTCCTTTGGTTTGAAAAGATAAACTCACTGTTTGAAAATGTATTTCTATGTGATAAACAAATTTCCTCTCTGGCAACTGTGCTGCTGCTTTAGCAGGACTATGGGTAGGTAAGAAGGTATGTCATTCCATAGAGGAAAGTTGCCAGGAGAACTCTTTGATGTAACTGAGGACCACAGTTGACAAACTTAGGAAAGACACGATTGTTGTATGAATGAGTATTAGATGTTTGATTTGCAAACAAAGGGGGAAATGTCAAGGAAGCAGGCCTCAGAAATCAAATAAATACATAACTACACTGAACTCACCAGAACCTTTTAAGTAGCTAAAACAAGCAAGCTAAGAAGGTTTTATGACATGAACATTTGGGAACATATGTCAAAGCTTGCACTGCACCTTGTTTGTTGTCTAGTTCAGGGCTTAAAATTTCGAGTGTAGACCTACTAGCCAGGCACAAACCTTGCTCTCCACCAGTTGCCCCACCCAACCTTGCCCAGGTCCACCTCCACCCCCACCCTAGGTCCATTCCCCAACTCCGCCCCCAGTCCTGCCCCCAACCACGCCCCCTTAAAGCGTGGTTGGGGGCAGGACTGCTGAAGTAGGATTGAAAAGTAGATGTGTTTAATATACAAGCATGTAGTTAGACCTTACTGTAGGGAGAGCAGAACACTACATAGTGTTGGATTCAAAGTAGTGCTCTAACTGCCTTGGAAATCTAATACAATTTATATGACCTAAGATGGGTGGGAACCTAGCTATCTGACTGCTTTGAAGTTTCATTCTGGTTTCCTGGGGAGTTCATTGAAATGTAACTAGACATTCACACAGGTATGCTACTTCCAATAATTCCTCTAGATAGAGATTTTCCCAGCTGGAGGTGTAAATAGCATTCTAACACAAGAAATACAGCTGTTACACAATAAGACTTCTAATAAAATATACATTCAATATATCCACTTAATCAAAACTAAATGTTTGATATATTAAATGGCTATTCCATTTTCCCTCACAGTGCTGCTGCTGCTGCCTGTCATTCTCTTTAAGTGTATCATTGTTAGTGTAGATCTACTAAGAGTTGACCCTGATGGGAAGGCATACAGTGAAAAACATGTATACACATCAGGATTGGAATTTATAGTTTTCCAGAACCTCAAAGGCCCTTGGTTTCTCAGTCCTACTCAGATAAATAATATAAGTAAAAAGTTCATCCATGCTTTCAATCTGGCATTAAAGAAAAGAATGTGAGCATTACCTGAACTTCCAGTAAGTATAATCATACAAATGTGGCATCAGGTAAAAGATTCCTATGAAATGATTCACTGGATGAGCGTCATGTAACAATATCTAGGTGTCTGTCATCTGAGCCTTTGTGTGTGGCCTCATCCACTGTGGGCTTCTCATTGAATATTATCTCTTATGGACTGCTGATAAGGAATTTACAGAATGATCTGCAATGATGAAGTGAGAATATACTGTATGACTTCTAGTAAATGCCATTTAGTCATGATATAACAGATTAAATGAATCACTGTATTGTGTAATGGGAGCTGACATATTTACTTTTGGAGTTGGCATCTGAATGAAGGAGAATTCATGCTCATAAGCCTAATGAATATTGTATTTAATTGATAGCACTGATCATATAGATAATAAAATGTATGCAGCTCTATATACATTAAAGTGATACTAAAGGATAGTTTTTATTTGTTTTGCTACAATAAATAAGAGGTTATACTTACCTGCTCTGTGCAACAATATTGCATAGAGAGGTCCCTTCCATCGCTGTCCACTCCTTACTCCCAGAACCCCCTTAGCAAGCCAGCTGCTATGGAGGCACCTGTGCATGCACGCTCCCGTCTGGACACACACAGTGCTGCTAAGCCACACTTTGGCTCCCTCCTAACAGAATTTTGACTGACAGCAGCAGGAACCTATGGCCCCCCTGCCTTAAGTGCCTCCTATGAGACCAGGAACAGAAGAGAGTGGTGCTGCATCCGGGACAGAGCTGAATCTGTGACAGGAGTCAGGTAAGTGTTTAGTGATGGGGAATAGAATAGGTAGTGCGGTGCTTTTTAAATAGATAAACCCACATCATTAAAAACTATCAATGAATGCTGTATTATATGCTGTTCATGGTCACTCAGTCACTATGGGAAGCAGCCAGCCATCCCCAAAGCCAAGCCCAGTATCTTCCTTGTGCGGGAACTCTGCTTACACCCTCCAGCAGTGCACAGCCTCCTTGGATTCCATGGCAGAGCATCGGCAGTGCTTCATCAGATCCCCGTTGCTGCCACATGTATCCCTTAAAAATTGCCTCCCCTAAGTCTGACATATGTAAACAATTGGTCAGAGCTAGCCGTGGCATCACCACTAGCTCCGCCCAATGGTGCTGTGATTGGGTCAGGTGCATTGCTTTGGCCAATCATGTCTCTCACAATGCACTGTGAGAGTGCATTGTGGGGCACAGCAGGTGAACAGCTCCCCAAATGCCCTTGCCGTTCATGTGTTCGGCAAACACACGAATGGCCAATGTTCGAGTCGAACTTATGTTCGACTCGAACATCAAGCCCATCCCTAGTAATCAGGTCTTACTGGATACATGCAGACTGTGTGAGTGCACAGGTGTGCAGGTTAGTTATAACCGGGCATGACCATAGCTGAAGGCTCCCATTTTGAGATAGAACCTTTGTGTAGAGATAGTTGTGTGTTCCTGCCATGGGACTACACCCCATGTTTGGGGGGATTCCTTGTCTACAGGACTTGGAGAGTCAGGACAGCTAAAGACTGAGAAAGATGAGGAGACTAGGAAGTCCAGAGAACTGGAGGGAGTCTGTAAATCTTGCCGGAGTAAGAGAGCCCAGGGTGTCAGGAGAACCCCTATCCAGAGGCCAGTAGGGGGCCCTTGCAGTAAGGTACTGTAATGAAAGGATGAGTGAGCCTGAAGAACCTATTGGTTGGGAGACCATAGATGATAGCGGTGGTGCTGCTGACAAGAGAGCCAGATCATGTAGTATTTTTGGTTGATTGTTATTGCTGGATAAAATCCCATGCGGGGTCAACTTTTTTTAGACTTTCCTTTCCCAATAAAAGTTTAAACAAATAAAAAATAAAAGTAAAGCCCTTAAACTGCAGTTCAGATTGGCACGACTCATTAAAAAACGCTCACAATCGCTGAGATAAACATCCCTCAACATCACAATATATATATATATACAGTGATTTTTATAGTATGATTCTTTTTTTAGGCGTTGGGGAACAGAGCTACACAGCTTTGTCAGAGTTTATCCAAAATGACAACAAACATATCAGCTTGGTTGTGATAAAGGATCCCAGAAGGCACTGCTTCTTTGTGTTTGAAGGCCTGAATATTGTCATGTCAGACAGCAGGGAATCTGCACACTGATAAATCTCTATTCCTCTTATCTTATATATTTGTATCTTAGCTGTGTAGTGTTTTGTGCATTCACTATAACAAAATAAGGACACACACTTTATATGTTTGAAGTTGAGAAGCCTAGGGAGCCTGATAGACCCTGTACCATAAAGAACACTGAAAGTCTTCCTTTCTGAACTTTTTCCACTGATACGGCTTGTTTAGGCAGTTATACAATAGAAGGTAAAGCATTCTTCGTGTTCTCTCTTGTTAACTGTGTGATGTCATTAAATAGCACTCCATCAAAGTTCGGGAAGTGGGTAGAGCTTTTTATTTACAGCAGACCAAAGTAGAGTTATGCAGACACAAAACACTATCTTTACTCTCTCAGAACTAATCTAATCTGTTTTATTTCTGTTGTTTTAAGGCCCCAGAAATGAGCATACCCAGAAGAATACAGAAGGATAAACAAACAAATAAATAAATAAAAAAAATTCAAATAATTCCTTGTTCATTTTTTTTAACAGCCACTTTTGTCCTTCAAATTCTGCATTGGCCAGTCTCATCTTTCATTTGAGTATAACCGAGGGGGTTGATTTACTAAAGAATTACATCATTTCAAGCTGAACACCAGTAAAACATATAAATACACATTAATGCAAGTGTATATTCATTAACACATTCTTAATTGTGTTGTGTTAATGCAAGTAGTGTAAATACCTGAATTTGTGTTGGCATCAGACTTCTGCAGTACATTTACAGCAGAGCTCAGACTTGGGGAGGGAAGAGCAGCACAAGGAGCAAATCTGTTGTTCTGCAGTTCAAGTAGCATGCTGACAGAAAGAGAGAGCATAGTGACAGAGAGGTGACATTGTCAGTCTGCTGCTTCTCCTTTTTCTGTCCAATCACTGTCCAGTTAAGCCTTACATGCCTTCTATGCCTTCTAGCCTTCGAAACCAGACAGGACTTTGCTGTGTCAGAGCTTTAAAATATCAGGACTGAATGGACATAAATACAAATCCTTTGGCAAGTAAAACATCTCTCTCGCGTAAAAGAACAAAATTGTTACCTAATATGGTGTTGGACTACCTTTGGCATTCAAGATGGCCTGAATTCTCCTGGGAATTGACAAATATAAGTCTTGGATGGTGGATAATGGAAACTGATACCACTCGTAATGCAAAAATTATTCCAGTTTTTACAGATATGCAAGAGGCAGAAATCAAGCCCAAACCTTCTTCTTCAAAATTGACCATAGTGGTTCTATGCTATTGAGGTCCGGCAACTGCAGTGCCCAGGGGAGGTGCAAGACTTTGTCTGCATGCTCATAAAACTATGATTTGATAACACCCGCTGTGTGAATCAGGGCATTATCATCTTGGTAAATGGCTCTGTCTTTGAGAAACAGTGTCTGCATCATTGGTTGCACATAGTTGGCTTTTCAAGGTGATTATGGGACCTGCAGAATACCAAGGTATGGCTGCCCAAACCATGATTGCACTACCCCCATGCTTTACTGTTGAAACAAAACAGTCCTAGGAATATGTTGACCAAACAACACATAAATATGTCTGGTGGTTGGGAACATTGTGAAACTGATTCATCTGACCATCTTCCATTGATCGATAGTCTATGATTTATAGATGTTGCACCACTCTCTTCTCTTCTGAACATTAATATCAGTCATTAGTGGTTTGGCAATTGCAGCTCACCCTTGAATGTTTTGCTTATGGAGTTCCCTGAGCAAAGTTTTTGTGGACACGGGCTTTGGAAGACTGAGATTGAGCTCTGCAGTCACTTTTGCAGCAGTTGTTTCCTTAAACCGGGTCACAATCCTGCTCAATGTCCTTTTGTCTTTCAATCAGCTGACCATGTTGACCCCGATTGCGCTTATCAGATGAAATTTTTCCAGAAACGGTACTTTGATACGGTACCTCGTGACACGACAAATAAATTGGCAACTTCAGTGACAGAGGCCCCAGCTAAGCGGGCACCAACAATTTTCCCTCTTTGGAACTCAGTAAGCTCTGACATGACTACGTATTACTAGCAGCACACGCAGTGAATGTCAAAAGTGAGACTTCCCACCTGTCAGCTAGGTGTCTTATCACACAGCAGAAGCAAAAGAATGTTACAACACTTCTGCTTTCAACGCAAAAAATATCGTCACTTTCACACCTGCAAATCATGTAGTGTTTCCATATTTTTGTCTCACCCCTGTATTAAATCTGTGTAGCTGTTTGCCTTTTTGCCTCTGGAGTTTAGCTATAAACTATGCAAAGTAAATGCTCATGTAGCCAAGTAAATAAAGTGAAATTGCATTCACTTCAATCATCTAACTACATGCACATGATTTAATATCCAAGGTGAACTTGATGTTATCTGAGCTTCACTTTATGTTAATTCACAAGCATTGTCAATTTTCAATATGTGCACTTATAGTTGTACAGCTAATGGCAAATTAAATCCATTAACGTTTATATGTTTAACAGCTGAAATGTGTTCCTATTTACTGGTAAAATGTAGTGAACAGTTTGTGGTGTGATCTTCACTGCTTCGTAACATTGCCCACATGCTCCCGCCATTACATTGCCAACCCCTAAAGATGAACACAAGGCAGATATAAAGACAATAACTTTTAGCAGCTCTGTAATCATTAATGATCATTAAATGTATTTCTTAAATGCAAGCAGTGTAAGTACCTGAATTTGACCAAAAGGAGCTACTCAGTTCACGTGTTGTCAAAAATCATGCTGATAGGAGGAGAAAGCAGGTGTGATAGAGATATGAGCTCATCACTATGCTGCTTGTCCTTTCATTATTAGGTCACAGACGGGGGTGGGTCTAGGATGACCAGGGCTCAGAGGAAGTGGTTTAAAAGTTGCTAGGACATCTAATGGCAGAAAAAATGGTACCAATCTCTAGACTGAAGGTGAATTTGCTGCAAAAGCTGGTTTTGATAATGTATATTGCAATTGTCCATTCATCTCTTTTTGTTGCAGTTCTGCTTTAAGCAAAGCTTATGGTCCCTGCTCATTGCAAATTTCTAGCCCTGATTTGGCAGGAACATGTCAGACCACTGCAGAGAGAACACTGCTCACACACTGATCTCTGCCGCCTACTCTCTGGGGTAGAAGAGTTAGGTCCAGCAATATGGCTAACCAAGCTCATTTATATTCAGCTGGAATTTGAATTGACATTAAAATTAAATTAAATTGAAGTTCGATTGGACCTTCAAGATATTTGCTAAATTATGACTGCTTATTTTCCATTCACCATGTGTGAAATGAGTATCAGCTGCTTTATAATATAGGAAAGAAATATGGCTGTTTTGGAATTCTTGGAATTTTAGATTCTTAGAGGTATTGTAGAAGATTTACATTTGCCTTTAATTGTAGCAAGCCCCAAAGTATTTCACTTTTTAACATTTGTGAAGCATAAATTCAGATTTGCTGTAAGAGAGGCTGAGAGAGCACAAATCACATCTTCATTAGACTTGAATGTTTTCACTAAATCTAATTAATGATGTCACATGTTGGGATTAAGAGAGGTAGTTTCAGATATAACTGGGGTGTACAGGAAGTTTTCTCAATTACATAAATGTAGCACCCTCCTAGATAGCTGGGGGAAGCTAGTGCTCAATTGTAGAGGATAAGTAGCAGCCTTTGGAGATAGTCAGAGGGAGGTCAAATTCGGGACAGAGCTCAGAGGCTCTGCATGCCAGTTCCTTTATACCTCCCCTTGCTCTAGAATCTTGGAGAAGATTCTAGAAGCAGTGGGTGGGAGTGAGAAGGGGCTTGCCTGCACACTTGGAGGACCTTGACCAATCCCCAAGCAGGAGGCTTGGCATGGGACCAGGACAGCCTTCAAATGTGACAGAGCCTTCTCAGCAGTTAGGAGAGTTCAGGTGGAAGTTGAAGTGAGAGGCTGGAGAGCAGGAATCTGGAAGGGAGTCCAGTTGGGCCTACAGGCAGGGAAGCTGGAGCAGAGGAAATCTCAGAACCTTATTGGCTCCAGAGTGAGGACCATCTGTGCAGCAGGGAAGGAGCGGCCCAGTAGAAGGCCTGAGAGCAGCCACCGACCCATCAGCTCCCAGACAGAGAACTGAGTGAGTAAACCAACACCTCCCAGGTCAGAAAAGGGAAGGAGCACTCTAGTGGGAAACTGGATCAACATGCTACCAGGCACTGTGTTCTAATTGAAGTGACAGGCACTGGATCCCCTGCCCAGGGATTCACCCAGTACAGCTGGATAAAGGAGTATCTGGGGTTTGGGGTGGTACACCAGGAGATACTGGCTAGCTTTCCAGAAGATACTTTTTGCTGACTAAAGAGACTTGTACATAATTCCAGGAAGATTTTCTTCAGTTGCCATTCCCTTTGGGCATCCCATGCATCCCTTACCCCATCCAAGTTCAATTCCTCTAATAAAATCCAAAAAAACAAGCTCAAAGTCTGGTTACTGTCTACTGGATGAACATGTTCCATAAATATGTGCATACCGCATGTGTAATAATGGCATGTATGTTTAATTCAACAGTCTTCCCAAAAAAGTATTGCACTCCCATAGCTAAATGACAGTTCCCTAGCTGCTGCAGTAATATAATGGGTGATATCCAAATATGCTTTATTGCTAACAGATTTAGCTGAGGGAAACAATTTAGCAGCTGTAGGTTTTTTTTTGTTTTTAAATGTCACTTTTTTAGGAATACATTGTACTGCTGTGCAGCTTGCAACATGCAGATTTCAGGCATTCCCCAAACATGACAACCCCCACTAAACAGTGGCTAGTGACAAATGCTTTTAAACACACTGCCAGCTAAAATAGCTGCCAGGACTGTATTCAATACTGTCAAGCCAACTGTGGTCTTTCTGGTGGAAGTGATTCAAGTGGCTATAAAGCCACCCGATCATTTCCACACTCCCTCAGGTGTAGCACATGCTCTTCACATGACTATCACAATGATGTATCCTTTGCTCTTCTATCTCTGGGCTTGGTCAGTTTCATATCCATCCATAGGTGACATTATAAGTCTAACAGATCCCTGATGTCTCCTTAAGAGGACATGTAATCTCTAGTTTGCTATCATTGGTGGCATGATAGCAGTAAAGATAATTGTAAGCAAACATTAAAGTAACATAAGATAAAATTAATAAATCACACAAACATTTTTAAAATCCCCTCCCCCGCCCCCAAGTACATGCACATACAGACATAAATGCATGCTTTGGTGCACCTATGTAAGCAAAAACAAAAATGCACACATGTTGGGTATATGGGGCCAGGGACATCTTAATAACAGCATGAGCCATGGGGAATCATGAGAGCAAGAAATCTAGGGCCATTAACTGTAAATTGGTAACCTGCAAAAGCTTTTAAAGCATTTCCTATGGACAACTTGGGGTGCCGGCGTTTATTTCACAGGTGCGCACAATTTTAGGTTTGACATGTTTGGTATCTATTTACACAATGCAACCTCATCTTTTTTATTTGCCAAAAAATAGTACTATATTGTTTTTGTCTACAGTGAAATTAATTTTAGTTTATTTTGTACTGAAACTGTGGATTTTATATGTGTGACACAAAAAATTGCAACTACCACCAATATCCAGGGTCTCTGGATTCAGAAAAATATATAATGTTTGGAGGTTTTGCCATTATTCTACATGGTCACTGCTTTCAGAAAATGTATAATATTTGGGGGTTTTAAAGGATAAATTCATATTTCAGCAAAAAATAATAAATGCAAATTTTTTTGCAGGTAAAAAAATGTGCATTTATTATTTTTAGTTTTGGGAGCCTGTAAAGCATTACACCAGTGATCAGCAGACCGCTGGTGTCATGCAGGTCTCCTGCAGACCTGTCACTGGATCTGCTTCCTCATACATCTTACGGGAAAGCCAATACTTAATGACAGGAAGACTCAGTGAACAACCACAGTGCTCACAGTGCCGTGCTAGTTTATTGAGAACTGCAAGCTGACAGTCGCAAATGCTGCTGGGGCCAGGGACATCTTAATAGCAGCATGAGCTGTGGGGAAAGTAATGCACTGGAGTCCCTACCAGCCTGCCCTGATTTCCACATCTACTCTCAAGAATTAAAGTATACATAGTTGATAGAATTAAACATATATCCATTAGCACTTTCAAGTGCAGTGAGGAGGGCACAGTACAGGTTTTGAAACACTGCCTGGGCCATCCTGAGACAGCTTAGTAAAAAGCATGATTGTCCTGGCAAATTTGAGACAGTTGGCAAGTATAATGTAATGCAAGATTATCATGGTGCCCCATGCACCTGGTGCCCCCAGGCAGTGCCCAGGGGTGCCCATGCATCAAGACAGCCCTGGCTGGGGCTTGTAGTTTCTCATTCACAAAACACTATGAATGAGTGATGTGGCCAGGCGGGTGAAACCCCGCAAACCCACTTTTTTTAAAATTGTGACAGCTAGTAGGAGGAGAAGATTCCTCTCTAGCTGTCACAAAGGGACCAGTCCACTCATAGCGTGTTACATGTTACACCCTGAAGATTGGTGTAAAATGTAACATGTTAGAAAAGATGAACTTATCCTTTAACTAACCCTCAGGCCTTATTTGTACATTTTAACATATTTGCAAAAAATGAAAAACATCTCAGGTAGACAAGTGTAAAGAGCCGATGATGATGGATCTGTCATGTGATCAGCTGTGTCCAATCACAGCTGATCACATGTAAAAAAGGGAATGCTGACAGCGCATGAGGAGAGGAGAGCCGGTAATCGGCATTCCTCAGAGGGTACATCTACAGTGATCATCAAGGCACTGATGATCAGTGCCTTGATGATCAGTGTAGCCCCATCAGTGCCACCTGTCAGTACACATCAATGCCACCTGTAAGTGCCCATCAATGTTACATACCAGTGCTCATCAGTGCACATCAATGGCACATGTCAGTGCCTACCAATGCACATCAATGCCAAATATCAGTATCCATCAGAGCTGCCTTTTGGTGCCAACTATCAGTGCCACTCAGTGCTGCCTATCTGTGCCAGTCAGTGCTGCCTATCAGTGTCTGTCAGTGCTGCCTAACAGTTTCAATCAGTGCCGCCTTACCGTTCCTATCAGTGCCAGTCAGTGCCATATATGAGTGATCCCTTTCAGTGCCCATCAGTGATGCCTGTCAATGCCCACAAGTGATGCCTGTCAATGCCCATCAGTGCCACCTACCAGTGCTTCCTCATCAATGCCGCTTATCGATGCAACCTATCAGTGCCCATCACTGCAGCCTCATTAGTGCACATCAGTGAAGGAGAAAAATTACTTATTTACAAAATCTTATAACAGAAACTAAGAAAAAACTTTTTTTTTTCAAAATTTAGTTTTTTTAGTTTGTATAGCTAAAAATAAAAACCCCAGAGGTGATTAAATACCAAGAAAATAAATCTCTATCTGTCTAAAAAAAATTATACAAATTTTGTTTGGGTACTGTCAAGGTCCTACTTTCCTCAGACCTTGTGCTGCTCCATGTGCTGGCATCCATCTTAGGTGTCTGCAAAGCATTGTGGGATCCTTTATGCTTTCAGCCCTCTGTGGCTCCTCCCCCAGGAGGTGGCGGCTTATCACATATAAGTCTGCTGTTTGTGGCTGTCCATTGCATTCGTGTCCTGTCTGTTGCACAACAGCAAGCTCCTGTTTAGCTACTCATTGTTCCAACCCACCTCTGCCACCAGGGTACGAAATTCTATGGCGTACTCGGCAACGGTTCGTGAACCCTGATGCATGGACATGAGCAGCTTAGCAGCAGAGGCGGAGCAAGCAAGCACATCAAATACCATACAGAAGGAGGCAACAAAACCGGCAAACCCGTGAATCACAGAGTTATTGTTCTCCCATAAGGGATTTGCCCAGGCCAAGGCCTTGTCCGAGGGCAGCGAGATTAGGAAGCCCACCTTTGACCTCTCAGTAGGAAAAGCGTGGGGTATCAATTCAAAATATATTAACCAAGTGGGCATATATTTTGAATTGATACCCCACGCTTTTCCTACTGAGAGGTCAAAGGTGGGCTTCCTAATCTCGCTGCTCTCGGACAAGGCCTTGGCCTGGGCAAATCCCTTATGGGAGAACAATAACCCTGTGATTCACGCGTTTGCCGGTTTTGTTGCCTCCTTCCGTACGGTATTTGATGTGCCTGCACCAGGGGCGGACTGACCATTTGGAAACTCGGGCACTGCCCGAGGGCCCAGGGTCAGTAGGGGGCCCCATGAGATGCCCCTGGTACCTATTTCATAGGCTTTTTTGAGTTTGGGCAAGGACACAGGGGCCCCATGATCCCCTATTGCCCAGGGGCCCTATGAGTTGTCAGTCCGCCCCTGCATTGCACTTTAATATAATTTCTTACAAGGTTACATATAATGTAGGCTGAGGTTCCTGTTAACATTTTGGTTTATTCATTCAAGGTATGTCACTTTAATATAGTTTCTTATAAGGTTATATACACATTATGACTCATGTTAATAAAATTGTGGTCTGTCTATTTTTAATTGCACTTTATCTACATTGAGCACTGCACTTAAAATGACCATTCCATTACAAGCTTGAAATGAATTATTTGAGTAATTGTCAAGCTGTCAAGAAACTAATATAGAAAATCAGCATTTAAGAAGTGTGTATAGAGGCAGTTAAATTGAGCAGCAGAGATCAAGCTGGATTGGAGTGGTGCCAGTCTATTTGTTGGTAGACCACAGAGTGATAGAGGTCAAGCCAAAGTAATATATGAGCATACACTCACATTTTTAGTCTCACACATGAGGGAGGTAAGGATGTGGAATTCCTTTAAGACAAAAATGATGATTTAATGAGTAAAAGTGAGATATTAATGAGAAGAATAAAATGTTATTTCATAACAACGATTTTTGAGAGTTGGGGTTTTTGGGTCTTCTCGAGCAGTTGATATTTGAGTAGTGTAGAGAGAAATGGCAGAAAAAATACAAGTTTTTAGGAAGTGAGAGGACCCAAAAGCAAAAAAAGTAGACACACAGCTAGATACATGAGTCAGTAGGGAAATAAGATAGGGAGTTAAAAGTTAGATTTAGAGTAGAATTGTGACCAGGCTATGGACATTGAAATATAGACACATTCTTACTAAGCAGTAAATACGCTTCTAAATAAACCCTTACTGACCTCTGTAATTACAGACACTGTGCAGCCATTCATTATTATTAATATTATACAGGATTTATATAGTACTAATAGTTTGCGCACTAGGGAGACAATACAGTTACAATACAATTCCAGACAAGAGGACTAGCAGGGTCCTGTTTGTGAGAGTTTATAATCTAAAGGGAAGGGCAAATGGTACAAAAGGTATTATCTGTGAGGTAACAAGTCATCCAAGAAAGTAAAATTCAGTTGTTAGCTAGAGGCATGATAGGCTTCTCTGAAGAGACGAGTTTTCAAGGAACACCTAAAATGGGACAGTGTAGGAGATAGCTGGAGAGATATGGTTACGGAGTTCCGGAAGATAGGAGAGGCTCTGGAGAATATATCTTCCCAGTAGTTCACAACAAAATCAGTTAAAGAGGTTCTAAAGTCTCAAGGTTTTTTACCTTCATGCAGTCTATGCATGAAGATAAAAAACCTTCTGTGTGTAGCAGCCACCGCCCCCTTAACACTTACCTGAGCCCCCTCTTGATTCAGAGATGTCCACAAGAGTCTTGGTTCCTGAATGTCTCCCGCTGCTGTCAATAATAGCCAGTGAGCCAATCAGAAGAGGGAGGGGGCAGGGCCGAACCGAGTCCCTGTGTCTGTATGGACACGCAGAGCCGAGGCTTGGGAGTGCGCCTGCTTGGGTGCCCCCATAGCAAGCTGTTTGGGGCACCCAACAGGAAGGAGGGGCCAGGAGTGCTGTTGGGGGACCCGAGAAGAAGAGGATCCAGGCTACTCTGTGTACAACCATTGCACAGAGCAGGTAAGTATAGACATGTTTATTATTTTTAAGAAGAAAAAAAAGACCGTATTATCACTTTAAGTTCAAGCCAGCATGTTTTCTTTCTCTTAACCTGTTGTGTTTACTGCTGGGAGAGGAAGCTTCTCACAGGAGACAGGATTGCTCCTTCACCTCACCGATACACTGATCCCTCTGTATTCCAACGCTACTCATATGTGTCAAGTTGATAACATCTGTATTTCTTAATTGTTTAATGTGAACAATGTTTGTTGCTATCAGTTCATATTACCTGAAGAAAAATCCAGAGTGCTGTGAATCTTGCACTATGTATAATTACCTAGTCAATAAAAAGTATCACCTACATCACTGACCTAATATCCAAGTACCGCCCAGCACGCACACTCCGCTCCTCACAAGACCTCCTTCTCTCTAGTTCTCTGGTCTCCTCCTCCCATGCCTGCCTCCAGGACTTCTCCAGGGTGTCACCCATCCTCTGGAACTCCCTGCCCCAACCCATCAGATTATCACCCACTCTCCCCTCCTTTAGGCGCACCCTGAAAACCCATCTCTTCAGGGAAGCCTACCCCACCCCCTGCTAACCTGCCGACCTCCTCCACTCTTCCTACCACTCCATCCCCCACAGCTATCTCCTCCTGTACCACTATCCCCTCCCTCCTAGATTGTAAGCTCCAAAGAGCAGGGCCCTCGATCCCCTCATGTTTTGCATTGTATTGGTATTGTTCTGTCACATGTTCTTTCCCCCTTTGTAATGTACAGCGCTGAGCGAACCATTGGCGCTTTATAAATACTGTATAATAATAATAATAAAAAACCCAAAAGTCTTTTTTTTGGTTAGTGGCTAACATGATACAACACTCTGCTGCTGTTACAAATATACAGTGGAGGAATTTAAAAAAGCTGCTGCACCACTTTTCTGGTGTTAATCCCTATTGTTAATGTATTTCACCAAATTCATGAAGCATTTTACAACACTTTTGGTTCTGACAGCAAATTGTTCACCAAATTCAGATAGTTCTAAAAGGCGCCACTTTACATTGTGTTGCGTTGAATGCACCAAATGTAAAGTGGAGCTAATTAAGAACAACTAATTTTGGCCTACAGAGGGAAAAAGTGCTCAGACAAATTTTTTGAAAGTGTTTTATGTGGATTCTAAAAGTGGTGCAGAATGAGCCAAATTCAAGTACAATTTCTAGGCAGGTACCTGAATTTGGTGCATTCTTTACAATTTTTGAATGCATGAGGGACACTTTCACAAAATCTGCCTGTGCCAGTCTTTATGGATTCCAGAGAGTATGTCTAAGCCACACAGCTATAATAAGGCTCCTTTGTTTTACACAGTCCAACATTAAACAAAATAAAATCACCAACAATGGGATATACTGTATAAGCATTATTTGATCTGAGTGCAAGTCCACCTGGGAATTACCAAAAAAGAAACTAGAAAGAAAATAGTCAAGACCATCTTGCTGAATGGTAGAGCATCTGATGAGGATTACTTATTTTTAGAGCCCCTTTAATTGTTCATGGAAAGCTTGTCAGACTGGAAGCATCCTCCTGGCTGAGCAAAATTCAGTATCCGATCCACTAAATCATTGGTAGAGTGTTTTTTAATTTTATTTTTCTCACCGCTACTTTAGATTTTTAGGAATTTTATCATACAGGGCTGTAAACGACTTTCACATTATTAAGTGTAAATGTTGAAATGGTTTGGATATACCAGAATTTAGTTTTTTCATATACACAATGGGTGAGTTGGAGATGAAACTCTGATATGAGGCACTGGTTGTGGTTGCAAGGGTTAAAATATGCCCCAATCTCTTACTAACCTTTCACCCTGTAGGGTAGAAATTTGACTACAGGCTACAGGGCCCCTATAATGTAACACAGGGCCCCTGTTGCAGCACACTGAGAGAATACCATTACCAATTTGTTTTCTATCTCAGGCCAACATGTGGTAACTTGTAGTCCTTTTCAACATGCCCCCCACCTCCCCCTCCCTGGGGTCCCCACTGTAGACAGAATGGCACACTAAGCAGGCTACACTTCTTAAGAAACCCACATATAACCCAGCCAGGCATGACTAGTGTGCAGTTCCATCACTCGCCCACATATGCCCCTTCCTGTGCCAGCCCCACTCACTGATCCCCAGCATAGATGTATGCCCAGGAGTAGTTCTCCAGTAAAACAGATTGAATGGAGTCCACATCAAAGTTTCCCTAATAAAGTTTATTATCTTACAATGATGGCACAAGGCCACAAGTTTTCAATAACTTTTAAGTATGGAGATGTAGTGAGAGAAGAAGGTGAGTTGAGCTAAGACTTGCCCCAAGGGGTGATTCTTCCAGATGAGGAATGCAGCAAGTTAAAACTCCCATCAGAGAGAAGTCCGTACACTCTCCCCTTCTAAGATGGGAACCCTATGTGAAGGCATATGGCCCTCCAGAGACACTACCGACAAGTTCAAGCTTCTAGGCAATCAGATGCAGGTCGCCAGTCTAAAGGCATTCTAACTCTACCACTACCCAGGTCACCATAAAGGTAATATCTAATGGAGATTTACTCTGCGTGCATCCTAAAACCTCATGCACACCTTAGTCAACACACTTCAGAAGCCTGCTGTCTTGCAGTCTTTGCTGCCAACGAAACCTTTAGCAGTCAAACAGGTACTCTAAAACAGGTTTTTAAACCTCTTTAAAGCATCAAGAACTACCTTGAAGCTATAATATACATTAGGAGACAAAAGTATTACAAAATGACATGCAAAACAGTTGGAAAACAAGCAAGAGGCATTAGAAAGTGCCTATACTTAGACGTTAATTCAGTGCAGTTTTTTCAAATCCCAATGCTGGAAGGAAAGTTATGATTACTAATTGGATGAGGCCGAACTAGTATAATAGTTATCATCTGTAGTCCAAGGATTTTTATATTCTCTAAAAAAGGTCAGATAACAGACCACTTCCCATCAGTCAAGAATGCAATGGGTGGGTAGAGCTAGGTTTTATGACCTTTTATGAACATATGGATTGACATAACATTTAAACTGTATACGAATGTGTAAACAAGGTACAAAAATGAATATGTATTATTATTTCTTAAAATATGATTATGGTTTCATGCATAGGAAACATCGACAGCATACTCACTTTCAATGTCCAAGATTTCAATGTGAGATATATTTAATTTAGCACTTGTTTGATGGCTGCCATTACATTGTTACTGTAAAGCTTGTGTCACATTTGCGCAGTAGTGTATATGGATGCTGATGCAATTAAACAAATATATTTTAATAAGTTAAGATGATGTCTCTGTGACATCCAAAATGAACTGGCCAGATCAGAATTCTAGTCCATTAATATGTGAAGCTTTTGTGGCCAGACATGGACAGTTCGTCAAATGGTTGACATGTTTATTGGTGTATTCAGTGAATTTCAAGGCCATTTTTTTTATAATGTTACCAAAATATTTTTCAAGCAAGTTAACTTTTTCTTGATCCTTGAGCTGATGCTTAAAGAAAAGCTCTACTGACAGAAAAACAGAATGCAGTTGATGACCTCCTTTTAAAAATGTTCCTTGCTTTCTGTCTCTAGCTTAAAGGATAACTATACTTTTGTATAATTTCTTTAATTTACCTAGATTTAAATAAGAGCAGAAATCTTCACAACATCAACAAACACCAGGTATAAGAAGGTGACCCTGAATGTTATGAGGAATCCTTCCAATCCGATATGGATCGTTTTTTCCCCTCCTTTCAGGTTGGAGGTTATGCAACATTAGGACTAGGACCACCAGGCTGTGTAGCAGCTTTTTGCTTGATGCTCTGAGGTTGAAAAATTCTGCATCACCCTGAATTATACCTTTATTGAAATGACAGTACAATATCTTTAGCATTTTAAAAAAGCCATTTCATTGGAAATAAACCAAGGGCAAAAAACTATATTTTGTCAAAGCCATGATTATCTAGGGAAATGCTAAGCTTTATTGTTTATAATTTAGTTTATTCTTAAATGAATAGACTTTATCTTCAGATTTTCATCTTTAGAAGTATAGGATTTGCTATTAATTTTACACAGTAATATTAATAGTAAAAACACAGAAATAAATTTAGGTACACATATTTGTAAAGTACACTAACACTAACCGACACATTATTATTTCTGTATTAGTCGTAATTACTCAATATCTAAGAACATTTAAGGGGGCTGAGGATTTTGCAGACGTATGGCAAACAGTTCTCTTGCTTGTCTGACCTATTTCTAGTAAATTCCTCTGCCACAAACCAATTTCTTTATTTTAGCATACAAAATCACCACATCAAATGTTTCTAGGGAAAAATGTTGCAGAGAATCCATTTACCATCATTTCTAATAAAAGAGCAGGGTGAATGCTACATTTTTTTGTAAAGCCAATGTTATAAGCAGAGACTATGCACTTATATTTACATATAATTCATCATAATCCTAGCATTCTTTTTAGAATATTTTTATATTTTTTAGATTTTATAGAAAGAAAGGATGGGGAGTAAAGAAAGGGAAGGGGAGTAAGGAAAAAATTAGAAGGAAGGAAATAAGGAAGGAAGGAAGGAAGGAAGGGAGACCAAGAGGGTTCACCTATGCTGAGGATTTAAGACGTGTGAAAGAAACTGCAAAATTGCAATTTATCCCAAGGTTACTGTTTCTGCACACTCTAAACTAATTTCTGCACTACAATGTGGCACAGATATTAGCCGCTGATCAGCACATAGGGCTGATTCCCTCTGATAAGCATCTGTACAGATGCTTGCCAGAGACAAAGCTTGGAGAAGCTGCCTTTTCCTTTTGTTCTCCTTCTGCCTCGCTGGGCTTCCTGAGAACGTCTGGTTAATGATGAAACACGTAGGGGCGGGACTTCTGGTCTGCCATTGCATCCGCTGATTGGAGAGTATGCTGACTCCAGAAAATAAGAGGTACAGCTGGGCTGAGAAACATGTTTTCGGCTGGCTGGTTTATTTACTGCCAGTTTAGGAACTTTTAATGTAAGCACAATTTTTGTGTTTAAATGGGTAGAATGAATAATAAAGAATTAAGCAATGAAAATGCTTCTGGTTTGTGTTCCCTTTGAATCCTGGGCAATTGATGTGCATTCACAAGGCCACTGGGGGCCATTTAAGTAGATTTCCTGTGAAGTTTGGAGACAAATTCAGGTAAAACTGGTTCTGCTAATAAAAGCGTGTTTGACCTACTTATTCCAATACAAGGGCCCATGCACACTGGCTTAAAAAATGTTGCTTCTACAGGAGTTGTGTGTTTTGCCTTTAGAAGCAGCTCAATGTTATCCTACTGTACTCTTAGCTGAGAAAAACCCTCATCCCCTCCTGAAGACTCCTGGCTTGTGTGACATCATTTGCCTAGGCATGAAAACTGAAGTAACTAAATAAATGTAAATAACTGTTTGAAATAAGTAAATATGATATACTTTCATATCTATTTACTAATACTAGCAACATGAGATTTCAAAATAGTCAATGTTGATTGAAAGAGTGAAGTTCCAGATATTAAATATTTTTTTAAATTTTTTTGCACAGACGCTTTTTTTGGTTTGTGCACATGGCAAGTGATTAACTAGAAATTTGGTATTTCTTTCAGTATATGATAACGTGAGTGATGTTCATATGTTTCGAAAAATTGCCTATAACACTCAAGAACGACATGTCTGATACAGCAGCTGGACAGTTTTTTTTTTTTTTTTTTACCAAAAAAAAAACGTTTATTGAGAAAGTGCATAATAATACAAAAGAAATGCGAATGATAGTCATATACAACATTAGGCAGTGCATACCGGGAAATAGTAGGAATATTCTTACAAAGAACCACATATGAAACATGGTTGTGCCAGTCCACGACGGGGAAGTCTGAAATACTCAGGCAGTATAGTAGTGTGCATGGGAATATTATCGCGTTGGACCTCCTTAGTATGTAATTCTCATTGGAGCGTCGCAGAAGGAGGCAGTGTAGATGCAGCACAACCGTTAAGGACGAAGCTAGTTGTTTTACTAGAGTGAAGGTGCCTGTAAGTAAGCTTAGATCGTCGTGAGGGTCGCTGATGTAAATAGGATAAGTATGACAATGGCATGCCTAAAGTTCTCTAAAGAGGAACCCAGTGGTTGACTGGGCGTGTAACAGGAAGATAAGACGAAAGAAAAGGAGAACAAGAAAAGAGAGAGATAGAAGAGAAAAAAAAAAAAAAAAAAGGGGGGGGGGGAGGGAGAAGGGGGGGGGGCGAACTGGGTTCGTATTGTCGTCAACACCAAGGGTCTTCTATGGGTGGATTCGAGCATAAGTCTATTAACCGGAGCAGGTAGGTGGGGATAAAGCCCTGAAGGTGAGGAAGTCGCCTACCGAATGAGCTAAAGTGTGGAGTAACATACAATGGAGGTTAGTATTCAATCAGGCGTGTTGGTTGGATGGTCCATAAAGGACCGGTACGTAGGAGTGGTTTTAAAGTGAGTCCAGCAGGCCCAAGTATGGGAGAATTTAGTGGGGGAATCGAGTGCAGTCGCAATCAGTTCTTCCATTTCCGCAATTTTACCCACACGGAGCAGCCAATCGCGTATGGAGGGAGGGCGGGTGGAGCCCCAAAGAGTGGGAAGACAGAGTCTGGCTGCGTTGACCATATGCATGGCTAAAGATTTGAGATATTGTCCCCTGGGCAGGGAGGAGTGATGGAGAAGAAACTGCTCAGGAGAGAAAGCTAGGGACAAGGTGGTCACAGACACTACAAGCCTGTGGACCTCCTGCCAAAATGGTTGGATACTGGAACAAGACCACCAAATGTGGAGAAAGGACCCATCCGAAGTTCCACATCTCCAACAGCTGTTGGGGACGGAAGGGTTGAAACGAGAGATTCTCGACGGGGTTCGGTACCATCTTGAAGCCAGTTTATAACCGTTTTCCTGAGTCGAAACATTGAGGGAGCATTTATGAGTATGCATGAATATTAGGTCCCAATCGGCGTCCGCCAAGCTGTTTCCCAGGTCTCTGTTCCAAGCACGGCAGGCGGGTAAAGAATCATAATCCCTACTCTCAACAAGGAGAGGGTAAATCTCCGAGATCAAATGTTTGCGCGGTTCAGCTCTAGAGCATAGGGATTCAAAAGGAGTGAGGGGACGAGTCCAGTTATGGAACAGTTTGTGTGAGAGCAAGAAGTGTCTTATCTGCAGATAGGCCCAGAAAGGAAAATCCCGGCTATCTAGGCTATCAAGCAGTTCGCGGAATGATTTTACTTTGCCATCGCGGATAAAGTGTTTAACCAAAATCTGGTCATGAGGCCAATGCTCAGATAGGAATGACTTGTGCATGCCTGGGGGGAAGTCAGGATTGAGACGAATGGAGGTTAAGGAGTTCGGTGACTCAGAGATAGATGCCGTTTTACAGTTCAGGCGGAGAATATTTAAACTGGGCCCCACTAAAGGGTGGGTGAGGAGCTCTTGAGGTGTATGCTTTGGCAGGAACCATGGAATCGATGCCAGGGGTGAGGGTGAGAAGGCATTTTCTAGGCAGACCCAATCCTTAGAGGTAGAATGAACATGCCAGTCCACTATGCGTGTAAGGTGGCATGCCCAGTAGTACCGGTGAAGATCAGGGAGCCCAATCCCACCTCTAAGTTTAGGGAGAGTCAGTTGGGAAAAAGCAATACGCGGACGCTTATGGTTCCATAGGAATTGTGAGCAGATTGTTTTACAAGATGTAAAAAAAGCAACAGGTACGTGGATTGGCAGCGTTTGAAAAAGATAGAGGAGGCGTGGGAGTATGTTCATTTTGATTATTGCTGCCCTTCCAAACCAAGAGAAACAAGGACGATGCCATTTATGGAGGTCCTCTTGGAGAGAACGGAGAGCGGGAAGGAAGTTTTTTGCATAGAGGTCATCGAGGTTGCGGGTAAGTTGTACACCGAGATATGAAAGGGAATCCTTTTCCCAACGAAACGGGAAACGAGATTCACAGAAAGAGACGAATTCTGGGGGCAGGAATATGTTAAGGGCGAAAGATTTGGAGAAGTTGATTTTAAAGTTAGACAAGAATCGAAAGAGGGCAAAATCTTTTAGCAAATTAGGCAAAGTGGTGTGCGGATCAGCAAGGAAGAGAAGGATGTCGTCCGCGTAAGCAGCGAGCTTGTATTCCCTGTCCAATACCCTGACCCCTTTGATGTCGGAGTTCGAGCGGATTTTGCGTAATAGGGGCTCAAGGGATAGGACAAACAAGAGTGGGGAAAGGGGGCAACCCTGACGTGTTCCGTTTCCTAAGGAAAAAGAGTTTGACAGATGTCCATTGACCCTGACTCGAGCGGTGGGGCCTGTGTACAGGGTCATGATGAAGTTGAGCATCTTCTCCCCCAAACCCAGGGACACCAGAGACGCTTGCAAATAGTCCCATGCAATTCTATCAAAGGCCTTCTCTGCATCCAGGGAAAGGAAAAAACCAGAAGTGTTAGATTTGCACATCCAATGGTGAAGGTTAAGGGCCTTAATGGTATTGTCCCTTGCTTCCCTTCCCGGTATGAATCCAACCTGATCCAAATTGATCAAGGAGGGAAGCAGGGGGAGAAGTCTATTAGCCAGGATCTTCGCAAATAACTTAACGTCCACGTTCAGCAGGGAGATGGGTCTGTAGTTGGATACCTGCGTGTTATCTTTATCACCCTTGGGGATAACCGTTATGTGGGCCTCCAAAAGACGATGTTGAGGTAGGGGGGATTTGGAGAAAGTATTAAACGCCAAAAGAAAGGGGGTGCCTAAGATATCCAAGAAGGATTTATAATAGGCTGCGGAGAAGCCGTCGGGACCCGGACTCTTACCAGGTTTTGTCTGCTTCAAAGCACACTGCAGCTCATTCAGGGTCAGATCCGCTTCCAGAGAGTTGGCCAGGTCTTCCGAGAGAGCCGACGGACCGTGGAGCTGGAGAAATTCAGAAATCAAAGAGGCCCTGGATTCGTCAATGTGCGGAGGTGGGCGTTCAGGAGGAAGGTTGTATAAGGATCTATAAAAGTGTTCAAAATGGGCTGCAATATCAGGATTAGATGTGGCCATGGTGCCATCGGGACCTCTAATTTTATGGACCGTCATACTGGATCGTTTCTCGCGGAGAGCTCTGGCAAGGAACTTTCCGCTCTTGTTAGCAAATTCATAGTATAGTTTTTGAGAGAGAATGAACCGTTTCTTAACCACCTTCCCCAATTCTGTAAGAAGCTGTGAACGTGTACACGTAAGTTCGGATAGGGTCGACGCAGCCAGAGAACGCTTATGTGCCCTCTCTAATGAATGGATCTTATCTGTGAGGCGTCTCAAACGCTCTTGTCTATCTCTTTTACGCTTCGACGCAGCTGCTATGAGGACGCCCCGAATGACACACTTATGAGCCTCCCACTGCGTGAGTGGGGAGGTATCAGGGGAGCAATTGAAGGAAAAGTATTCAACCAGATTGGTGCGGATCTCTTGTTCGATTGCAGAGTCTGCAAGAAGGGAGGCGTCTAGGCGCCAATATTTCGAGCGTGTGTAGGTATCTGGGAACCGTAAAGTCATGGTAATGGGATGGTGGTCGGAAAGAACCATTGTTTCAATAGAAGCGGCATGGAGTAGCGGGAGATCTGATTGCGACAGAAAAAGATAGTCTATCCTGGAGTACTTATTATGTGGTGCGGAATAAAATGTGTAGTCTTTCACCGTGGGGTAGAGAGTTCTCCAGGAGTCGTGCAGTTGTAAGTGTTGTAATTGTATGTTTATTTGTTTGAGGGCCTTAAACGGTAAAAAGGAACTTCCGGAGGAGGAGTCTAGCAGAGGATTTAGTGGGACATTCAAATCGCCCCCTAAGATCAGAACACCCGAATGGAAAGCAGCTAGGGTGTCAGTTATTGAGCGCGTGAAAGAGACCTGCTTGGTATTAGGGGCGTACACATTAGCAAATGTGACGGGTCTATTGGCGAATGAACCCTTTATGAATAAGTACCTGCCTTCAGGGTCAGCAAGGGAGTCTGACATAGTAAAAGGAAGATGTCTAGCGAGTAAAATAGCTACCCCTTTCGACTTGGCCAGAGGGTTAGTGGCATGGTGGACTATGGGAAAGTGGAAATTAAAAAGCTTGGGAATAGAGTCCTGACGAAAGTGCGTCTCTTGAAGGAAGACTACATCTGCCTTTTGTTTATGCAGATATGAGAGCAACATGGAGCGCTTTTCGGGTGTGTTCAGACCCTTGGTGTTGAGTGAGAGGATTTTCAGGGACCTTGGTCTCAAGACTGAGGTGGGGGATGGCATGTTTACCAATCAGTATTGCGAGTGACCAAAGATGCAGATGCAGCGCCCCGGGGGGGGGGGGGGAGGGAAGGGAGAGAAGAAAAAAAAAAAAAAGGGGGAGGACCGAGAAGATAGTAAGAGTAAACGGCTAGAGGAAGAGACCTGCTATTCCACGTGAGAGAGGAAGAGAAACCAGAAAAGAAAAGGACAGAAAGAGAAAAGAAGAGGGGAGGAGCACGTAGAAGAGAAGGAGACGAACAGTATGAGGCAAGTAAAGAGAAAAGGGAGAGTCAAGATAGTGAAGATGGCCGTAAAAATATTCAGTAAGAGCTCGCAGAGCCTACTGTGTTGGGAACGAGGTAGACGACGAAACGAGAATAGAACCACCGCCGGCCGGAAACCACCGTGAGATGTGTAAAAATTTGTTTATAAGAGCGGAATTTGAAGAGGGAGGAGTCTACAGAGACCCATATTATAGAATAAGCTCGGGGTACGATATGTAGCGCAGGGCCCCAGCCCTCGCTGTAGAGTAGCAGGGCACATAAGAGGGAAAGCAGGGGGTACAGTATGAGTGGGTTAAAGCCAAACTGAGGCTACCTTAATCATAAATGCACCTAGAGCGTCAGGGTTTAGAGGCCACAGCTACTTGTGAGCCACCAGGTAATTTTGAGACATTTGGCAGGCAAGTAAGGGGGAGAAGGCAATTTGCGGAAATGTAGGAGGCCGTATGAGTAGTATAAGCATCCCCTCACATGAGACATAGTATCAACAGGACAACATGTGCAATAACAGTTAAATCAATGCAAAAACAGAAAAAACAGCGTTGAGTCCCAAGCATCCTGCAAAAATATCTGGGTTACCCCAGGATCATCACCAATCAGTATATCACATAGAGTAGAAAGGCTAAGTGTCAAAAAACACAAGAGAAAAAAAAACAAACCCCACCTGTGGCATCCCCCTATAAGTCCCAGCTTCCTCCCCGCACCCAACCCCCCCTCCCTCCCAGGCCCCCAGCACCCCCCCAAATGCATCATATACTGTACTAAGTCTGTCAGGGTCTCCTTCGAGGACACCGATTAAGCAGAGCGTGTCGGGACGGGCAGCAGAGAAGCAGAGGTCATCTGGATACTTCCACGGAGAAACAGGTCTTCTTCCAATAAAGTGGGAGGAGGCTCCGGGGGAACAAAAAGGACAGGGACAATGGAAGACAGACGACTCAGAGGCCCACATCATATTGGAGTGCGTGGGGGTCTAGCTCATAGGGCAAGTCGGTTCGAGGTCCGTTGGGTAAACCGGGATGCTGAATGTCGACAGAGAAGAGAAAGCTGAAGATTAGGTCATCTGTCCAGGAGGAGGAGCCATTCGTATGATGTATAGATCTCCTATGACCACGGCGTAGAGACGATCAATAGGGGGCTCACAGAAATCCACCATCCGTTAGTTGCGGAGCAGACCTCAGGGGCATTGATTCCCTTTTGGGAGGTCAGATAGTGAAATGAAAATAATGAAGGTCCACTGATCATTGCGTGGGAGAGCGAGGAATCGCCGGGACTCATGTGGAAAAATGGTATAGAAACAGGAGAACAGTAAAACTGCAGGCACCTGATAAAAAAATGCGCATGAGTTGCAGAAGTAGATGAGGATGAGGTAGGATTAGGTCTCGTGCCGAGACTTTCTATGCGCAGGCGAGGCCGTAGGGCTAGGAGCAGCCGCAGTACCCCCTGTGGGGCGTCTTGGAGGAGTCGACGGGACTGTCCGATGTCTACGATGGGAATGGCCTTGCCAATCCATTGAGTCTTCCGCAGATCCCGTGTCCAGGGCCGGCTGCAGTCCCAAGAGACCGTACCAATCTGGCAGGTCTATCGATTGGATATTCAAAGAGGAACAGAAAGACGGTAGATCTTCAGGGTTTCTCAAATTAAAGGTGTGAGCACCAGCCTGTACTGAGAGGCAAAAGGGAAATCTCCACCTATAGGACAGATTTCGGGAGCGAAGCGTGTCTAGTAATGGACGCAGAGCTCGCCTTTGGCGTAAGGTCATGCTGGATAAGTCCTGGTACAGTTGTATTTCCGCCCCTTTGTAAATTATATGTCTTCTGTCCCTTGCACATCTGAGGATATCTTCCTTGATTGGGAAGCTGACAATGCAGCATACAACATCCCTGGGTGGGGCCGCGTCACCCCCCCTAGGCCGGAGGGCCCTATGTACGCGCTCGATGTCAATTGGAGTTGCTGGCGGGCGGCCTAGGAGGTCATTAAAGATGGTAGTTACGGCCTTCGGAATGTCAGTGGCTTCCACGGATTCCGGCATGCCACGGATTCTGATATTGTGTCTACGGCCACGGTTGTCTAAATCCTCAATATGCTTGTAAAAATCCCGGATAGTCGAGGTGTGCGACTCTGACTGTCGCTGTAAATATACTATGGCGGTCTTAGTTTGCCTAGCGCCCAGCTCTACTTGTTCCATTCTGGACCCCATAGCGCGGATATCCTCGCGCAGGTCGTTAAGGGCAGTGGTCAGTGTAGTGGTTAGTGTGACCTTAATGTCTGCAGCCACAGCCTGTAAGTCCCTTAATGAGAGGGACTGTGTGGCAGAGGAGACATCATGTTGTGGCACTGTATCCTGGCCAGCGTGTGGTTCAGAGCAGGGAGAGCAGCCTGTGTCCTCGGCTGCAGAGGGAGGGGGAGAGGGGGACGGAGAGAGAGATGGAAAAGGCTGCGGCCCTGCTCTCTGCTGGTGGGAGCTGAACAGCTCCCTTATGTTCCTCCCAGTGGAGCTAGGGCCCCTTGGGGACCGGGACCGTGCGCCGGAGGGCATCCTGTCGGGTTTCCCCATAACGAAGGGGCACTGTCTCACCCGACTCCTCTGTGCGGTGTGGTGGATCGGTCCGGCCGGCGGGAGCTCCGGATTTAAGCAGCCATTCTCGTCGGCGGCTAGCCACGCCCCAGCTGGACAGTTTTTATGTTATTTTTTTCTTATGTTGTTATATTAATCCCCCTGGCGGTATTCCCGAGTGTAGCTCGGGGTAAAGTTTCAGTACCAAAAGCGGTAACCCCGAGCTACACTCGGGCTTACCATGCGGCGCTGTTCCGGGATCCCTCGGTCACTTACCTTGTCCTGCGCTCCCGCGACATCCCTCCTGCAGTGTCCTCGGCAATGTAATCCGCCGGATGCCGGCATCTGTCATCTGGGTTCCATCCCCTGCAAGCATCGGGATGTACGGGGACGGAACTGGCGGGAAATTTGAAAATGACATATTGTGACATTCACTCAATACACTAAAATCACATAGTATAACATTACTGCATCAAACCATTTCACATACATTTTGTCCCGAGTGCTTTGTCCTGTGCCCTGCCTGCCTTTTTACTGTTCTTTCTGCCTGGAAACTGAGAAACGCCCATGGCATCCAAAAAGTGTCCCTTTAGGTCAAAAGCGGGTTTAGACCAGCTAGAGAACAACGATAGTAAATTAAAACTACTTGCAGAATTGAGTGATAATGATTTGTGGGGAAATTCGTCATCAGACACTGAAAACGATTTTGTGACTTTGTTCAGTGATGTGCGAACTTGGCGCTCTATTTCAAATTTCAGTGATTTTGGTTTGATTATATTATTGAAATAAAATTATTATTATATTATTATTTTTTATGATTATTTATTAAATTATAATTTATGATTTCATGTTTCAAATTTTATCCTACCTGGGATGTTTACTAGACTCTTGTTCGGACAGATTTCAGTGAGTTATTCCTAAAAATTACAGGCCTACAATAAAATAAATACATATTTCCATGCAAAAAAATGTACCGCTTTGAGCACAGAAATATAGACATAATCAGACCGTTAGAGAGGTTAAGTCACAGATTTTACAGATTTTGCAGTTTAGAGATACAAAGCACTACGTTTGATTGTAGGAGGTTTCATAATCAACAGAGCAGGTTTCAAATACATATGAATCTGTTGCATACATAGGAACTATCTTCAAATGCATTACATGAATCTGGCACTAGGCTCCCTAACACCATAATAGCACTAGAAATGTGTCATAAAAGCTATATTGAATCGTATTATTAATGGAAGCATTTTCTTGTGAGGGTCTAATGGCCTTTAGTGTAAATTCATTGCAGATATTTCTGATATTTGCGTGGCAATTATTAAACCATCTATTACAAGGCTACAAAGGAAATTACTCCAAAGCTGTCCAACTTGAGAATTATAGGCCTAGTACTCATAAGCTCATCAGTGCTAAAATGTGTTTCTGAACCTGTGGATTGTATTTCTAGAACCACCACCCATGAAACTCATTTATGTATAGGACAGAATGTTTAAAGCAAAGCAAAAATAGAGCTAGCGTCTGTTTAATAAAACAGATGGAACACAAAGGAAAAGCACATGTAAATAATTTGCTGTAAGTTATAAAATTTAATTTTTATGACTAACAGACTTTCTTCACTCATCAAGAAGGAAATTCTACAGAATTGTTTGCCTTTAATTTTAATTGCACCACTTAAATGTGGCACTCATTATGTATTATTTACAAATTTGTTTCTCAAAGAGACGGTAAATAAAGAGTCCTTAAGGAGGCCTTAAAAACCCTCATTATGTGGAAAAAAAGAACAAAGAGACGAGATAAACTCTCCAAAATATTATTTCACTCCCTTTCTGAGTGAGGAGTACATCTCCAAGGATAGCAAAGGATGAGTCCCCATGAGACTAATATTTCAGCCTTTGGCAAAGACTGAAAAGGTAAAAAAAAACTAGATTTCTTAGATCTCTCTGGGACTATGATTTTATTTCTGGGCCTGCATGCCTGCCATGGCTATTACTAGAGGGTCCTTTATATCCCATTTTAATTTTTTATATCTTTTGCATTTTAGAGAATGTCACTTGAGATTTTTTACACATAAAGGGGTTGATTTACCAAAGGCAAACATTCTGTGCACTCTGCAAATGCAGTTGCTCCAGAAATTAGTAAATGAGGGGAAGCTCTGTTGACTTCCATCATCCAATTATGTGTAAGCAAAAATGCAGTTTTTTTTATTTGGCCCTCTGATCCCTCCTGTATTAAATTGTATTGTAATTGTACTGCCTGCCCATAAGTTGTATAGTGCTGCGCAAACTGTTGGCGCTTTATAAATCCTGTATTATAATAATAATTAGAATAATTTTACTTGCATGTGATTAGGTATTCTTTGCAAAGTAAAGCTTTACCTCACTTACTAAACTCTGGAGCAACTGCACTTGCAGAGTGCTCAATATAGTTGCCTTTAGTAAATCCACCCCAAAGATATGCAGAACCAGTCAAAGCTCCAAGGAGGTGGCAACAGAGCCATGGAAAATCTTTGTGAAATCTCAGTGCCACAGCTTCCAAAAGATATAAGACCAATGAGTGTCTCAGTTTTCCAGACTCCACAAAACAAAGAATTAATATCATTCTTCCACTAACCCCTTTCATAAACACTTTTCATTAGTAATAAAATACTGTATGTCTATTGTAAAACCAATTCATATCATATATCCATCATACACTAAATTCCATACCAATCACTTGTTTACACCTGTTTTGGTTTGTAAAAAGCAATCTGTGGTGGAATACTTCTCCCAGAGCAACACAGAAGTGTCTGACAGACATTTATTTATTTAAGCTACTTATATAGCACTGTCAATTTATGCACTGCTTTACATATATATATATATGTACATTCATATCAGTCTCTAACCCTCAAGGAGTGTAAAATCTAAGGTCCCTAGCTCACATTCATACACATACTAGGGCCAATTTAGACAGGAGCCAATTAACCTACCAGCATGTCGTTGGAGTGTGGGAGGAAACCAGAGTACCTGGAGGAAACCCATGCAGGCACAGGGAGAACATGAAAAATTCAGGCAGGTGGTCCCATGGTTGGAATTTGAACCAACAACCATTGAACTGCCAGGCAGAAGTTCTAACCATTTAGCCACTGTACTGCCCGTTCAGGATGCAATATTGCCACCTCCTAAATGCTTTTTTTTATTTGACAGCTGAACTGGCTTTTTGAATGGGAATATTGTGCTTCAACCATGAACCTAGTGTTAGATTGCAGTTGCTATATGGCCTGATTCACTTGAATGGGTTGCATTCAGCTGTGGTGGTACTCTCCACCAAACATGACAAGGGTATAATTTTTGCCATGCCACTATGCACACCTTTGCAGCCATGGCATGTGTGCAACCCTGTCCAGCTGCTTTCAAAGCTTATGGGGGCACTCTGGAGGGGCTATAACCACGGTTCAACCATCTATTTTTGCTGCCTCACCCACAAATCATAACCTTTAAAAAAAATTACCTAAAGCAGTTTTTGAGCTACCTGTATCCATCCTGTCCCCTTGTACTGCTGGGCAATTTCTACATCACCCAGGCAAAAGAAGGAACCTCAACCTCTGCAGAAAGAAAGACGCAAACTCAAGTGACTTCAGGTAAGTACAGTAAAAGGCGCTTTTGGTTTACATTTGTTTTCTTAACTAACATATTAGTTAGTGGGTGGAGGTAAGGAGGAAAGAAATGTCTGGGAAAGAGCTTTACAAATATAAATATTATATCAGTTATAATTTTAATATATTATTACTAATATTAATATTTACAAGTTTTTAATCACCTTCTTCATTTTTCCTGGTGATCAAAACAATATGAAATCCAAAATTTCAGAGCTGCCATCAGAAGTGAGGGTAAATCTTCCAATTTGGACATATGTTTCAAAGACAACAGTCTAACAAAGGAATTCCACTCACTTTATAGAGAATACCTCCATCTTCCTGTTGAATCACATCATTGGCCTAAACTGCTCACAGAAAAGCTTTGTTAATGTTTGTTTTATACATAGGCACTTATTTCAAAGCATCTTTAAAATAGCTGCTTTTCGTCTCACTATAATCTTTATGACACTTGTCTTACCCTTTTTCGATTTAGCAAAAGAATGACAACATCCAGCTTTACTTTCAAAGTGCAATGCGTGCTGAAAAGTAAACAGTTTAGCAAAAAAGTCAACTTGGTAAATTTGTTTATGAGGAATTATGCTTAATTTAACAATTTATACTTATTGCATTTTTCAAGTATACACACAGGGGATGACTGATCTGGGAAGGAGAAGATTAACCCCTTGGCGCCGACGTAACACAAATATGCGGCCTCACAGAACTGGGCTTTTTTCTGTGGGGCTGCATATTTGCATACCTATCTTTGTGCTGAGAGAGCAGCGCACGGTGCGCTCCCAGCACAAAGACCGCGGTGTCACTGAGAGCACTGGGTCCCATTCTAACGATTGGGACTCAGGACTCTCGATTCCAGGTCACATGATCGCTGTGATAGCCTCTGATTGGCTATCACAGTGATCAGTCACTGTACAGCCCGGCCCCCTTGTTTTTTTTCTCTCTCTATGAATGGAGGAGAGAGATACATTATCTCGCTAACTCCTGGCATAGAAGGGAAAAAAATGTTTGTAAAAAAAAAAAGATACATAAATATTAAAAAACAAAAGAAAAAATACCTAGATCAAGGTTTGATCTAGTTTAGTGCCAGGGTTAGTGTTTGGGTCAGGGTCAAAGGCCAAGGTAAAAAGGTCAGGGTCAAAGGCCAGGCTTAAAAAAAAATTGCGCCCTCATGTGGTGAAAGTGTGGTCCAGCAGGTCAGAAAGATGCCAATCTGAGAAAAGTCTCCCCCGTCCTAGAAGATCCTGAGGGGCTGTGAAAAGGCAAGAAGCTCCTCACAGGAAACACAGGGGAGTACTCATAGTGTAGTAGATAGTAGATATGGCTTTATTTATAAAACATCTGTGCACAATGAACAGGGTATAGGCAGATATGGATGAAACACACTGACCCCTTGATAACAAAGATGGCCGCCGGGCCTCCTCGTGGCGCCGGCGGCTTAGTGTCAACGACGTCCTGGGTCCCACTGACGCGTTTCGTGCGCACGCACTTCTTCAGAGGTAGGAACAAAGGAACCGCCGTGACCGTCTTTTCTGACATTTATACCGTAACTGGCGCATGCGCACTGATGCGGCGCCATCTTGCCGAAGTCCGGGCGTCCGCACTTATTCAAGTGCGCATGCGCGAGTGCCATTTTATCATGGGCCAGGGGTGAGTGCAGAAATATAAAAGCGGCTCGCTTCTAGTGGAGTCCGGGCGTCTGTATTTGCGCAAACGCGCATGCGTAGACGCCATTTTGCCATGGGAACAAGAATACCCTACTATTGTGGGTTTGAACCCCCATATGATAGGTATTTACAAACAATTTTAATGCCATTTTATCATGTTGCTTTGGCCTAATGGATAGGATTATACCTAAGATTGGGGCGTGACATTTTATCAAAATTTATATTCTATCATCGGTTTATTTTATGGGGTTTTGAATATATTGGCCCCCCTAGTTATGACAGTGGTTTATTCACCACTCACTCTATGAGCCCTTGTCCTGGCTATTTTATATTGTTTGGGAATTCCTTTATTCAATTTAAAAAATTTTTTCCCCCATACAACGTTTCACATTGTATATCTCCTCTAAAGAGTCTTTTCCACAAAGACTATTCTTTTTTAATTTTATCACAGCGCATATGACATCTGTCCTCATCAAGACGGCCTTTGTCAGCGCTTGGCACCATGGCTTCTTGTTCCCATGGCAAAATGGCGTCTACGCATGCGCGTTTGCGCAAATACAGACGCCCGGACTCCACTAGAAGCGAGCCGCTTTTATATTTCTGCACTCACCCCTGGCCCATGATAAAATGGCACTCGCGCATGCGCACTTGAATAAGTGCGGACGCCCGGACTTCGGCAAGATGGCGCCGCATCAGTGCGCATGCGCCAGTTACGGTATAAATGTCAGAAAAGACGGTCACGGCGGTTCCTTTGTTCCTACCTCTGAAGAAGTGCGTGCGCACGAAACGCGTCAGGTGGGACCCAGGACGTCGTTGACACTAAGCCGCCGGCGCCACGAGGAGGCCCGGCGGCCATCTTTGTTATCAAGGGGTCAGTGTGTTTCATCCATATCTGCCTATACCCTGTTCATTGTGCACAGATGTTTTATAAATAAAGCCATATCTACTATCTACTACACTATGAGTACTCCCCTGTGTCTCCTGTGAGGAGCTTCTTGCCTTTTCACAGCCCCTCAGGATCTTCTAGGACGGGGGAGACTTTTCTCAGATTGGCATCTTTCTGACCTGCTGGACCACACTTTCACCACATGAGGGCGCAGGACACCTACCTTTCCCGGCTATTCTTCTGACCAGATCCGAGTGGAGAAGGCGATCTCATAGGATATATACACACATGCGTTTTAATTTACGCTTTCTGGTTAGTGTAAATTTCCACCATTTGCACTAGGAATCACGGAGCACTCCTTTCACCGGACTGTGTTTATCACTCTTAAGCGCTGCATTTATATATTTATGTATTGTGGGACTTCTTATGCGTTTTCCTATATGTTCAGCTGCTGCCACCAGTATTGAGCGCTTACTGTTTATTTTATTCTACATTCGTTTTAACCATATTTATTAGTATAGCAGCTCTCTAATACTTTTCCTCATGGGAGACATTTTTGATATTAGAGCCTCTAGATCTCTAATATCGGATGATATCTTTACACAAGTAAATGATACGGAGGATCTCAGGGGGTTGTTCATTCATCTACACAACCTTACTACCTCTGAAATTAAGACCATCTGGGATATCTCCTTTCTGGAGAAATACGTTAAAGACCAAATGGTCCCCAGATCCCTTAGATGGGACATTTCTCCTGACACTGATGATACTTCATCACTGCTGGAATGGTACCACTATTTCAACACGGTTGGCATTGACATGCTTAAATTTTTAATTGTCAGGAAAAAGAAAAAATTGTCCTATTTGGATAAGGAGATTAATTTGGTGAGGGATAAACTCACTCCTTATAAAGCCAATGATGATTATATCACCGAATCCAACAAGCTAAAAAAACATTTAGAAAATGTAGATTTGGAGCAAAAAAACAAAAAAAGAAAGAAATATAGTAGGGACTCAGCTGACTACCAAACACAACAGGTGTTCAAATGGCAAACTTTGGACACCAATACCATGGGGAGTACTGGCGGATCTCTTCTACCTTCTACTCCAGCTAACATATTCAGCAAGCAAAATCCCATTAACCCTAATAAAGTAGGTTACAACATCACCACCCAAAATAGATTCCAACCACTATCGGATTTATCCGACAGGAATATTGGGTCTAGGGACAATAGATGGCATCCTAATGCTCATCCTAAACAGGGAAATTCTAATGCTCCCCTTAAACAGGGAAATCCTGTCCATTATAACACCCAGTATAAACCCAACAAATCCAATAAACGCAGAAATAACTATAAGAATAATCACCACCAGGGCCCTGCTTATTCACAGAGGAATTCCTCGGACTATCATAATGATTACCATTACTACAATTCCCCACAACAAGGGTACTATAGAGACCAGTACCCCCGTGATTATCAAAATCAACATTGGAGACCACCTTATGATGAATATTATGCACCTCCCACCCCCAGAACTCCGGATACCCGCACTAATAATGACAATCGTTTTTTAGAGAGAGGCAGGGTAAGAAAACGAAGCGACAATATAGAGGTAAGAGGGGAGGGAGGAGAATCAACAGATCCAACAAAGCGAAGAAGGACTTGATAGGGAAAGGCATTTTTAATCTCAGTGCAACTCCCCTTTCTGACAGTGAACTCATTCTCCTTAATAAGGGTTTGAAATTTGCTCCTGCTAGGCCTATGAATAAATTCCAGGCTTTTATTGATATTCAAAAATTTGTTAGAAGGTTATCCATCAAAAGGTACTTCCTGAATAACCCCATTTCTAAACAACCCTCTGGTCAATACACCTCCCTTGCTAACGCATCCACTTTCAACCCTCCACCACAGAATAATTCTGCTGTAGGTTTATTCAAAGACCAAGTATTGAAAGACCTAAAAAATCTCCCACTTAAGAAAATATATAAAGATCCCAAGACTGATGTGGCTATTAAATCCCTCTTGGAGAAAAAAGATCTTGTAATAAGACCAGCGGACAAGGGGGGAGGGGTTGTAATTTTGGATAAGAGAGATTACACAACGGAAGTGTATAACATTCTCGGGGATGCGTCAACTTATCAGTTGCTTCATAGAGATCCCTTGCCTGGGTACAAACGTACCCTCAAGACCATTATAAAAAATGGTTATGAGAGTTCTATTATCAATAAAAAAGAGAAGGAATTTTTGTGCCCCAAAGCTCCCCGCCTTCCAGTTCTGTACATTTTACCAAAAGTACATAAGAACCCATTGAAACCACCGGGTAGACCAATAGTGAGCGGTATCGATTCACTTTGCTCAAGAATAGGCGCCTATATTGACCAGCATTTACAGCCCTTAGTACTTGACACCCCTTCCTACCTAAGAGATACTAAACATGTTCTCAACTCCATTAAAGATATCTGCATCCCTCCGTCTGCCTTTCTGGTCACAGCGGACGTTGAGGCGTTGTACAGCAACATCAATCATAAGGATGGGATGATTGTTGCCAACCACTACCTTACACATGAGAGTTCGTTACTCCCCCCACATATTGAGTTCATATTAAAACTCTTAGATTTTGCCATGTCCAAGAACTATATGTGGTTCGATAGTAAATATTATCTGCAGGTCAAGGGCGTTGCCATGGGGGCAAAGTTTGCCCCCAGCTTGGCAAACCTGTTTATGTCCTTTTGGGAGGAGGACAACATTTATGCTATGGACTGGCCTGAACTGCTTTTCTATAAGCGGTACATTGATGACATACTCCTTTTTTGGAATGGTACAGAACAGTCCCTCATTAATTTCTTCACCACTCTCAATAACAATACGGTCAACATCAAATTGTCATATAAATATAGTAATACGGAAATTGACTTCTTGGACCTCACTTTACTAAATCTAGAGGGGCGTATTGCTACTAAATCTTTTTTCAAATCCACCGATCGCAATAGTTTCATTCCCCTTGGAAGTTGCCATCACCCTAGCTGGTTAGCAGGAATACCTAAAGGACAATTCCTCAGACTTAGGAGAAACTGCACTAGTGTTGATGTCTTCCGTACGCAGGCAAACATTCTTAAAGACAGATTTCTTGAAAAGGGCTATGATAAGGAGAAGCTGGATAGCACTATGGAATTAATAGCCAACATGGATAGACAGGAATTATTGAGTACCCAGACTAAACCACCTAAAACTTTGGTTTGTCCATTCATCACCACATTTTCGACTCAGTACAGATCCTTAAAACATATAATTACCAAAAACTGGGGGATCCTGAAGGCCGACTCCACGCTCACTAAGATTCTCCCGGATAAACCCGAGGTTATCTTCCGCAGATCATCTACTCTGCGAGACAAAATAGCTCCTAATGTGGTCTCTCTGCCTACACCATCTCCCTCCCTGTTTAACTATACTGGCTTCTACCCATGTAATAATTGCATTGCTTGCAAGTGCAACGGGGTGAGGAAGAGAAAGATTGATACTTTCGCCTCTAACCAGACCAGGAAATCATACAACATTGATAAATTTATTTGCTGCAATAGTAAATATGTTGTATACTTACTAGAATGTCCCTGTTCCAAACAATACATTGGAAGGACAACTAGACGGCTTAGGGACCGCCTCCGGGAACATGTCAATAACATAAAAAAGGGATACAAGGAACACTCCCTGTCCCTCCACTATAGGAAGCATCACCATAGAGACCCCTCCAGTCTGAGATTTGTTGGTATTGATGTAGTCACCTCACACTGGAGAGGAACTTTCAAAACCAGGGCAGTCTCACAGATGGAGACCAAATATATCTTTGAATTGGACACTTTGTATCCCGCAGGTTTGAACATTGAGCTTGATGTCAACTGTTACATTGATAACAGCTGAACTTTTGTGGGTCTTCATGAAATCATGCTGATATACCTTTGAGTTCACTAGGAGCCATTTTACATTTATTCTTTTATTTCAACTCTATGCATGATAATTTACTTTTGCGCATCCATTCTAGTAACTTATTTTCAGCCATTTGTATGACGGTTTTTTATTCTGCATTTATGTTACATGCTTTTAATATATGCCCGTTTTAGCATTGCTATTATTTTGCTAGCCAATTTAAACGGATATTTATCTCACTTTGGAATACCCTACTATTGTGGGTTTGAACCCCCATATGATAGGTATTTACAAACAATTTTAATGCCATTTTATCATGTTGCTTTGGCCTAATGGATAGGATTATACCTAAGATTGGGGCGTGACATTTTATCAAAATTTATATTCTATCATCGGTTTATTTTATGGGGTTTTGAATATATTGGCCCCCCTAGTTATGACAGTGGTTTATTCACCACTCACTCTATGAGCCCTTGTCCTGGCTATTTTATATTGTTTGGGAATTCCTTTATTCAATTTAAAAAATTTTTTCCCCCATACAACGTTTCACATTGTATATCTCCTCTAAAGAGTCTTTTCCACAAAGACTATTCTTTTTTAATTTTATCACAGCGCATATGACATCTGTCCTCATCAAGACGGCCTTTGTCAGTGCTTGGCACCATGGCTTCTTGTTCCCATGGCAAAATGGCGTCTACGCATGCGCGTTTGTGCAAATACAGACACCCGGACTCCACTAGAAGCGAGCCGCTTTTATATTTCTGCACTCACCCCTGGCCCATGATAAAATGGCACTCGCGCATGCGCACTTGAATAAGTGCGGACGCCCGGACTTCGGCAAGATGGCGCCGCATCAGTGCGCATGCGCCAGTTACGGTATAAATGTCAGAAAAGACGGTCACGGCGGTTCCTTTGTTCCTACCTCTGAAGAAGTGCGTGCGCACGAAACGCGTCAGGGGGGACCCAGGACGTCGTTGACACTAAGCCGCCGGCGCCACGAGGAGGCCCGGCGGCCATCTTTGTTATCAAGGGGTCAGTGTGTTTCATCCATATCTGCCTATACCCTGTTCATTGTGCACAGATGTTTTATAAATAAAGCCATATCTACTATCTACTACACTATGAGTACTCCCCTGTGTCTCCTGTGAGGAGCTTCTTGCCTTTTCACAGCCCCTCAGGATCTTCTAGGACGGGGGAGACTTTTCTCAGATTGGCATCTTTCTGACCTGCTGGACCACACTTTCACCACATGAGGGCGCAGGACACCTACCTTTCCCGGCTATTCTTCTGACCAGATCCGAGTGGAGAAGGCGATCTCATAGGATATATACACACATGCGTTTTAATTTACGCTTTCTGGTTAGTGTAAATTTCCACCATTTGCACTAGGAATCACGGAGCACTCCTTTCACCGGACTGTGTTTATCACTCTTAAGCGCTGCATTTATATATTTATGTATTGTGGGACTTCTTATGCGTTTTCCTATATGTTCAGCTGCTGCCACCAGTATTGAGCGCTTACTGTTTATTTTATTCTAAAAAAAAATTGGTATCAGTGTCCGTTAGTGTCAATGTCAGTGTCAGTGTGTTTTAGGTAAAAAAAGACAAAAACAAAATGTTCACTATTGTTTCTGGGCTGTACTACTGGTACAAACAACAAATAACATACACATATATGGTATCGCTGCAATTGTCAAGAGCTGGAGAATTTATTTTGGGTTGTTCTTTGGTGGTGGGTTATGGTAGTAACAAGAAACACAGCTAAATAAAAAATTTTTTTTTTTTTTACTATTTTGGGCCAGTTTTCTTTTGATAATGAAAAAAAATCAGGAAATATCCATTACCATTTACCACCAAATGAAAGCCCAATTTGTCCTGAGGTATAATTCACCTGGATGTACAAAGTAGTTGTGATGATATGTACAGTTTTACTAACACATATCAACATTGCAAAATTGTGCTTAGGCATTTAGATTTTTTTTACCCTTAGGCGTGAAGGGATTAACATGTCAAAATATGTTCGACACAGTTGACCACCCCCTCCTCCTCAAAATACTACACTCCCTCGGCCTCAGAGATTCTGCTCTCTCCTGGCTCTCATCCTACCTGTCACAACGCTCTTTCAGCGTTACCTATAATGCTACCACCTCCCCCTCACTCCCCCTCTCTGTTGGGGTCCCTCAAGGCTCTGTCCTTGGGCCCCTTCTCTTCTCCATCTACACCTCCTCCCTTGGCCAACTCATACACTCTCACGGCTTCAACTACCACCTCTATGCCGACGACACACAAATCTATCTCTCAACCCCCCACCGCACCCCCTCGGTCTCTGCCCAAATCACACACCTACTGAGCGACATATCAGATTGGATGTCGCTCCACTTCCTTAAACTGAATCTCTCCAAAACCGAGCTCCTTGTCTTCCCCCCAGCCCGAACCCCACCCCCCATTGACTTCTACATCACATCCAACAACGCCAATATCAAACCCGCTCTGCAGGCCAGAGTACTTGGTGTCATTCTGGACTCCAACCTATCCTTCCAGCCCCAAGTCCAATCTTTAACAAACTCGTGCAGACTCCACCTCCGCAACATCGCCAAAATCCGCACGTTCCTAACCCCAGAAACCACTAAACAGCTCATCCACTCCCTCATCATATCACGACTCGACTACTGCAACTCCCTCCTCACTGGCCTGCCTCGCCGCTGGCTATCCCCGCTTCAGTCGATCCTGAATACGGTTGCCAGACTCATTCACCTTTCCAACCGCTCCATTTCCGCCACCCCCCTCTGCCAATCCCTCCACTGGCTTCCGATTGCGCAACGGATCAAATTTAAAATCCTAACACTGACGTACAAAGCTGTCCACCATACTGCCCCGAACTACATCACTGACCTAATATCCAAGTACCGCCCAGCACGCACACTCCGCTCCTCACAAGACCTCCTTCTCTCTAGTTCCCTGGTCTCCTCCTCCCATGCCCGCCTCCAGGACTTCTCCAGGGTGTCACCCATCCTCTGGAACTCCCTGCCCCAACCCATCAGATTATCACCTACTCTCCTCTCCTTTAGGCGCACCCTGAAAACCCATCTCTTCAGGGAAGCCTACCTCACCCCCTGCTAACTTGCTGACCTCCTCCACTCTTCCTATCACTCCATCCCCCACAGCTATCTCCTCCTGTACCACTATCCCATCCCTTCTAGATTGTAAGCTCGAAAGAGCAGGGCCCTCGATCCCCTCATGTTTTGCATTGTATTGGTATTGTTCTGTCACATGTTCTGTCCCCCTTTGTAATGTACAGCGCTGAGTGAACTATTGGCGCTTTATAAATACTGTATAATAATAATAATATGTAGGGACAGAAAATTAATAAAAGTTCAATAACAGGAGATGGAATATGATTTCAATCTTGCAAAACTCAAACTTTGTACAAACACAAAAAAGCACAGCAAAGCACATACAGTCTGAACTTACAAAGGAGCCTCTAAAGCATTGCACTTGTGATCAGCAGATCACTGGTGCCATGCAGGTCTCTCCCTGACCTGTCACTGTATCTGTGTGCTCGTACATCCCATATGGAAAAGCAGCTACTTACTGACAGGAAGGCTCAATTAACTACCACGTTGCTGTGGAGCACCTTGATGAGCTGTGGTAGTTCATTGAAAACTACAATCTGACAGCTACAAAGGTTGCCGAGGCTTGTAGTATTCCCAGTCACAGTATGGGAAATGCATAGCCCTGCACAATCGCTTTTTTTAAAAATTGTGGCAGCTAGTGGGGAGGAGAAGACCCCCCCACTAGCTGTCATGCTGGGATCGGGGGAGTGCGGGGCCGGTCCAATCATAACATGCTGCATGATGCACCCTGAATATGGGTGTAACATGTAACATGTTATGAAAGGTGAACTTATCCTTTAAAGATTTTTATTCATCCAGGTCATGGTATAGTTAGCAGCAGTTAGTCACATTCAACTAGACTGTCCTGCAATTTTGAAGACATTTCACCATTTGTCCAATTCAGTGTTGACAACATATCCCAGTGCCTATACCCATGTAATTGTTCAAAGCATGAACAACAGAATATAAAAAAAAGGGTAACACTGCAGAGGTGGCTGGACTGACATGGGGGGGTAACAGTAGCCTTTGTTTTTGGGTCAGTGCTGCCAGAAGGATTTGGGTGGCTGCTGTCTTCTGTAGGTCTAGGAGTGAATTTTCAGTCATAAACTCAAAATATTACAGAATTGCAAAAATGGCAGATCTGCCTCAAACCCAAAGTTTTGAATTCAAACCTCATCTCTACTTGTAGCACCTCCAGCAATGAATGTATGCAATGGCAAATGGCACTGGGGTGTGCTATATTGGGTTGGGCTTCATGTTCGAGTCAAACCTGGGCGGTTCGTATGTTCGGTGAACACACGATTGGTTAGGGCAATTGACAGGCTGTTCGCCCCACAATACACTGCGCCTTGATATTGCATTGTGATTGGCTAAAGCAATGCACCTGACCACAGGTCAGGTGCAATGCTTTGGCCAATCACAGCACATGATGACATCACAAGGGGACGGGGGTAACCTCGCCTCCTTGTGCTGTCATCGCAGTATTTAAGAACTATCATCCCGGCACAGCTTTCAGATGGAGCCAGCATCGAGAGTGAAGTGGTTTTTTTTGAGTCATCGGTGGCAGCAGGCATCGTGATTTGATATTGGATCTACTTTGGGGGACTTTTTTTCTTTTTAATAAAGGATTTGTCAAAGCCTGTCTCCTTAATACAAAGTGCAGCTTTAAGATAAAAAAGCAAAAGTCCAATGGAGAAATCAGAGAAAGATATCATTGCAGGGTAACAGGACACAATCTGTGATGAAATGTATAACGTGCATAGATATCCAAGTGCAGATGGTGTACACTCCCCTTCACCAAACAAAATTACAGCCGCTCACCTCCAGGGTATGACCTCTGAATTAAAAGAAATGTCAGACATTATATTTCCCCACTGGGGCATATATACTGAAGACTCCAATCAGTCTTGAACGATACATATTCCAATCAATCCAAACCCCATATGGAAAGAGGAAAAGGCAAAAGAATAGTGCTCTCAGTATGATAAACTTTTATAAAAATAATAAAAACACTTACAAAGAAGGCACTTTTACCCAAAGTGCATAACCAAGCGCTCAGAATCACAAAGCATGGATGCAAGATAGCCGCAGGTGACGTCACAGGCGTGGCTCCTTCCTCCCGTACACGTTATGTCCTAGGGCCGGACTTCAGCAGCGGGAACGGAGCCATGCAATCACCCACATTGCTTATGAAGCATCACCGCTGTCATAGCGACACGGACACACTCATAAGAAAGGGAAAACAAAGCTGGGGCAAGCATGGGGCCCGTATAACACACACAGAAAATTCCCTTGCCGCCACAGCTGCATATAATCATTAATATAAATTCTGGTGTATTTGTATAGCAACTTTACCAGTGTCTCCTACAAGCTAATAGCTGCCTGTCACAGATTACATAAAAAATTATATAAAAAAATTAACTAACAATCCAAAATAAAACAATTAAAATCAAATTCAACATTAGATGTCATAACCTTAGTGACATCTGGGACCAAATATAATTACCCTTCCCCAATGTTGACTCACTTTCTCAATAGCCCAAAACTTTAAACCTTTTGGGTCACGATTGTGACACAATCTAAAGTGCTTAGATACACTATTGGTTTTCACCCCCTTTTAATGTTGGTAACATGCTCCCTCAATCTAACCTGAAGGGGTCTACAAGTCCTGCCCACATATTGGAGGCCGATACTTGGCTCTGTATTCTCTAAAATGGGTAGTTGCTGGGAGTTGGGTGGGGATGGAACCAAAAGATGGTGCTTGGAGGTGGGTAGGGAGTGGAGACAAGGGGTGACTTAGAAGGGAGGAGTACCTGCACCCATTTTCTGAAAAAAAAAAAGCCCTGAAAATATCAGTGTATGTTTTGGGAGTGTGAGCTCTAAAGGAATGGGTAATTTTGTGAAAATTGATGGCAAGATGAATGCAGCATGTTATCAGAAAACACTGGCAGACAATTTGCATTCTTCTTCATGAAAGCTGCGCATGGGACACTATTGAACTTTCCAGAAGGACAATAACCCTAAGCACAAGGCCAAGTTGACTCTTCAGTGGTTACAGCAGAAAAAGATGAAGGTCCTGGAGTGGCCATCACAGTCTCTTGATCTTAATATATCTGAACAACTCTGAGGAGATCTCAAATATGCGATTCATGCAAGAAGAGCAAAAACGTTGCATGACCTGGAGGTATTTTTCCAAGACAAATGGACAGCTATACCACCTACAATAAATATTATACAATAGATAGATAGATAGATAGATAGATAGATAGATAGACAGACACAGAGTATATTTACAATATCAACTGTACAAAATGGTTGTTAAATGATTCTTTATTCATTTATTGTATTGTTTTGGTTCTGATAAAGAGGGCCCACGTGCACTTCCAAAACAAGTTGGTTAAAGCTTATCACATGGCTAAACACAGCTGATCTTGAATTTCAGATGAACTGAAATTTGAACCAAATTTCATGGATTTGGATGGCAAACTCCAAATCTAAATTTATTATTTATTATTATTGGCGAGTCGAACTTCCAAAAGGCTTCTAGGAGAAAGGAATAAAAAACTGCTTCAACTGCTGTTTCTGACCTATATTTGCTTTTGTTATTTCCTGAGAACCTTTAGCTTGACTGACAGTGCCACCAGGTCTCACCTTTTCATCTTAATATTCCTGGTAAAAATGTTAAGGGAAGCGACTCAGGTAGGTCTTCTTGGAGCTTCCCAACCATTCTGCACAATTCTGTATCATCCTCTACTCTACAATGCAAACATTCTAAGAAATTCCAAGGTTCTGAGGTTAGCAAATGTTTTGATATTTTGGCCAAACCACTGCTGATTGAACTTTTCAGGAGTTGCTCATCTCTAATTATACATTTTTGGACTTTGTGGCATTCTCATCTCCTTTAATGAAGATTATTTCCTAGGGACCTAAGGTTACAGTACTCCAGCTGCCTATGAACTATACCAGTGTCAAGTTTGGGGATTTTTTTCTCTACTAACCACCAATGTATTGAGGTAGGTACGGTATGTTAAAATGCCCATTTTATTCCTTCTTCACAATTCTTCCTACCAAACCTAAAGTAATTCTGGTAAAAAGTAATTGTAAAGAATGTGAAATGTATTATTGATACAGAAACTAACAACCTTATGCCTCAAAGAAAAAAAAAATTCCCCAAAATTTACAAAACACATTCATAGAACTCATAGATGTTTATTACAATGTTCTAACAAATTTTATATATGTTCAAGGTAGTTCTTTTAAAGGTATCCTGTGGAGATAGAAATATGGGACCATACATTATTGGCCTGATCTTTCTGCTATAATGCTAGATATCTAATCTTGATACAACCATTTTCAGCTTGAACTGCAGAGCAGCCACGGATAGAATTCACAGAGAGACTGCCTAACAGAGAAACTAAATAAGAAGCCAACAGATCATGTAGCTCAGTGTCCTATTATTCTTCTAGAGGAACTGGGCAACTTCTTAAATTCAGATGTGCAGCACACTGAGTGGATTCTGAATTGTTGAGAAGTTCGCCCCTTTCCTATTAGGGGCTCTATAGTGGAATCCCATCATGACAATCAAAACCCATGCAGTGTGAGATGACTGCAAGTCAGGCCCTTTTGAGATGGATGAAACCTAAGACCAAGACCATACACTACTATTCATTAAATGGTTTTTACAATACTACACCCAGATGGCACTTGTTTTTTTCCTCCTTTGAAACAGTTACTTTTGAAACTTTGTAGTACCAACGAGTTAAAGTTGATTACTGATTACGTGTTAGCAGTACGTTAGGGATTAATTAAATTTAAATTGTAAGCTGTTTGTTGCAAGATAGAAGTTCTCACATACTGTACCTCTGTAGGAAATCATCTTGCATAACTAATAGTGGGGAACATTGAGTGAGGGGAGTACTGGTACCATGAGATAAGAAGAGAGTTTTATTATCATGACATAGAACAAGTGAAAACAAGTTATGGTCATCTGTCTTAGTTCAAAGTATAGGTTATGTTCTTTTGCCTTCATTCAGGACTGGGATGCTCTCTTGGACATCCTTGGGCCCCTGGCCAGGGTTCAGTTTGTGCAATAGGGCCATCATACTTGGTAACCACCATCAACATTTTTAATAAACTTAAATCAGGCTGTTGCAAGGTATAAAAGGTGGGTATTCCCTCAATCAGATTGGAGCCTTACCTGCGACTGGATGCACTGTGCAGGACTCATTTGTTCCTGATTGAGATTCAGGCCTGGCTCTAATGGGGCTCCCCAGATGAAGTATGGGCCTGGATGTTGTTTGCAACTCTTTCAGGGATGTAATGTTTTCTAACTTATGTATTGCCCTACTAAGTATATGCATAATTACTTTATTAATAATATGTAGCACTGTTTCATTGACTGTATGTAGATGAGGTTGACTGTTAATCAAAGGTAAATAAAATGAATAGTTGATTCCTGAGTTACTTTGTTTCAAGTTCTGTTGATTAGGCAATACAGATTTTAAAATGTAGATCTAAATAGTTATCAAAATAAAAAAAACACTAACAATTTGATGTAATTCAACCACATTTTATTGAATATTTGTTTAAGAAACAGAGGTATACAGGCACACCCAATAGCTTTTTTTAAATTTCTTTAAATAGAAACTAATATTCTAAAACAAATCTTTAGAAATGTGAAAGAAACATTTTCTGTAAACTTTTCTTAAAGGAATGTAGTAGGAAAAAAGTTAACAACCACAAACTCTGGTGTTCACCAACATTTAATTTAAAAAATAAACTAGCTAGTGGTGCTTAGATTAAAAATCCTACCAACCTTATTCAGAAAGGCAGCAAAGATTACGTTTGAAACTGTTGACAAAAAAAGCGCTTTGTCTTTCACACTCTAAACCCAAATTTAATTTAAATTAGTTTCAGTTTAAAGAAAAAAGACACAGGAATGTAAAGTAATCACTTCTTCCCTAGCATCCTTAGTTGCATTGCAACAACTGAGATAAAATTTAAAAACAAAAAAAAATAAAAATAAGCAAATGACTCTATCGTTTTCTGCATAAAATCAGAGTTACAAAAATTGGCATAATTTACAAACAAACCCATTTGAGTTAGTACCAGAAATAAGCACTGAAGGTCTTGGTTTAAAAAAAAATATGAAAGCACCACATGATGTAAAATGTTTTAAACACAGAATCCCTGAAAAAAAAATAATTTGTTTGAACTGCAAGAATACAGAGATTCAAGATTTATGTAAGAAATGGTGGCCATTCATGAAGTGGTATAGCTTTGTCTACGTTTTATTTCCAAACGTTTGTATATAGCACAAGATCACAACCTATTGTAGGTAATTGTGGAGGGTGGTATATTAGGAACTATTCATTATCTTTTATACATTCAGGGTTTTTTTGGTTCATGCTCAAAAATGCTCCACCCATAGAAAGAATTTTATACAAATATATTTGTGCAAGATGGCAGACAATCCAAATGATCCTTATTCCAATGTAGCATACTCCTTGACAAGTTCACACACTGGTCTTCTAGAATTCTGATAGCAGTAATCGGTTCTCATGAATTTATGACTTGTGACTTCTCCTTTGCTTTCTTCTCACTGTTGGTCCTGTTAAAGATTAGTAAATAGGATCAGTTCACAGTAAAAAAATATACGACCACAGTCATACACAGGAACCCATCACCAGTGTTAGAACCTGTTCAAACAGTTTTTAGTTTACAGACATTTGGGTTCTATTTTACTAAAGTGGGAAATAAGGTGAAATACAGTTTAATGAGTCTATTCTCATTCTAGACATCCAGTAATTTGGAAAAGAAGCTCTATTTGTTAATGACTGGCTATTTGTGATTACACCATTTCACTGATATTCACTAACCTTTATAGCTACAGGCACTATGGAGTAATTATTCCTAAAAAAATTACAACAGTGAGACATTAGGTTGCAGCTGGTTTCTGAACTGCTCACAGCACTTGCTAATTGTTTGCATTCGAAAGTAGACAGGCTGCCAAGTCCCTGCTTGCAGAGGTAACAAAGGGGCTGAGCTGAGAATTCATTGTTTTTGTTATGAACTTTGAGGATTCATTTATTCCAGTGTGTGTAGCTATATAGATCAGTGAAGGCTTGATTTAAATCTCTCCTACTGCTATGAAGTATAACTAAATATTTGAATGCCCATAGCCTGGTCATATGGTCACATTAATGATTGGACAGTTCAGTCTTTAGGTCTGCCCTTATAGGGGTGTGCTGGCTTTGTCAGCTGTTGCTGTCTGTCGCCAGACCCCTGTTTATCACTATGATGAATAAGGCTGCCCTTAGGATCCAGTGTATAATAGGGAAAGATCTGACAATCTGCATACACAAATAGCTACTGATTAACACCTGCCCACGCATGTTGAAATATAAATGACTTATCCTTTGAAAAAGCTGCTTTTAATTGGTTTCTCTAATTTGAAAAGGTTGACTATTCATAAGGCGATCAGATAAAACAATATATAAATACACATTACAGACAAAAAAAAGACTGGCATGCTGTTAGGGCAAAAGCATAGCATTAGTGAAGCTCTACCTTATACTGCAAGGCCATGTGAGTGCAAATTAGCCTAAAACACAAAAGTAAGAGTTCAGTGATTGGATTTTCCAGTATCAGTGTAGGAGCACCTCTAGCTCTGAGTCATACACAATTATTCTTACAAGATGGTTCTTAGTTAAATACATTTAAGCACAGTCAATGTTATGAAAGAGGTCAGTGATGTATGTCATTTTAATACAGTTAATAATTAGCTCTTATCTCCACCATAGTAAGAAATACAAATGTTCCAATTTCTTTGATATGCATTCTTTCGTCTGTATCATGTATCATTAATGAAAGGAGAAGTACAGTCAAAGCTTGGTCCAGGCTGGGGAAAGATTGAGACCATATGGTCAGGATCCATCGAGAAGAAGCGAGCTGCTGAGAGACTGAGCCAGTCGCTCCCACCACCTCCACAGCCCGGGGGGGGGACGCAGAGCAGAGAGCTGTGACTGGCATGCTCTCTGCTCAAATCGGTGAGGAGAACTGAGTGATCAGTGGTGTTTGCTTGCTCAGTTCTTACCCTTAGAGCCGACGGGGACATATGCAGCATTGAATTGATGCTGCATCCACCTAGGTAAGTATGATTTTTAAAAAAACAAAAAATATTTCTCTTTTAAAGATACATACAACTGTCTGTTTTTGTCAAGAGGGTAACGTTGTGATTTTTACATCGTATTTTTGGTTGTTATGAGCATGAACATTTTTCTTTTAAACTTTTTTTTAATAAATTCACTCATACACTCAGTGATGGAAAAAGGTTTTTTTGGGCAAAATAAATGAATCTTATTTATATGATTATATATTGCATGCATCTTACAATGTGTAAATCTCACTTCTAACTGAAACCTTAAACATATGGTTTGATATTTTGAAAAGAACTGAAACAAGCCTGAAACAAGATGCAAATGCAAATAAATGATTATGTAAGCCACAAGCTGTACTGTATACCAGTAGTTCTTATTGCATAAGTAATAGCCTTAAGGTATCATTTGCAATGCTTTGCAATTTAGACAGAAATGAGGACTAAAGCTCTTGCTTATATGAAATACATTCTACATGTATCTTTTGATTAGTTTCAGAAGCTAATTTGAAAATGTGACAATTATACGTTAAAGGCAAATTGTTTTATATTTGATAATAATAAATCCAAAGAAAATAGGAAATACAAACTCCAAATCCCAAATGCTCAAGTCAAAAGCCAAAAGCAAAGTACTCTTTCTGCAATATAACTTCATGTATAGAAAACCAACAGTATAAAATAATCGTATTCAAAACATGTTGCATATACAGTACCTTAACTAATACTAACCAATTGTAAATTAACTTTCAATAACCCAACTAAGTAGATGGAATAGATGGAAGGCAATATTTCACTGCTTAATATTACAGCATATTATAGCTTTTTAAACACTGTTAATGGATGAAACTTACATTGGTTTCCAAGTAATGTAAAAACAGTGTAATTGGTGTAAAATATATATTTCATAATATATATTTGTTATATTTAATTAGTGTAAAAATATATTTAATATCCACTTTGCACACACTTACAATTTATTTGTTTGTAGTTAATTTGACATAAGTACTGTTTAGCCACCCAAGTCACTATCCTCAGAAGTGAAATATTACAGAACCGAAGAACATACAATTATACGGATTAAACAACTTTCAAGGTTTCAGGAACTGATGACTAATAGGAATGACTTTATTCATCAAGTCATTTAAATATTCCATTGTATCTTTCCAAGTAGGCAGTATTTCAAAATGAATGTTATTTTCCTTTTCTTTTCTCTATATATCTTTTTTCTGCTAATAAAAGTGAGTCTCACATCATTATTCCTAATAGTTGCCTTCTGTTATCTTACTTTGCTACGTCCTGAACTATTAAATGGGATATCCATTATTTTCTTTGCACACCTCTTAAAGACACACAGTCAACAAAAAAGCTGTATGCAGCTGCTGTTTGAGTATTTAATTTAAAGATACTTTTTACCTTGCAGGGATACATTGAAACATAAGATCAGTAGTGCATGTGACCTCAATTTTGTAGGGTCATGGAATTGAGTCCTCCAATATCTATTTAACTCAGTACACAGAGAGAGGGTAGCAGTTACAATTTTTGGTTCAATGTTGGATAGATTTGTGCACCTTCTCCACAATCATATCACTATTGTTCCATAGTGTACAGTGTCACCTCATGGTAAAACATGTATTTCCAAGGCAGTTAATGAATGTGCGAAGCTGAGTCTTGGTACAGTCCCAAGTCCTTAGCATTATCTATGCCACACAATATCAGTGGCTGCTAAGTTAATCATTTAGAAGATATCCTCATTGGTGCACAATGTGGCCTATTACTAGCAGTCCAAAAATGTTTAGCAGATACTAATAATGTAACAAGCATGTTTGCCTATAGTAGCTCAAATTCCAAGATCAGTCAAGATCTTGTCATGTTTGGTCAAGATCAGTCAAGACTTTTTATCCTGGTGCAACACACCGGATTGGTAGTTATCTTAGAGGTTGGTTTAATAAAGGCAAATAGACTGTACATGTTGCAAGTGCAGTTGCACTCTGCAAGGGTATTTGCTCCAGAAATTAGCATATGAGGTGAAGTTTCACTTTGCAAAAAATACCCAATCACATGCAAAGAAAATTAAAAAAAAAAGTTTTTGCTTGCACATGATTGGATGATGGAAGTCAACAGAGCTTTCCCTCATTTACTAAGCTCTGGAATAATCGTCTTGCAATGAAGCTCTGTTGGCTTACATCATTCAATCATGCGCAAGCAAAAACACAGTATTTTTTCTTGCATGTGATTGGGCATTCTTCGCAAAGCTTCATGTTGTTTGCTAAGCTCTGTAGCAAATGTCTTTGCAAAGTGCACAGTCTAGTTGCCTTCAGTAAATCAGCCTCTCAGTTTACACCATCATTTCTAATCCTGGCTTATGCTTTAGGAACAATAGCAGTTCCTAACAGCTTTGGAAGGTATCTCTTCTGGGACACGGGGTTTATTTATTAAAGGTAAACAGACTGTTCACTTTGCAAGTGCAGTTTACCCCAAGGTAAGAAAAAAGGTGATTCTCTGCTGACTTCAATTTCCCAGTCATGTGCACGCAAAAATATTTTTTTACTTTTCCTGCACATCATTGGGTATTCTTTGCAAAGTGAATTTTCACCCCAATCACTAACCATAGGTAAAATTCCTTTGCAAAGTGAACAGACATTTTGCCATATAGTAAATCAATGCCAATGTGTCTAGTGTACCTTATGACGCATAAAATCCCACCTTGCATTGGCAGTTCAATGATGTGTGGAACTATTCTTCACATAGTGAGTACAGTCTGCTTGCATTGCTACAGCTCAGCTATCCCTCCATGATTTTGTTCTAAATAATATTTAAGCATGTATTACCCCTGAGCAAATCTTCCCTTATTTTATGCTATATCAGTTCTCTCATGAAACATTTTAAAACATGTTTTAGCTTGATTTCTGAAAGGCTTGTAGGCAATAGTATACTTTATTTACGATGAATAAATATCTTTGAATCGCATAAAACTATGAGTCTGTCCTCCGTATCAGTGTTAATATGACTGATTAGAGCTTTGCAGATTAATCTATGCTAAATGATAATATTAACAATCATGTAAAATGCTCAGGATTAGGAAAGAAGCAGTGCCTAGCTTCAGCCAGCTCTTTACTATAAACATACCAAAAAGCTTCATAAGTTTCCTAAAACATTTATTATCCTAAAAATAATTAAAACATCTTATTCTACCTGCATATACTTGATCAATTTTGTATTGGCGATACACTTATAGTTGAAATCCCTCATTATTACAACTCTGAATATTGAAATATTTTTTTTTAAATAGAGTGGCGGTTTAAATTAAAAATGTTTACACAACTGATACGGAAATTACAGTTTTGAATTGTGAAAGAGAGAGACTTGGTTCTCACAGTTCATGGTATAATATGTGAGTTAATATTTGAGTGGCTCTTTGTATCAGAAGGTATATTGTAACTACCAGTGAGGTAGTGGTCCCATCGGTTGTTGGAGCACCAGTAAGCATTGCAACATACACGAATGCCACCACAAAAAAAAAATGCTTGATCACAACCATGCACAGACATTCTTTTAGCACACTCCCTTGGCAATGAAAACTTCCCTTTTTGGGGTATAACATAATAAAGATGTTAAATTATAAAAAATCAAAAAACATAACATACCTTGTATCCTTCTGACAGTCTGTACTTTCCTGGTCTGAGGTTCTAGATAAAAAACGAACAGAAGAAAGAATAAGACAACTGCACTAAGTGCGAAAGCAATATCATTATCTAAAAGGACCATAAAAAGCCTGATCAATCTTTTGTAATAAGACTAGGAGATGTCTTCTGCTTTCTCACGGTTTGCTTACAAAATAAAAAATAAACACAGGGCTATTTTCCTGTTGACGCCGAGCAAATTGATATCAATACATTCTGCCCAATTGTTAGACTTACTAGTTTAAAAGGTTTTATAAAAACATGATGACACTATTTGATAATATTTCTTTATAGTCCTTATTAATGGTCCTAAATTTCTAACCTTACCAATGTTTCCAACCTTCAAACTGATTTATGTCCCAGTTGACATAATATAATAAAATTTTCACAAATTCCCATTTGTTTACACTTCTTGAAATCTAACATTTTCCAATGCCAACATGTTACATCTAACAATCTGGTATGTACACCTATTCAGACAGTTTCTGCAATATATTCCTGGTCACTTATATACATCTAACCACTAATGAAGAGAAACTATTAAAATATAGATTTTTTTGGTTAGGTTAAAACTTTATATATAAGCTTACCTAAGGATTTGAGCGACATTTTCTATCCTGGGTATGCAGGAATAGCCACCAAATAGTTATATTAGCTCAATGTGTTTAGATGCAAACTTAATATTTGCCTTCAGACTATTTATTACTGTCAATGTTTTAAAGAAAACATTAAGGTGTATATATCAAGCTTAACGCTTGTAAAGTTGATGTGCCTGCTCTAAGAACATTCTATCGCCAAATACATACAAAGTGACCATGGCCATGTATAAGAATCAATCTTACTTTTACCTATATTGATATCATTCATTATTAGATATTAGTATGGTATGGGCTTTAGTAGAAAACTACAACACTAATAGGATGCAAATGAAAACATACTGGTAATATCCAAAGTTCTATGAAAACTTTGTCCTGTGTTTGATGACATTCAGGGTACCAGTACTCCAGAAGGGCAATGTGTATTCTATCACAGCACTATACACACACACACACACTATATCATCACTGAATGATTGTTGTGATTATAACAAAAGTTTTGTTTTGGTTTTTTTTTAAATTACCATTTTACTTTACTGTCATGTCACCAATATCACCAAGCTTACCTTTCAGCCTCTGTATATGCTCAATTGGTGGGAGTGGTTCGGGCACACTCTGCTGTTCTCATTTTACATAGTGCCCCGTTCTAAACTAGATTTACCTTGAGTGGATTGTGGGCAGATTATATAGAGGAATGAGTGACTCTATATGGTTATTGCTGGCCAGTCTGCATTGGTGTGATGACAACTCCCCTTTTGGTCCAGATTGTCACTGGTAGTTTGGCTGAGGCTGGAAATACTGCATGAAGCTGGCTGTCATGGAGACTGGAAATTAAAGTTATGTATAAAATTCAGGAGAAGACTATGAAAAAGTCTCCTTAAAAAAAATGTACAGCACCAAGGGAACCATGAGGGGATAAAACAAGGTAAGCTTGGAGTTCTGATTCCAACATCCTATGGATTGTGTGCATAATATAAACCTTTTGTGGAATACTTGCTCCTTGTAGCTTATACATTACACTTTTATAGTTCAGTTTTAAAGGGCCCATAGACTTTAGACGGTGGCTAGATATGAGCAAACAGTGGCAGAATGATCCCCCCCACCTAATCCATATATATGCATACATATTATATTAGTATGCTTATGTATATCACAGCTAGACACATCTAAAAAATATAAGCCACACTCCAAAACTTGGCTTTTTTTCTGTATTTAATTTGTCAAAATAAGAAAAGAATACATACATTGTTGTCTCCACCCAAAGCCACCTTCCTTGATGAGTTTCACCACTGCTGGCTTGTGAGTGTATGTAGTTTCTTCCTTTTTTGACAAATTACATACAGAAAGAAGAGCTAGGTTTTGGTGTATGGCTTATATTTTTTATAATTTGATTGAGTGTGGAGATAGGCTGTGAAAGCCAGGACCTGGACCATCCTTGTGGGTTGAAAAGAGCAAGTCTGAAGTGGAGCCATTGGATTGGGTATATTACAGCTAGATAAATAATATGTTTTGGGCCATAAAAACCAATACATAAATTTTTATCCCAATAAAACTTTGAGAATGTCTACCATGGTTTGCCATATCCTACAGTCAACCTAATTGTGATCTTTTTCTTCCTGTGATGAGCATTTTACATCAATGAGCACCTTTACAAACAAGATCATGTTCTTTAGGTACAACTGCATATTATGATTATATAACAGCACGTTAGCACAGAAATATACACTGGTTTTCAATTGTTAATTAGTTATGAATCATTTTGTGTTAGATACCAAAAATAGCGAAGTTAAAAAATATTATGATTAATCAACATTGGCAACGGTCTACCAAACACATGCTATAAAGAGGGTTTAGGGGAGGAATGAATCCTTGTTTTTATTATTCTTTTTAAAAAATGTTTTTATTTCTTTCAAATATGTCTTTATTATGTTTTTCAATTAAAAAGACAAAAAGATGACGCAAACAAATGTTCATTGTCCCCTTTTGTTAGTTGTTTTTTTAAAGACTAAATTGCATCACAAAGGAGCTCCCAAACAAATTAAATTTTTTTACTTCTGAAATTGTTTCAATTGCTGTGAATAACTGTATAGAACTGAGAAATGTAAAATCTACAACTTTAGTCTTTAAAAAGAAGTGATTTCACCAGATAGCTTACCATCACCAGCATATTCTGTGTTATGTGTTATTAGTTGCTCAGTTTCACTTACTAACCTCCCTGGAGAAGCCTTTTCAGTTCTTCATCATCAAGTAATTGTGTTTCACCTTCAATGTACTTGGATACCTTGGTGACTTCTGATAGGATACATGTTTATGGCATCAATGTTCAGGAATGTATGTATGAACCAGAGGGTTGACATAACCCATACAGCAGTATTTATTGCATACAGGGCTCAAAGAAAAGGAATTGGAGACCCTATTATTATTGAACCTAAATATGCCTATTTTATTAACAGACAGATGGGGAATGCATACTCAGCCATGTAGGTATGTTGGTCCTGGAAAAACAGAACTCTACACATGGAATGGAACATCTGAATATAAAATTAATTTCAACATGACACCAATAATACTATGGTAAACCTCATATGTACTTACTGAATGAGTTACTAAATATTTGCCACACCAGTAATCTTAGTAGAATCAAACAACCAATCAGACTATTACACGGGTTAGTGTAGCAGATATTTTGTTATTTATTCACAGAGATTCTGAAACTAAGATGAATTTTTTAAGTCTCCATCCAGCCTATTGTACCAGTCAATGGAAGCAACAAATCATTGATCAAATAAGATAGGTCACCAATAACCTACATCTAATCTGTTAAAACAATTTTAAATAAAACTAGAATGCTAAAGTAAAGTGTTTTGTTCATTACAAACAATTCACTTTATTATCACATGCTAAAAATCTCACTTTTTTTTAGGTGATGGATTACTTTTGCCTTAGTTTTGTTTACCTAAATTGTCCTCTATATCTCCATAAAGACACTATTATTGTTTATGCATACTAACTATAGGGTATATTTACCAATGGTAAACCCAGTGAAGTTTTGTTCGTTTTAATATAACAAGTAAAGGGCATTCAAAATGAAATTACTTTTGGGTGATGGATTGCATCCACACATTGGTGGACATATTTGTGACGGGAAAATAAAAGACATTAAAGGTGATTGGAAACTGTTTGTGCCTCCCAATACATCACTAAACAGATAGTGGATGTGATGTGGAGAAGTCATGCTTGGAATTAATAACAAAACACATTTACTCTGTGAAGTCCTTATTAGAATTTTTAGCATCTTAACTCCCTCCGTGACATTTCTCTATTAGGAAAAGGTTGAATGGCTGCACCCATAGGTGTCCTAAATTATTTTAAAAGCAATATCATGTTACTATGCTATTTCAATATCCATCTCCCATGTTCCTGCTGATGAAGCAGACCTGTGGTATCAAGGATTTTGTATCTTTCTTTCTCCATGAGCTTGAATATGATTAGGAGACTATGTGAATAAAGTAAGGATAACATAGATGTAAAACACTGAAAGCTCAGGGATATATGGTAATTTGTGGTAATTTATGATTAAATTGTTGTTTTAAGCATATGCATCATTTTTTACTCTTGGAAAGGAATAGTATATAAGGATAGGTTTTTTTAATTTATGTTGAAAATAAAGTGATATCTCTTTTAAGCACCTAGCTTGAATTATTCTAGCTTACAAATTCACACTTTTTTTACAAGTTTGTTATTGTTTCATTCAAAATTTAAGTGAATACAATGTTCCTTAATATATTGCTGATGTTATTACAGCACAGCTTACTGGACCTGTCTCTCCGTTTTGTGGTGGCTCAAAATCTTGATTTAAATAAGCAGACTGATCTCTTCACATTCAACTTGTATGCAACAAACTGGTGTTGCTTTTTTCTAGTTTATTAGCTATAATGTAATATTACTATCAGAGGCAGACTGAGGGGCCCCTGGGCAATAGGGAATAATGGGGCCCCTGTGTCCCTGCCCACACTCAAACCACACCAAAAAAGCCTAAGAAAGGTACCAGGGGCATCTCATGGGGCCCCCTTCTGACCCTGGGCCCTCGGGCAGTGCCCGAGTTCCCAAATGGTAAATCCGCCCCTGAATACTATTAAAACACAATTCAACCCCAGTTACTTTTTAAAAACTGGATCTTCTCTCGCTTTCTGTCCTGGTGACACCTGGTCACACCATTATATAAAGGGTGTCACTGGAACATATGAGGGTCCCTTCCCTAATAGAGACACAAACAGTAATACAAAAAACTGTTGGGGGCTCTAAGTAAGCAATAAAATTGTGTTTTATTGCTGCTTGCATCTCTTTTGGGGAGATTTCAGATGACAGGGAATAACACACTTACAGGGTCAGTATCATTCCCCCATTCTATTTAAGACTAGAAAAAAAGTGTCTGGACTTTAAAGCACACCTGTGAAAAAAACCTATGGACATTACATTATTTACATATTCCTAACACACAGCAAATCAGCTTTAAACAAGGCATTCCTGGCCTTTCTAGCTGCCTGTCATATGGAGTTTTTGCTTCTCATATATCCTCAAAGATCACAACAAGGACTCTTGGAACTTGGAAACATCTTTCAGAGTCTTTTGCTGTGAACACTGAAAATGAATTACCCCAAAGTAAATATAGATACAGAGATAAATGAGGGCTGGTTTTGAAGTGTACTTATTGCTTTTATGAATATATAAATACTTTAGTCTGCATAGTCTGGGCACAGGTTCAATATAAGGATAAACCAACCTCTTAGTTTGTAAAATATCCATAATATACAGTAGACTACATGTGATGTGATAATATACACCACATGTGACTACTAAATAGCTAAATTGTACTTTTTCCAATTATAGGATCATAAAAGTATACAAACCTTCCTCTAGTCTCCTTTTGAGTTCATCATCACTAATATCACCTCCGAGACCAGTGGAGACACGAGTGTATTTTATTTCAGGGCCTGTAAACAAATGAATCAGCAAACTCTTAATACAGCCCTGTGCAGCCATCTTTTTACCAAAAAAAGCTAATGGTGAAATAGATAGAAATGTAATACTGGGGAATGTTTTTTTTCCTTTAAGGCAGAAAGAAGTATATGGCTCACCATTTTCTTGGTGGTATACACTTACTTAGCCTGAAAATGCAAATTCTTTATATACTAGAGTGTTTTCGTACTGAAATCCTCAGAAGAGATGATTGGAGAACAAAGTTATGAAAGACCTATCATTTTTACTTTACCTCCTTGGATCACTTTGGTCATTTGAGTTTTGCCTTCCTTTACCAGTTTAAAATCTGGCTCACCTTCAATCACTCTAGTGATCTCAGAAATAGTGGATTCTAACAAAGTTGATTGTAAAAAGGAAAAACAAGAGAACTGAAATGTTTAACATATAAATTTGATTAAATATAATTGTTAAATTAAAACAGAAAAAGACTGTAAATAATTAATAAAGGAGATTCAGTTTCTGTTGTCATACATTTCAGTCTGATTAGGCAGCTGTGACTTTAAAGTGGTTGTAAAACCTTACATATACATACAGTACTGCATACCAAGCTAATCGACTAGTCTCTGGTGATACCCAGGGATGAAATAAATCCTCCTACATAGGTTTCCTGGCTGTAATTCACAGGCTGTGTTCTGGAGCTCTCCTCCCTGCCCCCTTTGATTCCCAGCAAAGCCTGTCTGAAATGACTCATACAGATAGCAGAAGAACAAGACTGCAGACTGAAATCAGACTCAGTGCTTTGGATTAAGGCAAGTAAACACTAAAGAAAGATATGCTTTGTTAATTTTTCATGTTAGAGATTTACAACCAGTTTAGGAATACACAGCTGCAAGTTTTGTGCTCTTGTCTAAGGAAAAATTAAATGGATGAAAAATATAATAATCCATATTAAAAAAAAAAAGTATATAATTTACTCTTGTCTGTACAAATAAAGAGAATCAGAGATCCTGCAATTTTACACTTTACCTTCAACAAACACTTTATTCAGTTCTATTTTTCCTTTGATTACCACCTTCAATCACCCCAGTGGTTTTAGTAATTGTATATACTGATTCATTTCTTTAATAAGTAAAATTATACCATTCCTTGAAATGATTTCTGTGATTACATGTAGTACAAATAGGCATTCCAGCTATTACTAAAGATTATTATTTGGGACTGAAATATTTTGTGTGAGAAAAAAGAAATATAGATTAAGTTGTTATGTTCAAATAAAGGAAGGCAGAATAGACTTTCTTTCTTTTTACTTTACCTCCTTGACTTAGTTTTGTCTAATACGTCTCCTTAACCAGTCTAAATTCTGGCTCACCTTCAATCACTCTAGTGATCTTAATCATGATGGCTTCTGATCATTTTATTTTGAAACAAAAAGTAAAATAATCACACATTTAAGTTACTTTTTCATTTTTTGACGGGACGACAAAGCGGGAAAAACAATGCTAGTAGAGCTTAAGGGTTCGAAATTTGACTTGGCTCAATCCCTTTAGCCACTAGCGACCAGTGTAATTGTGGGTTTATTTTAACTGACATTCAAAGGAGGCAGATCATTCACCATTTCCTATTAATCAAATGCAAAGACACACACACACCAGTATATATTGAACACAAATATGTTTTAAACAAAAACAATGTCTAATTATTTCAGGAATTACAGTATCTCCAGTACAAAAATAAAGTGAATTTCAGTTAACCAAATAACATGCATGTGGATATTACTATAATACCCCTAAATTAATAAAGCATCTATTGCATAAGATGACTTGCGCTCACTATCTCATGTATCATGCAACTGTAGAAGGTAGGTGAGAAAGAAAAAGAGAAGTTCTATAAACACTTATATCATGCCAGCCTCTCCATGTGTCATCTATACAGTCAGTGAATCATGGGTAAATGTTATTACTAGATTTCTGTGGGAAGTGAATAAGAAGGAGGCTTAGTATTAAGCACTGATCATGTACACTGGTGGCAGAGCATTTGAAGGATTATGTAACAAACATTTTAAAGCATACCAAGAACAGACCTTCATTGTTATGAAGATCCTAACTTTAATGTTTACATTGTGCATAAGAAAGTTAAAGGGAGAAATGGTATGAATAGGGAGAACATGTATGTTATATGCAGCAATGGGAAAATGTATTATTACCACCTTGAATGACTTTGGTTATTTTAGTCCCTCCTTCCTTTATCAAGCTGAATTCTGGTTCGCCTTCTACAACTTGGGTGATTCTGGTGATAGAGGGTTCTGAAAAGATGGTTATAAAGAATAAGCAAGTGTAATTGGATGGCTAGATGAATGAATGGCTGAGCCCATGAAGAGATGAAGATTTTGATGATGGCATGATGATAAAGAAGGATTGAAGAGTTCAATGACTGTATAACTTGATTTTAATGAGTGAATTCACTATTGTATGTGTTTTGCCTCAAGGTAAGTTCATGAAAGATATTACTATTAAATCAAATTTTTACTGGCACTGTCCATTGAGATATTATTATATCTCTCCTCAGTGGTGATGTTAACTTACCTCCATGGATAACTTTAGTAATTCTGGTTTCTCCTCCAGGGATTACTCTGACTTCAGGTTTTCCTTCAACAACTTTTGTAACTCTAGTAATGGTTGACTCTAAAATAATAAAGAAAAAGCATTATTACATATACTTTTCCATGCAGTTTTGGTGAAACCTCCCCCCCCCCCCCCCGGAATGGTTTCTGATTGCTTTGCAGAAGGCCATATTGGCATCCTCCTGCCCAACCATCCTTTGATTAAAAAAAATCAAAGGATCCACACGGAAAATTATTTGCAGATGCTGTTTGGGTACTCTGACATCCACCAGCCTTGAATGTCAGAAGATAATAGACATAGTGGGTGATTCACCCATCTGTACTGTATATCATAAATGGAGGAACCTGGTAGATGTTATAGGTGTGTATTTCCAGCCTTATTGCCTCAGAGGGCTCCATACTAGCAGATTCTAACCTTCTTTCTTGCCCTCAATCTCCATGTCTTGGTATGCATAGAAAAAAGACGGCAGTGATGCAAATCCCAAACCTTTAATTTTTAAACATGGAAGAAGGATAATCTGCAATCCTTTTTTATTAGAAATGGAGGCCACTGACACCTGCAATAGAAGAACATTTATACTTAATTCTCCCATGGTGTGTATCTCCTATCTTTCTTCATTTCAATGCTGCAGCTTCTGTAAAACCTTTTGGTATTTAACACTTCCAGGAGTGTCTGATAGCTGTATTCCCTGTTCAGTTCTGTGGTTCCATCCTCCAACTCCTACATCTCTAATGAATATTGTAAAGATATAGAAGTCCAAGAAATAAGCTGCAGCACAGAATGGGGTGCACAGGAGTTTGACATTCCCAGAAATATTGAAATCCACAGTCTTGCAAAAGTGGAGGAAAATCAGGAGTAGCCATCGATAAGGTGAGTATAAATATTCTTCTATTACAGTTTTTGTCTTAATCTAAAAGGGGTACTTTAATGATGATGTAATTTTTATTCTATGAATAGGATGTAGAAATATGCAGGATAAAGCTGCAATAGTATTTTGAATGTTGGACTTAAATCTGCAATGGTACATGTTTTAGAAGTAATTTAGAAAACAAATGGAATGGGATTATTTAAGTCAATCTGAAATAATTTCTTTGCATAAAGTTGATTTAACTGGAATCCATTCAATGTGTCACTCCTTTTTGACCAATGACACCATATTTTTTAAAGAAAAAAGCGAGGCTGATTGATGGAACAAAGAAAGCTAGCAAAAATAAGGTCTACAATAGACAATAGATTACATTTTAAGTCAGATTTGTTTTGTTTCAACTTTCATAATTCAGCTTTGTTGGTTATGCAATGAGAACTTGATAAAAAGTTAAAAAATAGCTATATTTATTTAGGATAAGGGTAAAAAGTTTTTTTTGAGAATAGATTTAGAAACTTTTATACATACTACTGCAATTTATGTTTTTCTTTTAGAGAAAAAGTAAATTTTTTAATTCTAGGTTTACTCAAGTAGGTTCTTTTTTTTAATAAGGTATTTTATTTTATACATTACCTTTATGCCACTTATTCCACATTTCTGTCCATAGAACGCACATTTTATTAATCTTATTTCAAATAATGTACAAAGTAAAATTTTATTAGTACCATGTGGTCATTCTGTGACTTTAAGAGCAAAAACATCCCACGTGAAGCATGTGAAAGCAGAAAGAATAGAGCAGTGAATATTGGTTGTCACTCCAGCTTTAGAAAACAGACACAAAGAGAAGACCTGGAGATTCAATTTAATAGAAAACTTCCATACAATGTGGTGCCTATTAATGGTGATGCATGCATTGTAATAGATAGTGAACACTTGAGCTCATTGCACTATATCACATGCAAACATACTTGTGAACAACTCATCTCAGTAAAAAACAAATTATAGTTGACATTTAGGAAACCAGCAGGCAAAGAGATGATAGTGGCAGCAAAGAGAACATTTGCTTCGTGGTTGTGAGACTGCCTGGCCAACGAGCATGGTGTTTCAAAAACCAAGCGGAAAACATTTTCACAGTATACCTGAGTCTCCTTCCACAAAGAATTCTTGATCCATAAGCCCATCTGATGATTTTGTAAAGTAATATATATTAAGCCTCTTATTATAATTGGTTGTTGGGTTTAGCAAGGGTATCCAACATAGATTTTGACAGCCCCTTTACACCAGACACAGAAGACCAGTCACAGAACCTCCACTGGATTGCCTATAGTCATGAATGTATGGTTGAACTGGACTAACTATGTAACTATGTAGTGTAAAATCTGTTCTAAACTTCAGGACTGTTAGGTGCAGGGGCTTACAACAATGGCATCACTGTATTTTGTGTTTCATGAATACATTATATTTACATTGAGGCTGGTACTATATGGACAATAGAAGTCTCAGCTGTGCAAATGTGCACAGTTCAGAGATTCAGAGGTTACTAAAGATGGTAAGAGGTTTTGTTGACCATTCCTAATCTTAGATGCTTTTTTTGGAGTAGGAGGAGCAGTGGGTCATTGCATGCCTCTTGACTTATAATACTAGCAATGTTAACTGAATTACTTATAGGAAACACAACTGAATTGTATAAAAAGCCTAGCAATGTTAACTGAATTACTTATAGGAAACACAACTGAATTGTATAAAAAGCCTAACTTCAACAATTATATTTTTAGTCTTAGAGCTTTGGGGTTGTAAGGTGCAGGAGCTTACAACAACGGCATCACTGTATTTATTATTAGATAAATAAATTCTATTTACATTGAGGCCAGTATTATATGGGCATTGGAAGCCTCAATTGTACCAATTCTGAAATTCAGAGTTTCAGAGGTCTTGCTGACCTTTCCTATTCTTCGATGGATTTCCTTGAGTTGGGGACTCCATGTTTGTCTATGAACTCACTGGAGAGGTTTTCCATCCCTTCCTGTTCTGTCAGGAAATGAGCAGAATGACAACTACGACAATAAAAATCTTAGAGAAGATCTAACTCTTACATGCTTATTTGAAAATTAAAAATCTAAGAAACATTATTGGATGGAGTGGGCATTTATTTCTACAGAGAGCATGATGTAGATTCATCTTACTTAAAATATGTTATAGACATTATTACCTACAGCTCTTCTAGTTTGTTCCTCTAGATAATACAGAAACAAAGCCGTTTAATAATTTTGCAGATACTGCTAGTCATCCAGGTAGCTACTTTAATCTGTTTCTGTCTTGGATCTGAAGGGACATTATGGGGTTGATTTACTAAAACTGGAGAGTGCAAAATCTGGGGCAGCTCTGCATGGTAGCCAATCGTCTTCTAACTTCATCTTGTTCAACTAAGCTTTTAAATAAAATGAAGCTAATTGGTTTCTATGCAGAGCTGCCCGAGATTTTGCACTCTTCAATTTTAGCAAATCAACCTCTATGTTACCAAACAGTATTTGCTACTGAACATAATGCTATCTTTGTTAAAGTGTATGTACAGTATATATATATATTTATAAGTATTCTGTTATCTTCTATTTCTTTTCCAGAAAATATGAGGCAGATATTAATTAATTTTTCCTGGTCAGATGTTCTGGTTACCTATAGTCTTATAGCAAACACAAAAACTTAGCAAAAGTGCACTGTGACCTGTGCTGTTACCAATAAGATTTCAATATACTGCTGTTTATCATTTGCACTTTGTTAGGTGAATAGCTTTGCTTTGTCTTTTTTTAATATAATAAATAGATTGATATATAAATATTGTATAAAACAAATTATTTTTAAACAGCGAGTACTTTATTAAAATAAAAGAATGCAGCATTTTACTCAGTAATTTTATTGCATACCTCCTGGGATGACTCTGCGAATTGTCTCAGTCCCGCCACCAATTACTTTTGTGATTACTTTTGGCTCTGTTACAAAGAAACAAAGAAATCAATCTCCGATTGATTTAGTTTATGTATACACAATTTGATTCATGAATTACCCCTAAAACTGAAAAAAAAATCATAAACCTTTGCAGGTTTATAGTCTGGACTGTGCTATATCTAGGCCAGGGACGGACTGACAACTCATGGGGCCCCCGGGCAATAGGGGATCATGGGACCCCTGTGTCCTTGCCCAAACTCAAAAAAGCCTATGAAAAAGGTAGCAGGGGCATCTCATGGGGCCCCCTACTGACCCCGGGCCCTAGGGCAGTGCCCGAGTTTCCAAATGGTCAGTCCACCCCTGATCTAGGCCACTATGTAAATGTAATGTCCTGCTTCACATTTTCATTGATTTTAGAGAGTAATGCAAATTAAACATATAAAATTACTAATTTAGTTCATGTGTGTATTATTTTTTAAGGCTACCCTCAGACTTGTTCATACCAAGCAAAACACCATGCATTAACATGGTAAGAATTATTAACTTGAGTAAACACCATAGCTAACAGTAAAATTCATATAATTCCCACAAGTCACAATGGATGCTCAACTGGCCTGTACAGGCATGACAGAGCAAGAATTGTAAAGAATATTAAAACCTCTGATGTTGCATCGACTGGGTAAAAAGTCATGTATATCCAATATGTAGTGAAATATACCATGGTAAGCAATTTTTAAAAGTGGCTTTACACATACCTGAGATGACCTTTGTAGTAATAGTTTTTGTGACTGGAAGAAAGAGAAAATGCTACTTTTGAAAAAGAAGTTCCTTTGTTACATTTATTGATATATGTAAATTACCATATGTAATAAATGTACATGGAAATATCAGTGCAAATTTTTATCTTTGGTTACCAAAGCACTACACATAGTAAAAACCCAAATGAGCCTTCAATTTAAATCAGCTAAATACATTTCAGATGCATTAAAAGAAAGGTGTGTAAAGTAGGGACACACCGATACTATTTTTTGATCAGCGATACTGAGTACTGATACTTTGCAGTGCGATTTCCATCCATACAAAATGTATGGATGCAAATTGCACTTCAAAGGAAGGCATGCGATTTGAACAGGAATGCTATTCCTGTCCAAATTGTTTACAGTTTCCCCACTGCTCCTGTATCAACCCAGGCTTGTTCACACAGGAGTAGTGCCAGAAACCTCCCTGCACTGATCCAAAGCTGAGCGGAGAGTGGGAAAGAAGGAATTGTGGGGATGTATACCTTGGTGTCGGCCATTGGAGGCAGATGCTCAGCTGTATGAAAGGAAAGAAAGCTGTGCAATGCTCCAGATTCTCAGCTGTAGGAGAGGAGAGAAAGACACAGAATTTTAAATCCTTGTGGCTTTCTCTCCTCTCCTTGCAGGGATGACTGTACAGGCTAAATGACTTTTGATTGGTCAGCATCGTCACATTGCTGACCAATCAGAGGCTGTCTAGCCCGTACTGTCATCCCTGAAGGAGAGGAGAGAAAGTCACAGGGATCTGAAATTCCCACGGCTTTCTCTCCTCTCAGTGCAAGGATGACAGTACGGGCTAGATTGCATCTGATTGCTTAGCACCATCACAGTGCTGACCAATCAAAAAACATCTAGCCCATACTGTCATCCCTGCAAAGAGAAAAGAGAAAACCGCAGGGATTTAAAATCCCTGTAGCTTTCTCTCCTCTCCTACAGCTGAGAATCTGAAGCATCTGCCTCCATCCTGTGCCTGATAGCCAACACAGTGTATCCATCTCCACACGCCCTTCTCTCCAACTCTTCGCTCAGCATGGGATAGGTGCAGGCAGGTTTCTTGCATCACTCCTGTGAACTCTAATCCTAGGGTATGACAAGCTTTGATTTACACAGGAGCAGCTGGGAAACCACATGCAATTTGGACAGGATTAGCATTCCTGCTCAAATCACATGCTATTCTTTCTGGTGCAATTTGCATCCATACATTTTGTATTAACACAAATCACAATGCAAAGTATCGGAGCATTTTCACAAGTACCCGTGAAAATACTGAGTATCGGTGCACCCCTAGTGTAAAGTCCCGTTTTCTATACAAAGCAACCACAGCTTCTTTAGAAATGCCTGTTCCCTGCCAGCATGCTATAGAGAAGGACTCTGTCTGTGTTTGGAAGAAGTTGTCTCTCTGTACAGGTCTGATATGTCCCATGCTGAATCAGACCCATAGCTTTGCAATAAGCAAAGCTCATGCTCTCTGTGTATTGGAGAACAATAGATTTGATTCAGCAGGGGGCATGTTGAACCTATGCAGATCGATCATTACTTCTTCACAGATAGAAGGGGTCTTTCTCTACTGCATGCTAGCAGGGTTTCTACTCTGGTTGTGCCTGCTTTCTAAAGAAAACAAACTGTAAGACTTTGCACTTGAAATGTGTTTAACTGATTTAAGTTGGATTGGTTTTAAACTAAACATAAATTTGACACTGCTTTTCCCCCGTTACTACATATACTACAGAGTCTGGCAGCAAGTATTCCTTTTATATTTAAAACAGAAAACACATTTGGATCTGTAGGTCATGTAAGCACTATGGAGCTTATGTATCAATGCATGCTTCTTAAGAACTGGGGTCATTTGCCCATAGCCTCCAACCAAATGTTTAAAGCAGGTCCTATACTAATTGGTAAGTGAATTCTAAGTCCTAGTTGATGCATAAAGCCTACTAATTTTTAACTATGAAAAGCATATACAGGTAGGTTTTTTTATAGGACAATAACATTGATGATATTAATAAGATAGTTAATTCCAATTATTCTTAAAAATTTAGCCCAATGCAAAACACAACTATGCTGTAAAAGTTCTGAAACAGTATTGCTTCACCTGTCTTTAGTATGAAAATGCCTTTGGATCATTTTATCAAAGTTGAATGCCAGAAAAAAATAATTATACGTTGTAAGCTGCATGGTTTCGGAGCTTGGTCAAAAAGCAAATATCAGCAATTCTTTTGTTTGTGGTATCATTTTCCAAGCTGCAATTAAGGGCAGTTATCAAACATGCAAGCTGCCAAACTAAAATCTTCTCAGTAAGTTTGAATAGAACTTTATAAAGAGAGGTTGGGTTAAGGAATTGCAACTCTTATGAAATTAAGGTATTACTTACTGTATCTGGTCAGGGGGATTTCCTGGAATTTGAAGCCCCGGTCATACTAAAAAGAAAAAAAAGGGGATACAATTGACTACAGAACTAAGTTAAAATTAAGCAGTAACCAGTCAATTTTATTTTAAGGCCCCTTTCACATGGGTGATCCAAACAGCTCTGCCAGTCAGTTATTCAGGTGGACATGATCGGATCATCCATGCAGCCCTGTGGATTTAAACAGACATGTGTCCTTTACACCCACCTGCCTCCAATCAAATCTGGTCCAGTAAACAAAACATGAAAGGGGATATGTCCCTCTCCCTCTAGGTAGATCAAAGGATAGTCAGTTGTAAACAGACAGCCGGTTCCTTTACTCCCGACCATCCACAGAGCATAGCTGTGTATGTGTCCGCTCTGCATAAACTGCGCAGCCATGGACCAATCATCCGCCCTTTCTGCTCTGCAGGGGATCAGCAGACAGATGCCCTGCTGAGCAAAGCAGATTCTGCCTTGTGTGTAAGGGACCTAATCCTCCCGGAAAAGTCTGCTTTCTAAAGCTAGTCAAACCCTCGTAGAATTTTGTTCAATATTCTAATAATTAGTGGAGTCAAATTGATTGTATTTAACCATATTGATGAGTAAAATCAAAGGAGCAGGATGGAAATTTTTCTTGACAGAAAACATTTCTAACAACGAATGCAGTTTTCGTTTTGGAAATTAATTTCCAAAATCAATGTTGAAAGCAAATAATGGCATCACTGAATGTAGTGACAACATTTTTCCTATAAACGAATATATGAAAATCTACTGGTATTCCTGGTTTTAGACATGCCAAAACATTGAAATATCTGAAAAGTGAAGTATGTGCAATGACATGATATGGCTATGCATGTCTATGCTGTCTCATGTTTTGGGATGATCATTCAGGGTTCTAATTGTAAATTCAAATTTGACTGCATAGCCTGCTTGTGGGTACTCTGGTTCACAGGTATTGTGCACTTCAATGATGTATTTGGATAATAAAAATACTCTACATGGAAAATTAAACTTGCTTGTAGGCAACATCCAATTGTACTTCTAGGTAGTTGTGAAGACACAGGAGGTTTACTAAAACCAGAGCACTCAGAATTTGGTGCATCTGTGCATGGTAGCCAATCAGCTTCTAACTTCAGCTTGTTCATTTAAGCTTTGACAACAAAACCTGGAAGCTGATTGGTTTCTATGCAGAGCTGCACTAGATTTTGCACTCTCCAGTTTTAGTAAATCAACCCCATTGATCATATACTTTAACATCACAACAGAGATACAAAAGAAGAGAATTACGGATAAATGTTATTAGGTCCACAATGTGAAATTAAGGTCACTTAAATGTAATTTACCCTGATTGTAATGTACTTGATGATTTTATTTAGAATTCCAAGCAGTCTATCATCACCAATGGCCCCATCTGAAAGATGATAACAGTCTCTTAATAATGTAATAATATCTTGGCAAGCAAAACACAATGCAGCAGAGAGAACTTGATTATTGAAGGAGAGGCTGGTCCTTTAGCTTTGACATGTCATATGACAGGAATCTCTTTTGGATTTTTTGTTTCTCATTCATTGTAATAGCACTCTACAGTAAACACATTTGTAAAGAACAACACTGTAACTCCCTCTGCTTTCCAGTAATCAGTAGAAACTTCTGGAATATAGGTGTGGGACTATGGAGATGGTAGCCTGAATAAATATAAAACTCTGGCCAATTCCGGTGAGCTGGGCACTAATGGTATGCTGGGTAACTGTATATATTCTCTGAGCACACTGAGCTCAGGATCTTTTCCTGTAGGAGAGGAACACAGCCTAAGGGAGGGCTGTATGTTCCCCTGGGCTATCCTGCCATGTGCTCACTGTTCAGGAATCCACAGGAGGGCAGCCTGAGGGCCTGGATGCTGAAGCTACTGAGAGCTAATTTAAGGAATGTCTACTGAAGATCTGGTCTAGTATCACTGGAGGAAAGTGTCACTTGGAAGTTGGAAGGAGGCAACATGCTGTCCCTGGACCTTTTGTGAATACAGACTGCTGAGAGATCTTAGAGACTTTTTGGGCTGCTACCACCCCATCTCTCTGGTGCTAGAAAGTCAGCAGAGTGTTTGCTAAAGGAGACATCAGCTGATGTTCTGAAGAGCTTAGCTTGCCTTGTTCTCTGTGAAGGGATTCTGCTCTTGTTTGCTCTACAGAAAGAAGCTTGTGTGCTTTATCAGTCTTGTTGCTCTAAAGAAGGAAGCCTCAGTGCTTTTACTATTCTACTACAAGCCAAGTCCACAGTTTGCCATAGACAAGAACTTTTGCTTCAATCCTATAGAAGGAGTTCACTGTCCTCAATTTGCACTTAGTTTCTGTTTTTGGACTATCCCACTCAATTCCATTATCCCTATCCACGCTCTCCAAAAATAAAAACAACACTCCTAGACTGTTTATTGAGGAAACAAGTGACTGTGTTCGTGTGCCTGGTTGTAGGCAATCCATTTGGGAGGAACCTGGGCAACATTCCAGCTGCTCCTACGAATAAATGCTACACTTTCTATTTAAAAGACCACACAGGAAATGAGGAAAACTTTCCCCAATGGCTACAGTTATAAACAACAGTAGTTATAACCCTTCCCCGCTCTGTCCAAATTTAAACATATAAAGGATTTGGCTGAAGTTCCACTTTACAAACAAAAAATGTCAATCTAATATACCCCTCTTTTGGAATGTGTTGAACCATTTGCTGGCCAGAGGAACCAATAACACTACCACAATCAATGCAGTGTTAACACATTCTTTCACTCTATGGGCAATTTTTCATCTACAAACCAACAATGAAGAATGTCAGTGATGATGATGTGTAATATTTTTTAATATCACTAACCTGCAGGGAAGAGAAGCTTATCTACTACATGAATCACACCATTGGTAGCCATTAGATCTTTCTCCTTAGAGGCAACACCATTGATGCTAATGGAGTCATTTACCTATGAAAAAAATATATGCATCAGAGCACTTGATTTATTGTCCATTTACCTGCAATAAATGCAATACTGTGTTATTAAACTATGACTTAATGTACCCATAGAAATCAGGCAGTAGTAGATAGCTAGATAAATGTTCTAACCACTAAAGACATATTTTATTCGCCTTGGTAACATACACATATAGATTAGATTCCAGTGCACATGGAGTTTCTGTTGTATGGATTTCATGCATACATACTCAACTATTTAACCTAAGTACATACTTAAAATGTACTCAAATGAACAAAAAGTGCTAGTAGTAGTCATGGAAGCAACTATGTGTGTTGAAACCCCATTGCAATACCATTGAGAGCTTTCCAGTTTTTATTTACGTTTATCTCAAAGGCAATATCTCTAAATATACAAAATTCTAATTGCCCTCATATAAACTATGAAGAGTTTATCAATTATAAAGAGTTTATCATGATTTTCAAATTATTATAATTTATTTGCCAATTGCTTTTTCTACCGGAATAGTTCATGATATAACCAGACAGCTTTCGGCACCCTGTTACTGTATACCTTTAGTAGGGTAGTAGGGATGTCAACATCAAAGTCTGTCTGTCTAGCTATCTATTGTATTTTCTCACTGCTCTTGACAAAGCAGCCCAATAATGATTTTGAAGTAGAAGAGGAATGGACACACAGCAATAAATACACTTTACTGTAGGGTATGCAGTATGCTTTAGGGGTGCAATCGTTGTTAATGCATTTATGGTAAACAAGATTTTAACTTACAAGTTTAAACATAAGGTTCTTTCCTTGGAGAGATTTCACAATGTTGGTTACACCAGGCTCAAATCCACCACCAATGAATACTCCTGGGGCCAGATGGTAGAGAAGAATGTTCTGCAGGGCAAGCTTGTTATCTAGTAACACATCAGACAGAATATATGAAGCAAACAAGAATTCATTTATCTATTAAAAAGGCAAAATAACTAAGTTGGTGTCTGCTATATATACACAGTATATATTAACTTTCCTCAGTGGTCAGTTTGTTATTAAGACTTAGTACAAACAATACTCATTTATACAGTAACTGCATTGTTGTTGAGAAAAAAGCAACCCCCTCTGGTTGATTAACGTGCATTGCAATGGTTTTAACAAACTGTTGCAGAGTCCTATCTATTTCTTCTCTAATGAACAAAAAAGTTTGTTGTCTGCAGAGTGAATCTGAATAGTAGTGACTTTTTCATTATTAGTCATAGTAAGCTGATGCGCTTGCAGGGTTCAAATGAGGTAATTTCAGTGTTACCACCCCTTTAGAGGACATTATCTATCCCTTAGGGAGCATCTCACCAAAAAATGATTGTTGCAGAGGATGTCTAAAATCTGACTTGTGTCTTCATGCACACTTCTACGAAAATCAGTAAGCCAATCACATAGGCAGGAAATTATATTTCTGGGGGTGTTCCATCAGTGGTGTATGGAACGCCTTCAGGTTGCCAAATTGCATTGAATTACACAGAAAAGTGCAGTGCTATAGAGTGAAAGGAAAGGTCATTTAATTACAATATGGCTTCTGTAGCAACTGTTATATACTATATCTTTCTTTTTCTATATTTTTTGAGTTACCCCTTGATACATAGTTTCATATTGCTTTTTGCATATGTTAAACTGAAAATGTTTAACAGTATTACTAGTTACTTAGTTAAACGATTTCTGAAAGATATTTTTTTACACTCAGCCTGCTATTGTCGGCACTGAAGGCAATCTTTGGTTAATATCTATAAAGCTTCAAGTGACTGATAGTAACACAGAATATTAGGCTGCCCTTAACCCCATAGGACATTTAAAAATATATTATATATATATATATATATATATATATAAATATTGTTATGGGGAATACATACAAATTTGTTAATCCTTTTAAACCGTAGATGTTTCTTAATACATCACAAAATCTTAACAGCTTGAGGTTTTATTATTTCTATTCCTTGTAGGAATGAACTTTTAATGGCCATTCATCACAGACATCTTTCCTTAAGATTTTATGTTCATTTAAACTATTTTAGGCATGTTATTTACTTGTAATTCTTTCCATTGTGCAGAAAACCTAAAGCACTGAGACTTCTGCTGGGTGCAACTATCTTGGTTGTTATGTTATCAGCCCCAGCAGACTCAGAGCTCTCATTCCCAATCACCCTTCTACCAGCAGCTACATACAGTAAAAGGCAATGTAGTGAGGTGAGGAGTGAAATTAATTAGACACTCCCAGAACAGGAGAGAGCTATGGCATGAAGGAGGGGGCTGTGCTAGGGAATTGACTTTATTTAAAGAAGCCACATTTTTAAAAGCACATTGCAAGTCAATAAAAAAAGGGATTACAAAAAATAATTTATCTAAAAGGTGTGCAAAACCAATATCTCTATAGTGATCACTACAAAATATGTGTGTGAAAAAATAAGGTTAAAGGATAAGCTCACCTTTCATAACATGTTACATCTTCTCCTCCCCGCTTGGTATCATAATGTTTAAAAAATGCAGCCGTGCGGGGTTCCACCCGCCCGCGTCACTCATTGACAGTATTCTGTGAATGGGAAAACTACAAGTTCCAACAGTCTTTGCGGCTATCGGCTTGTAGTTCTTAATAGACATTGAGCCTTCCTGTCAGTAAGTATCTGCTTACGGGATGTACGAGCAAGCAGATACAGTGACAGGTCAGAGGGAGACCTGCATGGCAACAGTGATCCTCTGATGGCTGGTTCAATGCTTTGGAGGCTCTAGAAACAAAAAATAATAAATATACATTTTTTTACCTACAAAAAAATGTGCATATATTATTTTTTGTTAAAAGGTAAACTCATCCTTTAACTCATATTAAACCATAACATATAAATCACTTCTTCATAACAAAGAAGTAGACTTCAAAGAAAAATATATAAAAGTCCAAATGTGAAATCTAGGAAATTATGAAAGTACATGTGTAAGAATCCCAAACCACCTCACAGACAAGTATGTCAGTTCCCCTGCAAACATGATCTCCAAATGATAAGAGATTTTACAGCACAAAATCATCCAATTGTGGGGCCACCACTCAGGATACTACTGACTCCACCACCTCCACAATCCTGAATATCCCCTGAAGACGTCCGTTGCACACGCGTAGGGCGAGGCCAGTGGCATATGATGTTGTACACCCACTGTTGATCCCTCATGTGGTGTGTTTCGCCTGTGTTACTCTAACTTTTGTGAGCATACAGTGGGGTAAAAAAGTATTTAGTCAGCCACCAATTGTGCAAGTTCTACCACTTAAAGAGATGAGAGAGGCCTGTAATTGGCATCATAGGTAGACCTCAACTATGAGAGACAAAATGAGAAAAAAAAAATCCAGACAATCACATTGGCTGATTTGGAAAAAATTTATTTGCAAATTATGGTGGAAAATAAGTATTTGGTCACCTACAAACAAGCAAGATTTCTGGCTCTCACAGACCTGTAACTTCTTCTTTAAGAGGCTCCTCTCTCCTGCACTCATTACCTGTATCAATGGCACCTGTTTGAACTTGTTATCAGTATAAAAGACACCTGTCCACAACCTCAAACAGTCACACTCCAAACTCCACTATGGTGAAGTCCAAAGAGCTGTCAAAGGACACCAGAAACAAAATTGTAGACCTGCACCAGGCTGGGAAGACTGAATCTGCAATAGGCAAGCAGCTTGGTGTGAACAAATCAACTGTGGGAGCAATAATTAGAAAATAGAAGACATACAAGACCACTAATAATCTCCCTCGATCTGGGGCTCCACGCAAGATCTCACCCCGTGGGGTCAAAATGATCACAAGAACGGTGAGCAACAATCCCAGGACCACACGGGGGGACCTAGTGAATGACCTGTAGGAATGACCTGTAGCTGGGACCAACGTAACAAAGGCTACCATCAGTAACACACTACGCCGCCAGGGACTTAGATCCTGCAGTGCCAGACGTGTCCCCCTGCTTAAGCCAGTACATGTCCGGGCCCGTCTGAAGTTTGCTAGAGAGCATTTGGATGATCCAGAAGAGGATTGGGAGAATGTCATATGGTCAGATGAAACCAAAATAGAACTGTTTGGTAGAAGCACAACTCGTCGTGTTTGGAGGAGAGAGAATGCTGAGTTGCATCCAAAGAACACCATACCTACTGTGAAGCATGGGGGTGGTAACATCATGCTGTGGGGCTGTTTCTCCGCAAAGGGATCAGGGCGACTGATCCATGTACAGGACAGAATGAATGGGGCCATGTATCGTGAGATTTTGAGTGCAAACCTCCTTCCATCAACAAGGGCATTCAAGATGAAACGTAGCTGGGTCTTCCAATATGACAATGATCCCAAACATACCGCCCGGGCAACGAAGGAGTGGCTTCGTAAGAAGCATTTCAAGGTCCTGGAGTGGCCTAGCCAGTCTCCAGATCTCAACCCCATAGAAAACCTTTGGAGGGAGTTGAAAGTCCGTGTTGCCCAGCGACAGCCCCAAAACATCACTGCTCTAGAGGAGATCTGCATGGAGAAACATAGGCATGCATGGGCCAACATACCAGCAACAGTGTGGGCCAACCTTGTGAAGACTTACAGGAAACGTTTGACCTCTGTCATTGCCAACAAAGGATATATAACAAATTATTGAGATGAACTTTTGACCAAATACTTATTTTCCACCATAATTTGCAAATAAATTCTTTCCAAATCAGCCAATGTGATAGTCTGGATTTTTTTTCTCATTTTATCTCTCATAGTTGAGGTCTACCTATGATGCCAATTACAGGCCTCTCTCATCTTTATAAGTGGGAGAACTTGCAAAATTGGTGGCTGACTAAATACTTTTTTGCCCCACTGTATCTACTTTTAATCATGTGGTTTTAGCATACTACTCTATGGACTTTTGTTCTTTCTACTACCATTTATTACTTTGAGGTGCTGGCTTTGGATAACCAGTGAAGGATTGTGGAGGAGGTGGAGTCAATAGTATCCTGAGTGGTGCCCCCCCAACTGGATGATTTCTGTACTGTTGACCCTGCCCCCTTGACCCTGTCCCCACACATCTCCTACGCTCCCTCACCCACATCTTCAATCTCTCCCTTTCTACTGGCGCATTGCCCTCCCCCCTAAAGCATGCGCACATCACTCCCATACTCAAAAAACCCTCCCTGGACCCCACCGACCTGAACAACCTTAGACCCATCTCCCTGCTGCTATTTAAATCCAAACTCCTCGAGCGCTTAGTCTATAATTGCCTAAGCTCCCACCTCAACGACAACAACCTCCTTGATCCCCTACAGTCTGGCTTCCGTCCCCTACACTCCACCGAAACCGCCCTACTCAAACTCACCAACAACCTGCTAACCGCCAAAGCTAATGGCCACTACTCAGTCCTCCTACTCCTCGACCTCTCCGCGGCCTTCGACACAGTTGACCACCCCCTCCTCCTTAAAAAAACTATACTCCCTTGGCATCAGAGACTCCACTCTCTCCTGTCGCTTCTCCTATCTATCCCAGCGCTCCTTCAGTGTTACCTATAACGCTGCCACCTCCCTCTCTCCCCCTCTCTGTTGGGGTCCCCCAAGGCTCTGTCCTCGGGCCCCTTCTCTTCTCCATCTACACCTCCTTCCTTGGCCAACCGATACACTCCCACGGATTCAACTACCACCTCTACGCCGATGACACGCAAATCTACCTCTCTACCCCTCGCCTCACCCCCTCAGTCTCTGCCCGAATCACCTGCCTACTGAACGACATATCAGACTGGATGTCACTCCACTTCCTCAAATTAAACCTTTCCAAAACCAAGCTCCTAGTTTTTCCCCCAGCCCGTGACCCCCCCCCCCTCCTTTCCATCACGACCAATAAAGCCACCATCAGTCCCACCCCGCAAGCCAAAGTTCTAGGCGTCACTCTAGACTGCAATCTGTCCTTCCAGCCCCATGTCCAATCGCTGGCAAATTCATGCAGGCTCCACCTCCACAACATCTCCAAAATACTTTCGTTCCTAACCCCAGACACTACTAAGCAACTCATTCACTCCCTTATTATCTCACGACTCAACTACTGTAACTCCCTCCTCACCGGCTTACCTCATCACAGACTATCCCTGCTTCAGTCTATCCTGAACTTAGCGGCCAGACTCATCCACCTTACCAACCGCTCTGTATCCACCACCCCCCTCTGCCATTCCCTCCTCTGGCTTCCAATTGCCCAACGCATAAAATTCAAACTTCTAACATTGGCGTACAAAGCTATTCATAATACTGCCCCAAACTACCTCACCGGCCTGATATCCAAATACCACCCAACACGTACTCTTCGCTCCTAACAAGACCTCCTACTCTCTAGCTCCCTAGTCTCCTCCTCCCATGCCCAACTCCAGGACTTCTCCAGGTCTTCCCCCATCCTCTGGGACTCACTACCCCAATCCATCAGACTGTCACCTACCATCCTCACCTTTAGGCGTACCCTGAAAACCCATCTCTTCAGGGAAGCCTACCCCGCCTTCACCTAACAGCTGATCTCCTCCACTCCTCCTACCTCTTCATCCCCCCCAGCCATTTCCTCCTGTACCACTATCCCCTCCCTCCTAGATTGTAAGCTCCAAAGAGCAGGGCCCTCGAACCCCTCGTGTATTGTATTGTTACTGTATTGTCTCATGTACTGTCTCCCACTATAATGTACAGTGCTGAGCAAACCTTTGGGCGCTATATAAATACTGTATAATAATAATAATAATACTGTTGATATTTTATCATTTAAGGATCATTACTGTTTAGTAAGGGATATGACACACTTGTCTGTGAGGTGGTTTGTGATTCTTAGACGTTGACTTTCATCATTTTCAAGATTTTACATTTGGACATTTATATATTTTTCTTTGAAGTTCACTTCTTTGTTACGTATAAATGAATTATATTTGTAACTATCAGGTTGTCTAAACCCTCTGATCTGCTTTTCAAAAACAGCGAAGTAGAGTATGCAACCTAATATAAATGGAAATTAAATTTCATACTTTAAACCAGTCTTTCATAGGCCAGTCCTCAAAGGACCAATGCTAGGTCATGTTTTCATATCCTTTTATTGAAAGGAATTATTAAAATTAAAAGTTTTAAGCTGGTATTAATTAGCACAGCTGTGAAAGCTCCCATAACTCTGAAAATTAAAATCTGTTAGTGGTCCCTTAGGACAGGTTTAGGAAACCTAACCAAACCAAACCTACTTTTCAGAAATTCAATATCGCTGCTGCTAAGGTCTTTGAAGGCATCATTGGTAGGGATGAGGAGGGTCCAGGCTCCAGGTCCTGAAAGAAGCTCTTTCAGATCTGCATGTTGGATCAAATCTAGGAAAATGCTATAAGCAAAAACATAAATAAAAGGTTACCAGTGCAAAAAATTCAAATGAATATTAATATAATGCACATCATCATAAGGCAGACACTAAATCCTGGAATGACCTCGAAGATCATCAATGCTGACAAAAAAATCAGGAACTGTTGAATTGTCAACAAATGGCAATAAGCCTTATTATTTGTTATTTTCTAGATGTTTGCCAGTTTTAAAATATATTAATATATATCAATGTCAAAACTACATTAACACTGCATCACAGGCTGCAGCACTTATATACTCATCTGAAAAGGAAAATGTAAAGTGCAAAGTGTAGTTACTAATAGGAACTGATGAGAATTTATATACATAGACAGCAGGTATCTGAAATCTCAATAGCTGAGAGACTATGGGGTTGATTTACTAAAGGCAAATCGACTGTGCACTTTGCAAAGGGCAGTTGCTCCAGAGCTTAGTAAATGGGCAGATGCTCTGCTGACTTCCATCAGCCAATCATGCACAAGCAAAAATGCTGTTTTTTAAATTTTCCTTGAATATGATTGAGTATTCTTTGCAAAGTGAAGCTTTACCTCATTTACTAAGCTCTGGCGCAACTGCACTTTTAGAGTGCAACTGCACTTTGCAAAGTGCACAGTCTAATTGCCTTTAGTAAATCAACCCCTATACTTTGCTTTCCTCAGCGGTTCTTGCTCAGCTTCATTGCCACTTGCAGTATTTATAAATATGCCTTTTTTGTTATGTTCTTTTGTTAGTAAAGAATATTTCATAGAACTTTATAAACAATTGGATCCCCTGTTTCCTGTTTTATGACAAGGAGGTGGGGAGGAATAGAAAAAGCAGAATTCAGTTTAGTTCATTTATACCGTCATGTAAATAAAAAATAAAATATTTTAATATGCTATCTTAAAGTTAATTTAAAATAATTTTCCAAATAATAAAAGCCTTTCCTAGAATACAGTTTGTAGGTATTTTCTTTTCCAGCAGCATGCCATTATTTTATACACATGATCAATCCAAGCAGCACTGTGTACAATAAATGGGGTCATTGTGGTATACTGTAATCTAAAAGAAATGTTAAAATTACTGTACGAACCACAAACCAAAAGTCTTCTAATAAAGCTCTGCCAAACCAAAATGAAGTAAGCTTTCATAAATGGCTTTCTAGCTATGTCAAAAGGCTCATAGCGGTTTATGAAACGTTTCATAAACCTGTGCTGTAGAAATGATTGATGAAAACTGCTCAATCAGCAAATCTAAATTAGATGTTTGTATTTCCAGCAAATGAGCTCATGCAGAATACATTTGAGCAGAAAGACATTTCTTCCATATCTGTCTTTTAACAACCAAACCCTGTTGCATTCATTTGATGCATATATGCAGTGATGTGGTTCCAGAATAGCTACATTTGCTGTTTGGTGAAGTCTTATTATGAACTGTGAATAGTCAAGAACCCATTGCTCCCTGTGGTGGCTGTGAGCATCATTGTTTGTCAATGTCTCTATAAGCAAAGCTCATATGAACACTGCCTCTGCAACTGTAGAAGATAATAGAATTGTGTAAGAAAGATAATTGAATTGTTCTTTTCTGTTGTCATCTTGTAAGGGATATCTTACCTACCTATCCTACCTTTAAAGCAACAATAAAAAGTAGAAACTAAAGTTGGGTACACACATTTTTTTTTGTTCAACCAGTGGACTGTATTCTGTATCTACACAAGCGATATGGATGCAGAAATCCCCCCTGCTGTGAAATTGTACTCTGACAGCGGGAACTCCTCATCTGAATCAGAATACACTGATCAGCACTACTGCCAATTGGCTGCAATCCTCTGATCGAAGGAAGTTTTCCAGCAGGATTGTTCAATAGACACTGATCTAACGATTGACTTCTGTCGAACTGGAAGGGCTACACATATATCAGAATTTCGCTGCTCCCTGCTGAACTGGCCTATTTTCATTCCATATGTACCCAGCTTGAATAGGTTGAATGATCCATCTAATGGAACTGATGAACACTAGGTCCTTCTAAAAGAAAGTATCTTTCATTCAACAGTAACTAAGTTTACTGGGGTACAACTGATTCCCAGCGTCCTCAAAATGTAGTGACGCCAGTCACGCCAGTGGTCTTTGTTATGCTATAAACATAATGTAGGCTGAAAATTAGCTAATATGGAACTAGTATACTTGGACAAGCTACATGGGTCTTCGATTAGGGGAGAACTTATTTTCCATTGAAAAAAGACTGTTTAGGAGGTTTGCATAAATGCATGAATCCATTGCTTTAGGGGATTAGGAAGAATTTTTTCCCTATTGTACCAAATTAAACCATGCTTTATAAGGGCTTTCTTACCTTCCTCTCAATAAACTACAGGCTTGGGGTTCTGAGGATACAAGTTTAACTGTATTTATTTTTTGGGGTTTGACTGAACTCAGTGGAGATGAGTCTTTTTCCATCCTGAATAACTATGTAAATATGTAAGCAGGGCTAATAAAAAATGTAATCATTAATCAGGAAGTTACAGCCATGACCACCCTGACAGCAAGTAGTCTGACCAATACTACTGCAGGGAAAATACCACTTGCTCTTTTACTACAACAAGTGGTTTCAAAGTGTAAAATGATATCAAAGTAACTTTTTTCAAAAACCAGATACTAATAATGCAGCGTACGCACATTTGCTGTTTTTTTTAAATTAGCTTTCTCCTCTGAGCATTAAAAATGTCCCCTGGCCACACTGCCACACTCGCATTCTATTAGTGCCAGAAAACAAGGAACAGAGGGCACACCAGCCTTGTGCACTACCTTTGTGATAGCTTTGTTGTATTAATAAAATAAATATATACTCACAAACAACTCAATAATAAAGGCACACAATGTACTCAAAGTGACCTGATCACTTAGGCAAGTCCCAAACATAAGCAGACCCTCCAAAAGGTTGGCGCGTTTCGAGGGCGGATTACCTCTTCCTCAGAGCCAATCATGGATGTTACACTGAAAGTCCTTATATAACAAATGGATCAAATCACAAGATTTATTTCTTGCCAGTGCACTGCTCGTGAGCACAGGAGATTGTTCTTCTTTGTTCTATTAGTGCCCCCTGTGCTGTGTGCTGCCAGAAATTCTGTAGAAGTCTCCTCAACCTCCTGCCTAAAATTCAATTGCATGTGCACACAAAAGCAGCATGAGAGCAAAACAGCGCAGTTGTCACTCACCACTGTGTCCTGCTCATGCTACCTATGTTTGATGCACTTTGAATGGCTGAATGTACAATTGTAGTTCCAAGCTGGAATGCACACGCTAAAGAGACTCCTATGAGACTCCTATAGAACTCCATAGATCCTGGCGGTACAGGGGGCACAAACATAATAGGAGTGTAGCAGCATGGATGGAGGACAATTCAAAAGGAAACTCAGAGGAGGAAATGTATAAAAAAAAAATAGCAAAAGCATGCAAGTTATATTAGTATATAACTTATATTATATATAAGTATGAAAAAAATACTTTAATATCACTTTAAGTAATATCCTACAACCTATATTTTTTTTAACTACAATAGCAGTGGTCAGGTGTTACTGTAAGAGTGAATATGGCTGTTAATATTTGATATTAGTTTCCAGGAACAGAAGCTTCAGTGTCTGGCATATGACATACATTTAGTCATTGTAAGAAGTCTGCACATCTGAAGTATTCTGGTGACAGCCAGAGCAGTAAAAGAGAATAATAAAACCTAAGGCAAATAAAATCACACTAAGGCACTAAAGTCTAAGACAAAATGAAAATATTGGTTTTGATTTACTAAAGGCATATAGGCCGTTTTGCCTTTAGTAAATTAACTCCATTAGTTCTAAAAAAGCTATCATAAAGTAGAGAACTCTACCTGAAACGCCTATCAAGGCTCAAGATGTCAAAGAATGATTTCTCAGCAGGCTTGATGATTTGTTTGAAGGCGTGAATGGCACCATTTCTTCCCTCTTTGCTTCCACGAATCATGCAGGAGTTTTCAATGCATACAGCCTAACATTTGAAACAAATGGAGAATGTTAGCACTACCAGAAATAGAATATAAAGTTGGTAGGTAAGTAAACTGCAGATCCCATGTTTCCCCATTGGATATCAGTATGGGGGACAGTAAACAATTCTGTTTGCATAGTAAGGCAACTTTAAACAGTATCAGTGAGACAGATTATATAACAGATTTACTGTAAGAGCTCAGCTTCATTCATAAATTCCTCTCTCTGCTGATCCAGTGTAGCACAGAGACAAGATAAAACCTGCTCCTGACCACTTCCTAATTGTGTCTGTTTGGAGTGAAAGTCTGTCTTATCTTCAGTGCTAAATTGGTTACTGACCTGTGAAAATCTGTCTTACTTGCTGCCCTGGGTTGCAGGCACACGGGTAGTAAAAACATAGAAAAAAAAAAATGTTCACTCTGCTAAATTACAGGAATCCTAACTACTACCTGTTACTAAGAAGCCTAAATCATATAAAGAATTGATATATTTAGCAAAAAGTTAAAGGAGGTTAAACTTACAGTGCGGTAGACAAACACTCTCAGAGTCTTTCCACCTAGGGTTTCCAAGACCTGTCCATTGTAAAGGCTATTAAGAACAAACTTTTGCTTGATGATGTGATTCTGCAGAATGAGTTTAAGGAGACGTTGATCCATTCTCATTGTTTCCTCTATAAATAAGACAAATGCAGTTTTACTTTTACAAAACAATCCATACTTCTACTAAATATAACCTTATGGTGACTGCATTCGAAAATTTAACATATCCAAAGTAACAGTTCTTAACCCAACAATAAGCAGATATTTATCTGTGTACAATTCTTACAGTCTTTTTTTCCTACTTCACAGCCCTAAAAGTTAAAGTAAGCTCTCTCTGACCTTGGTGGTTGCAGACATTCTGGAGCAATTCATCTTCATCTCATAAGAGAAGAACTGTAGTTGGGATCTAGTCAGTTTCTGTGAAGTTTTAGCAATGCCTTTCCAGCCTGCTCTGTGTTTACATTAGAAAGTTAGAAGGCTGCCAAGTCACTGTTAGGAGAGGAGAGTGAGCTAAAGCTGCTGAGAAACTGACAAGAACTTAACTTCACTCAATTTAATTTGCATTTCACTATCAGGATTTAGGGACAACTCAAAATGTTCTGCATAGTGTTTGTCATTGATCAGTTGAGTCACAAGAGCTGATAATCTGAAGGAATGGATAAGCCAACCACTTCACTATTCAAAAGTGGAATCACAGAAGCCATATTGTGAATGTGTGTGTTGGAGCTTAGGGAGCTGACTATTCTGTGTTGGAATTTTGTTTGTGTTTTTATATATATATGTCAGCTCATACCTCATACGTGCAAGCAGATACACTCTAAAAGGAAGTATCAAGCACTGCGGTAGTTCATTGAGAACTACAAGTCTACAGCCGCAAAAGGCTATCACCATTTCTCTGCTTATTTCTCACCAGGAATACAGTTGCAAGAAAAAGTATGTGAACCCCTTGCGCTGTGCTCTTGCAGTCATTTTTACAGGACGACCAAGCCTAGGGAGAGTAGCAACAGTGCTAAACTTTCTCCATTTGTAGACAGTCTGTCTTACCGTGGACACATGAAAATCAAGGCTTTTGGAGATACTTTTGTAACCCTTTCCAGCTTCATGCAAGTCAACAATTCTTGATCGTAGGTCTTCTGAGAGCTCTTTTCTGTGAGGCATGGTTCACATCAGAAAGTGCTTCTTGAAACCAGTAAACCCAAAACAGGTGTGTGTTTTTTAAGGGCAGGACAGCTGTCAGCAACACATCCAATATCATCACACTAATTGGAGTCAAGGTTGGCTCACTCCTGGCTCCAATTAGCTCTGGGAGAAGTCATTAAGCTAGGACCTCACATACTTTTTCCTCCCTGCACTGTGAATGTTTACATGTTATGTGCAATTAAACCATGGCAACATCTAATGTTTGTGTAGTATTATGTTCAGCAGACTGTGTTCTTCTATTGTTGTGACTTAGATGACGTTCAGAGCACATTTTATGCCCAATTCATGCAAAACTGCCCGGAATCCCAAGGGGTTCACATACTTTTTCTTGCAACTGTAAATATATTAAATAATAAGAAAGAAATATGCATGTAATCCTACAAATCCTAATAAACATGCACATTTTGCTTACCAGAGAAAGCATCATTTAATGGTGCCAGGAGAGTGAATTCTGAATCTGCCTTTAGAGAGGCTGCCAGTCCCATTTGGGCCATGAGGTCAGTGAAAGTGGTCTGTTGGCTTCCTGCCAATTCCAAAACTTGCTTAGCTGAGTACAAGAAGAAAGAAAAATTAAATATAAAATACATATATTTTATGATTTCAAGTAATAATATAAATTAATTTTATATTTACTAATGCAAGAAAAAATGCTTCATTTAGTAAATATGGAAAAAAACCTAATATGAAAATGAAAAACATTATGTAGAGATAAGTTTTATGGTAATTTGCTAACCTGTTAAAATTGAAGATCCTATTCAGTGTCACTTGCAGTGATGGACCTATTACAATAACAAGTCTTTGGTGATATTCTAATGTACTTTGTGAAATCTGACTAAAGAGTTAAATATACCTATGAAGTGGTTAAATGTGAATCAGTGGTGCAAAAGAATTTGCTTAATTTTGTTGATTAAGTTCAAATACACAGACTGTTTTATGTAACTGTTATGAAGTGCATATATACAACTAGCATTTGCTACAAATTAACCCATTTCTTCATACTGGAATACAAGTGAGAAAAAAATGGCACCAATCGGGGAGGAAGGGGGACTGCCCAGGTAATTGCTTCATGCCTTGTCTTTAAAGTGGTTATACATTTTTACATAAACTCACTGAGGTGACTAGCCTCAGGTGATACACAGAGATTAAACAAATTCACCTGCATAAGGTGTACCTGTTTATCTGTAGCTATCTTTCCTCCGAAAGCATACATGTTATACAGCACCTCTGAACAATAGAAGGCCAAGGGCAGGGATCTGACATCACACACTGCACAGCATAGAGCAGGGAGCTGAGTGTATTCTGAGACTTGAGTTGAGGGAATGGACTCACTGCCCTCTACACAGTCTCATAGAGAAACATGCGCAGCTGAAGTCGTCAATTACATGCTGTGTGCTGGAGGGTGGGGCTGTTTCCTAGAATTGTCTGGTGTTGCAATAGAATATCAAAATTGACTCATGCAGATTGCAGACAAATGACAGAGCCCATATATTTGGGCCTTGATTTTGATAAAGACAAGTACATGCTAAAGAGGGATATGCTTTGTTCATTTTTAAGATTTAAACCACTTTAAATTGATATCCAGCAAAATGCAGCTACTCACCAGAGTCAGGAATGAGAACCTCATCAATCAAGTGAATGACACCATTGCTAGTAACTATATCCTTCCTGTTGACCAGTTTCTTGCCATTTATAGTCAAGCTGTCTCCATCGCATCCAATCTGCAGTGGGCTTCCTTCCAAGGTATCATAAACTCCTCCTCCCATGATGGCCTCAGAACACTGGACAGTGTCCAGAATGTGATAGTTCACCAGGGCTAAAAGGAGTACAGAAGACCTTCATAAACTTCATTGATCATATGATTAATGTAACAGATGTAGCAATGACATCCCTACTACAGTAGAAATATCTATAGATGCAGTAATGTAACTAGAACACTCCTAAAGGGTCTATAAAGGTATTAAATGGCTATTCATTTTCACACAGATTATATTGATCATCACTTAAAAAAGATCCATGTTTTTAGAGCCATGATCTGTATCATCTGTTTGTGTTTATCAACGGTTTGGGTGAATGAACTTTCCTTATCCTGGGGCCTGTTTCACATGACATATTCCATTCCTTGCTGTTACTACTTTTTTCCTGCTTGTGGGGATTTGGTTGGACATGGGATACCATTAAAAGTAATGGTAGTGATGAGTTTTATTATATTTTGTGAAATGCACTTATAAACTAAGGGTATGATATTTATTTATGTATGTAGATATGTTGTCCATAAATAACAAAGCTAAGTATGTGCCATTGTGAATGATACAAACACAGCTGGAATATACCACATACCCTCAGCTGCCTTTTTGTCAGCCATAATCCTTTCCAGAACATTTCGTGGAAGCTTCTCGAAAGCCTCATCAGTAGGAGCGAACAGAGTGTACTGACCGGGTTTTCCAAGTTTCCCCATGAGATCTGAAGCAATAGCAGCAGTCTAAAATGTAAATAGAATGTTATTTTTTTTTCCTCTTTTCAATTATTTTTTTTAGCTTAAGGCTATTTTTATGATGCCAGCTCTGCTGCTTTTTAAAACATTCAACTGTTCCCCTGTAGGCAACCTCTATGATACATCTATCATGGGTCCTCTCCTCCTAAATATTATCTGAACCTTATCTAACAAGCACACAAGACTGCCAACATCAAAACGAGACAACTAGTCATCACAGTCCTGTTGACTGTCTTGGAAACAGTTTTCACTGAAGGACTTAGATCTGAATCTAGTATCTATATCTAGTAAGATATATTTTCAAGTAGAAATCCTATAAAAATAATTATTTGTCATTATTTTCCTTTATTTAAATGGTTTTGGTGCATTAATATTGTAATATATTACATTAATTAAGTAAAGCACTACTACAACTGCAGCTACAACTAGTGTGGATACCTAAATTTAAATTGGGTAATAGCCTCTTGCAATCTTTGGTGTAGGGTTAGAACTGCAAAACGAAGAAGTAGTACTAAGGGCCGAGTACTTTGTTGCAGTGCATATAAGTTGGCAAGGAACCTTCAGAAAGAAAGAGAGGGCAGAGTGAATAGGACAACCCATTACTGTGCTGCTGCTGTCCCTTTGCTGTCCATTCACAGCCTGGGGCCAGGAAAGTGAGCCAAACTGACTCTACTTGTAAGAGTGGCTTCATGGTTGGTTGGCTTTGGTGCCCAAGCACAAGGCCCTACTCCTGCTGCTACTCTGATATCCACCTGCCGAGGCCAACCCCTCTGCCATCTTGTGCTGTGCTCCTTACTGTAGGCCTCCTCACTACATTCCCAGCCATAGACCTTTATATCATGAAGAAAGAATGTCCACACAATAAGTAGATTCAATGCACTGGTGTTGTTCAGGGAGTGGCAATACACTCACATCACAAGAACATATGTTCCAGAGTCACATGACATACACAGTCAATCACATATAGTTGACAGTCCACAGTAGCCACAGGTGAAAGCATGTGCAGCACCTCAATAGCCATCTCCCTACACTCTCTTCTCTGCCCAGAGTCATCAGTGCTCACAGGACATTCTCTGTAAACACCTCCTAGCTTGGTACGCCTCTCTTGGGAAGCAGTCTCATACAGGGATCTCCAGCCTAACCTAAAAGGCCTTTTGCAATCTTTCCTTAGCCAAAACCTCCTTAAGGGACAGAATGTCTACAGCAGGCTCCTCCTGCATAAGTCCTCTCCACCCAGCCTCCTGCACTGACCAGGGCCTACGTTTGTCGGCTACATGCTCATGGGTGTGGGGTGTATGGCTCCCATGCCCCAAGAAAGTGTGTGTCCCACCCCTCTTAGCTTATATGTGGGTGCCGACTCACCCCTGAAATCACTGTGGGAGGGTTCTACCTAAAAGGGGCCTAACACCTAATGTCACTACCTGCTGTACAAAGCACTAGTCTGGTACAGAGCCACCTAGTAACAAAGTGGAAAACCGCACCTGCCCACATGCTGTCTGGTAAGTATTTGTAAATCTCATGACTGGATTGACAAAAATACAATTACTTTTGCAGTAAAATAGCCCCCCATATGCATTTTACTAGCATATTTAGCTGTTAGCTGGTGCTCAGCTTTAAATAATAGTTGAGTTGTTATTAATGACGGGTAGTATTGCACTTAAATCCTCCCTGACACCCCTGTGCATGAAATGCCATCAACACTAACACTGGATTGTCATGGAGACAGAAATTTGCATTGCATGTTAACATTTTTTGCCTAAGTATGGTAACTAGAGATGCACATTAGTAAATGAGCTACAAAACTCTAATGAATATTGATCTTTCTAGACATATTTCCTGATCACATAAAATGTGAAAGTCCAAAAAAATATTTGTGCTGTGACAACGAACATAATACATATAATCATATAGTACATTATGTACTGTATGTCCAAGAAGATACTTACTCTAAGAGATGACAGATCATCCTCAGCATCAATAAAGTCCTCAATGGTGTTTCCAACAGCTGTGACAACACGGTCAATTACATGAACAACACCGTTTGTAGCAATCTGGTTACCATGAATAATTCTTGCACAGTTAACTGTAACAATCTGTAAAATGTCCAAACAAAATATACAGGATGATAAAATATATCAAGATTTAGGTAAGAAAAAGTTTAATTTTAAATAAATATGTTTCATGTCAAAATTTGTAGTCATGCCTTAGTTCACATATTAGTCCTCCAAATACAGTATAATTCAGCATAATTCAGCATAATGAAACATTTCAGGTTGAAGTGGTAGACCTAAAGGTTTACTGTGATGTCTGGGGATTTCTGGTGTCATAAAGAAGTGGTATGCTAAGCACATTTTGTAATATGCTAACATGAATATAAATTTTAATATAATTTTAGTAAATGACTCTAGCCTTTATGTGCAAGAAGCCTGCTAGTAGTCCTCTAACTATAATAAACCATTTGGTTTTTATTGTTGTCTTTGTACCCACTGGGGAGATTTAGTTTTACTTTATGTCCTGTCTTCTGTTGTCACCAGCACAGTAAGTTAAGGGAAACCTTAAATTTAATTGCTGTTACTAGAAATGGTGTGGAGAAGAAATATTGAAATGGGGACACCTGTTTGGTGACAATGGTCAAAAGTGTTTAGGATCTTTAGACTCATAAGCAAGGTCCTCTTATCCTTCTTGGCCTGAATTGTATTGTAATTGTACTGTCTCCCTTTAGCTTGTAAAATGCTGTGTAAACTATTGGAGCTATACAAATCTTGTATAATAATAGTAATAATGATAATTTATTAAGTAAAGACACTGTAGCTTATCAAATCAGGAAATATCCAATAGTCTTGGGAGATCAAAAAGTTTTTTTTTTCACTGTTAAACCACATTTGTTAATGTTTTTTTAATCTTCCTTTACATGAGCAGTGGGCTGAGGGTTCTGTAGATTTAATTTCTTTTTATCCAAACATTTTTATTGTAAATTGTAAACATTTATATGGCACAAAGAGAAGAACAGGTACATACATTGACTGACTGGTCAAGTTTGTCACCAGGAAAGAATCTTAGAGCGCTTTTCCAGACTTCATAAGAACATTACATCCAATGATCATACGTTAACATCATGACAGTGAATAACAGAGTAGACAGTAGGCATCTTTTGTCAAAACAGTTTTGCCGAAGACTAGTTTACACCAATTTCTGAAGGTCATCTAGCCAACGCAATATGTCTGAGGTAGGCATAGTAGGGAATCAGAGGCCGTATAACCTGTGAGCAAAACTGGCACTAGCTCACTCACACTGGAATGTAAATGCAAAAGCTACATGGTGTAGGAGGGTGCTGGACATGGAAGGCCTTACATTGTGGAACAGACATTGGCCAATGGGATCCTCCTGATCAAGGGCTGGTCCAGAAGTCGACCTACGCTATCTCGGTGTCAAGTACATGTTGGTCTGGATAGAGAGAAGTATAAAGGTGACAAAGCACTAGAGGAAGTGCAAAAGGAAAGGGAGAAGAGAAAAAGAAGAGAATAAGAAAAAAAGGGGGTGTGGGGATGGGTAAGGATAGAAGGATGGGGAAGAAGGGGTATCTCAGTGGGAACATGAATGTAAGGAACCCGGAAGGCCCTCCAGCAGGAAACCTCCTTTAACCCGTCCAGCAAGTGTGGGAGAGCAGAAGAGCTCAATAAGGTGTCACAACAGAAGAAAGTGTCATACATGCTTTCGCGATGCCTGATTGTGTGGGTCATCATGGGGGAGCATCCATTACTTGAAGGTATTCGATGGGTAATTGCAAGTGAATCCAGCAAGCCCAGGTGGATGTGAACTTGGAGGGGGATTCTTTCAATATACAGAGTTCTTCCATTTATGCAATCTTATTTAGTTGTCTATACCATTCAGATAAGGAGGGGACCTGAGTTGTTCCACAATGTATACATACGTATGCACATTTTAGCAGCGTTCACCATCTGCATTGCAAGAGTAATTTTTTTTTCTTATTTATTTTAAATTTTCCTCTGGTTTAACTTAACAGACATGTGTCTTTTCTCAACCTAACAATGTAACTAACATAACTATGTGTAATTTACCCTCATTAATGGAAGATTTCCTCTCTTCCTGTCTGGGACTAAAAGAGGGGAATCTCTCTAATGACAGATTTTCCAACTCTTTCAGCTCTGTATGGAGCTATAAGAAAATATTTTGCTGTTACACAAAATAAGTTACACACAAGGGCCATTATGTATACTGTATGCAGGAAGAATGTAAACACTAGTAAAGGGATCAGTTGCTGCAAATAAAGCACAAAAAGTAATAGTTTGCAAAATGTACATCCTTTATGTTTAAATAATCAAAACGTTTAGGATGGTGATCTCACCATGCCTCTCAAAATTTCAAGTTGGGTGCTCAATATCCCAGAACAATATATATTCTCAGGTTGAGGAACATTCTTTACAAAGTCAGCGGTTAGTTAAGATGATGTCACCAGCACTTCCCATAAGACTTTGAAGCGGAGACATAATTTTTGAAAATTATTTATTGGTAAAATTTTATTTTTGTATTTTTAAGCCATTATCTATTTGAGGCGGGGGGGGGGGGAGGTTAGCTGTAAGTGCAGTGGCCATTCCAATTTGATATACTGTATGGCCTCTTTAGTAAATCTGCAAACAAACTATTAAACCCCATTTAATTTCATTCACATTGAAAGAAAATGTCAATCTATTTTAATGGCTTCTCATTTTAAACAATATCTGCCTATAAAGTAGTTTAACATTTTCTTTCAACTTTATCAGAGTGCTGAAAATTTTCTTTCAACTTCATCAGAGTGCTGAAAAAATAATTACTTGTAACAGATAAGGTAAGTAAAGAGGGATGGGGGTAACAAAAATAGGTCATACATTCAGATACATTGGCCTCAGCAGTTGTTTATCTACTGCCTTAAAATGGAATGTGGTGAAGTGAAAATCTTACCCCATTAGTGTAATGGTTTATCTGGAGAGGTTGCTTATTGAACATAGATATCAGAGTCATTCCATTCTTAAGATCCTTGGTCAGCATTCTTCTGTCCAGCATATGATAATGCAGAGCATTCAGCAGCTCAATATTCACATTGCTCAGCAATGATGCACGGATTTCCTATAATATTACATCATAAGATAAAATTAGATGTTATATTTACAATGGCATACCAGTATTTACATTATTTTAATGGAATGAAATATTATGCAACAATTCACTGAAATTATTCTATTATTAAATATTGATTAACTGAATAAAACATAGAAAAAGAATTATAAACTAATCTATGTACAGATAAAACATATACAAAAATTATAAGCTAATCTATTTACAGGATCCAGCAGGTCCCATGCATCATTGCTAGGTGCAAAGAAAGTAAAGGAGCCAACTCCTTCAATTTCACTCTTCAGTTCAGACTTCTCTGAGTAATCTTGTGTTGTTCTAGCCCCCACAATTCCAAGAGTTCCATATACGTGGTCAATAGGAGCAACTAGAAATAAAGAAAAGGAAATCACAGTGTATATTAAATGTTACTATGTCATCATATCCTAAAAATTAATTTTAGAGGATCTTCTTTATTAAATCTCATCTACCAGTTGAGTTGTTACCACTTGACCTATCCAAAAACAATAGCAGGACCCACAAATCCCTGTTTACTGCCTAAAATGATAGTGTTGAATGAACTGCAACTAGTCTTACTGTCACAAAAATAGATAAGGAATGTGTAAATGATTGTATACTGATCACTCGGAGACTTGCACTTCATTTAATGGGTTTGCTAGTGACATGGAAAAAAAAAAAAAAAATATATATATATATATATATATACATACATACGCACACAGTGTATATATGCTTATGTCAAATAAATATTTGATTTGGCCTAAAAAAAAAGAAAGGCCCATGGCATAGCATGTGTCCGGATACAGTAAAAGAATTGAACCATACATTTTTTATTCTGCTATTTTTGAATAAGCTTTTATGTCCTTTAAAGTGAACCTCTTTCAAATATTTGTACAATAAACTGGGCTTGGGATTAAAAAAAAAACATACTGTAAGCAGAGCAGACATGTACAACCAAAGAATCAGTAGACGTAGTTGCAGTTATTTGAAACTTGGTCAAGCTTGGTCTCATCTAATTACACCTCTATTGGTCATGTTGGCGAATCATCACATTAAAGGTACCAATAGAGAAGCTCAGCAGTTGATAGTGGGTAAAGCCAAGCCTTCCTTGTAGAAAAAGCTGAAAAGTGCACATAATTTCAGATGTCTATGTTTTTTTAATCCACTGAACACTGAATGATGCATAACTGATTTTCCCAGAAGGCAACCTTTGATTATGTATTTATGACAAGTGTACTTTATGAAGATTCATACTAAATGTACATATACATAATATTCCATGTGATTTACATATTTATACACTAATACTTGCCCAGGAACATTAACTGAATCTGTATTTTGTTCATACCTGCAGGACATCCTGGTTGACCATTCATAGCCATATATCCAGGGCAACATTCATACAGGACAGTCCTGTTTGGAAGAGAATTTGAAACTTAGATGAAGTGGGCTGACAAAGTGCATTTTTCTCAAGCAGCACAGAAGCAATGGGGGAGATTTAGTAAAACTGGAGCACTCAGAATCTGATGCAGCTGTGCATGGGAGCCAATTCACGTCTAACTTCAGCTTGTTCAATTAAGCTTTAGCAATAAAACCTGGAAGCTGATTAGTTTCTATGCAGAGCTGCACCAGATTTTGCACTCTCAGAGCAGTTTTAGTAAACAACCCCCAATGTAATAATTCTATGTCAGTATGATACAGATTTTGTAAGTCTTTTTAATAAAAAAAATCTACATGATTCTACATTCATTCTTAAAAATGATAGTCAATGGTACGGGCTGTTTCCTGAACACTTGATAAAATACCGAAGTGTTTTTACCACTGATGCACACTGATGTCAAAATACACCGTTTCCCAGTTTTTAAACTTTTCTTGCTGGAGAAATACAGGTTTAAGGGGGGTTGCTCCCTGTTAAAAAAGGTGGACTCATCCTTTGATAGGGGAGATATGTCCTACAGTGCTGGTGTTTTCCTTTCAGGATTCCCATTGGTAAGCTGATTAGAACCTGTTCTGGAAGCTCTGGGTTGCTCAGTACTTAGCAAACAAAAACCTGACACAAAGCAGACATTTTCCTTATCTAATATATGATGACACAAAAAACACTTAAAGCAGGTAGTCAAGTCTAAAGTCTGAGCTCTGAAGTTAAATTTCAGAGTCTGAACAGCCAGAGGAAAGCTGGCACAAGTGCTCCATAACTACTGTGGGAACTATCACATTTGGATACTGATACACAATAAGACAGTAAAATAAAACTCAGCTCACAACTACAAGTTTTATTTTGGTTACAGGATATGGCCTAAGCCAACCTTTCTTAACCAGGAATCTTTCAAAGATTGCTGGGGTCCTTTCAGCAATGAGCAATTTCTGCCTCCCAGATAAGTAACTACCAACGCCAATGATCTCTTTAGACATTTGTATGGGGGACAGGCATTATTCCCACTGACTTTCAATGTAAGGAACATTCTTCCTGCTAACCAATAATGTAAAGTGTCCCTTCTCCAAATAATCATTAGTGTTCTGTCAATAAATACCAATGTAAGGTGGTTCCTCTCCCACTGACCACCAATCTAAGGTTAGTCCATCTCCACTGGTTATCAATATAAGTAGGCACTTCACTGACCACCAGTGTAAGGGCACAATTTTTCATGTACCACCAATGCGAGGAAATACAGTTTTCACTGCCTGATTTTCTGGACTTTTTTTTGTTTCATTCTCATTAATCATAAAGGATACACCTGGGAATTTGAATATGCTAACTATGGAACATTCTTTGCTATATTTCAATTTACTGTTCATGCCAAGAGTTGTATTTATAGTAAATATTAGCAAGAGTTTCCTGGGATCTGAAAACAATTTCAAGGTTTCCTCCATGTTACTAGGTTGAGAAAGTCTGGTTTAGGCCTCTACTTGTCAATGTATCTAACTTATAGAGGTTTTTGGTCACTTTTGGCCAGTGATTACATGTATTTAATCAGCACAGATATTGTGTAACTCATTTACTGTATGTCTGTAACTAAATATATTATTGGTTAAGTGTTAATAAACCCACATTTTAAAAATGAACATTACATTACAATGCTTACAGTATATTACATTCTTTGAGAAAAGACTCAAGTTCATCTGCGTAGTCCAACCAATAGAATATTCTTGCTTGGTATATGTAACGTACAGTCATTCCAGTTCAGCACATATTTTTTATTGTTATCCTTACTAGCAGTGGCTCCTATTACTAGAGCTGTCTAAGGATCCCACACTGCATGTGCACTCCTCCCAGGGACTGAACTGATGTGTCCAGCCTACATACATGGGCAGCACAGAGAAACTTGATCTGAATGGGTTGTTCATTCCTCCCAACTGCTATAAGGTGCTTCAGCACATCAGACAGAGAGACCAGGAAAAATTCCCAACAATTCATTTCACAACCTCATTGCTGATGTGTGCAAGGGATGATAGAAGTAGTTCTGCTGGTCATTAGTGAACCCAGACCAGAAGCTAGGGCAAGGTTCATGAAGAACCTGAAACTGTGGCAGTGGTATTATTCAACTGTACCTTTTTACTGGTATTGTTAAACATAATAATGTCTAATCCAGTATTTAAAAAAGTATGGGATAGTACAAATCAATAGCATCAACAGCCCTCACCACAGAACAGTTTTTCTTTCTTTCCTATGTTGCTCTGTTTTGACTGTATCCCCATTCTAAGTCCTGATTAGGGCTAAGTAACGGTCCTCTTCAGGTTTGAAAGCTTAGAGTAGGTGGTTACATCTGGAGGGAGCGGGCCCCCCTCATCCTCTCCTCCTTTAGTTGTCAGCTGTGACCTCGCTTTCCTCACAGAAACACAAGCTGGAATGTGCCTACCTGCCCTGTGCCTCTGTTTCTAGGACTTCACGCTGTCAACAAGAAACAGAGGCACATAAAAGTACAGCACAGTAGCTAAATAGTTAGCATTTCCGCCTGGCAGTACTAGAGTTGCTGGCTGGAATCCCAACCACGGCACCACCTGCCTGGAGTTTTCATGTTCTCCCTGTGCCTGTGTGGGTTTCCTCCGGGTACTCCAGTTTCCTTCCACACTCCAAAGACATGGTAGGTTAATTGGATCCTGTCTAAATTGGCCGTAGTATGTGTATGTATGATGTGGCAGTGCGGTATCCTGCCACGGTCTAAATCAAGCTTATATCCCAGGATTCTCAACCATACAGGTTGAGGGGCTCCAGGCGGGTTACTTAATGCAGAGGAAACTGGTTTGTCAGTTTCCTCGTTGGTTCTTAAAGCCTGTTTTGGGACTTGGGGCCTAGAGATTTCTAAGTGATTTGGGAGGGATGAAATCTCCAATCCTGGGTCCATGTTTTCAGAACCCCCAGCACACTGATTGCACAGGTGTTTGCAGGCCTTTTTGTAGAGGCCTATCCATGGTTTTGGGCTCCACCCCGGCAGACAGGAGGTCATTGCCCTGGAGTCAGGAGAACTCCACCTAGGAGAGGTGGAAGCCAGAGCAGAAAGGGGCTGCTAGCTGTGTGCAAACAGCCATTCAGGAAGGAGTCTGTAGGAGACAGCTGTGAGTCTGAAGTGGAAGGCCAGAGCGGCAGAAATGTGTGTACAAGCCAGGAGGCTGAATATTTGTTTAATTTGTTTTAATGGTGGATACCCTTGTGTGGGAAACATGTTTTGGAACTTTCCTTTAAATAAAATTGGGCTAAAAAAAAGGAGTGGCTGTGTGCTGTAAAGCTCTACCCTTGGTGCTAGTGCCCACAATGAATATAAGTTAGGGACCTTAGATTGTACATCCCTTGAGGGTTAGGGACTGATGTGAATGTACAATATATATGTAAAGTGCTGCGTAAATTGACAGCGCTATATAAGTACCTGGAATAAATAATCAATAAATAAAAAAGTATGCCAAGGGATTTGCAACTCCAGGAGACTGTTCTGTACAAGAAAAGAATGAATAAATGTTCTTCAGCTGCTTCTCTGCTTCACTCTGCAGAGTGAGAACTCCTGAGAAAGTTCAGCAGTGCAGAACTTCTCCATGTCACTGACAGTGAGAGCTCAGCCTGGACAGGTGGGGGAAGGAAGGAGGAAGCAGCTACATGTCTGTAAGTGTAACTCGGACTCAGAATGACTTTGATAGGTGGAGGGGTGGGGGTAGGAGGGTGCAAGAAGCTCAAGAACAGTATGGATGGGAGAGGTGAGTGAGCAGAAGCACTGCTGAAGTCTTGGGGGCATGCAGACTGTCAGGAACCAATGTTAGTCATAAGAAGGGGGTGGATACCGACTTTATTGTCGGGATGACGCTACATGAGAGACCACAGCCCCTCCCACAGGTATTTTCTTTATTTATTTATTTCAGGTGCTTATATAGCGCCATCAATTTACACAGTGCTTTACATATATATTGTATATTCACATCAGTCCCTAACCCTCAAGGGGCGTACAATCTAAAGTCCCTAACTTACATTCATACATATACAGTACATACTAGGGCCAATTTAGACAGGAGCCAATTAACCTACTAACATGTCTTTGGAGTTTCTTTGACTTCAGAAGAAACGTTGCACATTTCAGAAGGCAGAAAATCATTTTTCATGGTAGCAGCTTACCAAGATTCAGATAATGCAAAAAAAAAAAAAATGAACCCGTACTTCTCTTTTAAGTGATCAATTAAGAATGTTTTTATTGTAAAAACAATCTTTGGCTTTAAGACTGCTTTAGCACTTCTGCCTTGCAGCACTGGGGTCCTCAGTTAGAATCCTGGCCTTGCACTATCTTTATGGAGTTTGCACGTTCTCCTGTGCTTACATGGGTTTCCTCTGGGTACTCTGGTTTCCTCCCACATGCCAAAGACATGCTGGAAGTATAGCTGGCTAAAGTCTAAATTGCCTCAAGTATGTTTATATGTATGCATGTGAGGCTGTAGATTGCAAGCTCCTGGAGGGCAAAGACTGATGTGAATGTACAATATGAAAGGTGTTGCATTAATGATCAGTATTGTATAAATATTTGAAATTGATAAATTAAATCATTAGTGGAGCAGTTGTAAAATTATATTAACCTTTGTAGATGCAGTTTTATCGCATTCACCCTGCTATCTCTTCCCCTTGCTGCTATGCTGTTGCCATTGCTGTCTCTTTGTCTATCTAAATGTTAATATTAATTCCACTTGAACAATGCATAATCTGCCATATACCCCACATACCAGGAAATTGGGCAGTAAGTGAAGGAGCTTAGAAGGAGCCTACATAGCAATAGATCCTCACTTTAGGACAGTAGATGCGATCATATTTTTACATGCCCCATAGCTCTCCACCAAAAACAAAAGCTTTTCACTGTGGATCTCCAGTAAAGTACTCATATGTATTTTTAAAGCAAATGATAAACTACGGGGAAATATGGTAGATTATCACTCACTGCCCTTTCTTCATGAAAGTTTATTTATGAACGTTTTAGGGAAAGGCTGTTAAAATGGCCTCTACCTTATCAATTGATATCCTACCTTTCATTTCATGAAGCTTTTTTCATATTGAATGTTTAACCACTTCAATACCAAGCACTTTTACCCCCTTCCTGACCAATTTTCAGCTTTTAGTGTTGTCGCACTTTGAATAACAATTGCGCTGTCATGTAACACTGTACCCATAACAAAATTGTATCATTTTTTTCACACAAATAGAACTTTCTTTTGGTGGTATTTAATCACCACTGAGTTTTTTATTTTTTGCTAAATAAACCAAACTAACCTGAAACTTTTGAAAAAAAAACTCCTTTTTCTTCGTTTTTGTTATACAATTTTGCAAATAAATAACATTGCTTCATAAATTTGAGTCAAAATGTATTCTGCTACATTTCTTTGGCAAAAATACCATAAATTAGTGTATATTATTTAGTCTGTAGGAAAGTTATAGAGTCCACAAACCATGGTATAAATATCTGACAATCGATCAAGCAATGTACTGAAAGCCAATCTCATTTCTTGAGGCCTGAAAACGCCAGCATAGTTCAAATACCCCCGAAATTACCCATTTTTGGAAAATAGACAGTCCAAGGTATTTAGTAAGAGGCACGGTGAGTTCCTTGGAGGTTGTAATTTTTTTGTTAAAATGTTTTGGAAAATGTATAAATAAAAAAAAAATCACAATTTTTTTTTTTTTTACATATTGTCACAAGTCCAGCACAGCGTAATTATAAAACTGGTGTGGCGGTGATCTGGGACACTGACTGGTGGCAGTATGTAAAAAAAAATACAAATAATAATTTAATTTTTATTTTTTCAATTTTTTCAAATTTTTCAATTATTTTTTTTATTGCATTCTTTTTTCTTTTGTTTACTAATTTTTTTCAACACACTGTGACCAAAGCAATACAATGATCAGAATTTTTTTTTTTACAAATTATGGTTGCTAATACCGAAGTATTTCATTGATATTTGCAATCATTGTTACTGAATGAAACAGATTCATTCAGTTTTGTTGTGATTGGCTGTGATTGGGCAAAGCTCATCACATGATACAGATGGGCTGTGATTGGCCCTGTCTGTACCATGTGACTGCTTTGATCAATCACATCTAACAACACAATTGTATACAATGAATGGCATGACAGGAATCAACATGTGATCTGCTGTGATTGGTCACAGCGGTCACATGTCACTGGCAATGGGCCGGTGTAGTGATATGTCTTTGGCTGTGTCCCATGGCCGCGTGAATGGCTGCTTTTGACAGGACGTCATATGACGCCCAGTCATAACAGCGAGTAATTTAAATAAGAAATTTGGGAATTAAAAAAAGCAAGAAGTAGAAGCAAGAAAAATAAGCAAAAATGCTCACTTAGATGGCTGCAGTACTGATTCCAGCTGCAGCTGTCCCCCGCCACCTCTAAGACCAAGAACTGAGTGATCAAATACCACTGATCGCTCCATTCTCAGTCTTCAGTCTACAGAGAGCCGGTGACTGTCAGTCACTGGCTCTCTGCTCTGCCCCTCCTGCACTCACTGGAGCGCTGGGCTGTGGAAGGGGAATGAGCAGCTGGCTCAGGCTCTCAACAGAGAGGCTGACTCAACTGCTGTTCCAGGCTTTTAGGCAGATCCCCACTGTAAAGTTGGGATCAATCTCGATCCAAAGCCTGGACTGGCTGAGTGATGTCAGCCGACAATGTACTTTATCCTGCTGTTGAGTGAAAACAGGTCACAGGCATGCAGAACAAAGTGCACTCCTGTGATTTAAAGGAGAAGTAGGGCCAAATAAGCTTTGTCACTACTTCTTCTTTAGGAAGGCTGTTTGTACAGGTATGCCACATCTTAACTTTCCTTTCCCCACTGAAATAACACTTTATACATGAGCTATCCTGCTCCATTCATTAAAATACTATAACAATGAAACACACTCTATGAATAGAGGAGGCGTGTCATTTTTCTGCCTGTCCTCCTTTATTTTCATTACTGGAAGCAATAGTACAGCTATTTGGCCCTTTTGATGAGTGACAGACCCAGTATTAAATCCCACAGCAACAGAAGATCAAAGCTGCAGCTTTATGGGGGACAGAGGAATGACAATTTCAACAAACAGTAGTCACAAGGACAATCATGCTTCTCATTCAATGTACGTTTTGTCACTCTTGATAATTTAGAAAATAAATAAATGCTTTAAGCATCACTTTACAGAGAGTGTACAAATATTCAAAGACCTAATCAGTAACCATACTGCCACAATACACAAGTTATGGAATTGGAAATGTCACAATTGTAAGTCTAAATGAGATCTATATATTTTTCTAGAAAAAACCCCTGCTTTGCAGGGTACCAATAAATCCCAGTGGACAGATAAATGCACTTTGTAGTAATGTATGAAGAGACTCACTGGGAAGAAAGAATTTGTAGAAGTGACACACCCCTTGACTAATGTAAGTTGCGAAATTGCCATGAAAATAAACATACCGGTAAGTGAATTATTAGAGTAAATTTTTACTCATTTAGTAAATCAACCCCACCGAACGAATAAAAAGCTATGTGGCATGGGGATATTATTTAAAATCCTGCAACCTGGAAATTGCTTTGTAAAAATGTAGCATAGTATAAGACTTTTTTCTTACTTTATTTTCTGTATAACCCAAAATATATACCCCCAACTGAATGCCCATTTTCTTGGGTTTACTTCATGTTACTAGGCCTTAGAGTTTCACAGACATATCAACTTAAATTCGGGTTAGTTTTTTCTGTAATTTTTTTTTGTTTTGATTTTGGAAGTCAGGAAAATAATTGGAAAAGTAAGTAATGATGGGTTTTGTGATGCTTAAACCTTCTCATAGCAAATCCATAATACTATATCTAACCTCTAAATTATTCCTTTTAATTATAACAATTCTATTATTTATTGTTGTGCCTTGTTTAGATTTTTGCCATATAGGTAGAAGATCCTCATTAACTGGTAACCTATCTGTGAAACATAACTCTTAACACTGAACCTGATCCTAACACTTAAGTCATGACTTCATCCTAACCTTAACATTTACCTAACCCGAAAATTGAACCCTTAAAACTAAACAAACCTCTATAGTAACCCTTATAGTAACTCAAAACAAATCATATATGTAAGCTGCCCATGCCAGTAAGATTGGGATCTTTGTTTTTCTAAGTCCCTCCTGGAAAATTTTTCAAATACCTGTCGAGTAGAATCATTGGATAGACACTTTATTTGGTACAATGACAGCGCTCTTTCTTTTGCAATCAATCAAGCCACTGTAGTGTTGTCAAAGTTGTTGCTGCTGCAATAGTAATTTAGATGGCGCACGGTTGATAGTCTTATCAATGAATAGCCACACCTACTTGCACTTGCAGCATGTTAGGGCCTATTCACATCACATGTATTGAATGTGCTGGGCAGCCTACTCCAACACAGTCCCAAAGCGCAGACAAGGAAATTTGTACTAAAACGAAATGGGAAACACGTAATGCGTGGCAAAACGTGTATTACCAGTCATGCAACAATGCACAGTAATAGTGTGAATAGGCCCTAACTTTAGTCTAACCCCTAACTTTAACCCCCTAATACTAAGTTGACCCCATCGAATCCATACTTCCCTTCTCTTAATCCAAGGGTTGCCAAACTTTCTAAACAAAGTGCCAGTTTACTGCCCTTCAGACTTTAGAGGGGGCGGATTGTGGCCAGTGGATGTAGAAAATATCCTAGCATCAGTGAGAGTAAACAGTGCTTCAGGCTTGATTGACATTTGGAGCAAAGAAAACTACATAGTGGCTGTGGTCAATAGGAGGTGAATTTATTCCTCATCATTGGTTTAATTGGGTATACAGCGCCCCATTCCTGGTGTCAGGGGGAGGAATAATGCTCCATCATTGGTATCAGTGGGAGGAATAGTGTCTTATTGTTGATATCAGTGGAAGAATAGTTCCCCTTTGTTGCTGTCAGTAGAAGGAATAGTGTCCCATTGCTGGTATCAGAGGGAGCAATACTGCATTGTATCAGTGGGAGCAATAGTGTTCCAAAGCCCTAATAAAGGCTACCAAAAGGAAGCAGTTTGAGGACCACTGTCCTTATCGAAACAATGAGTATAAATGCATTCCCACTACATCAAAACAAAGCAGTGCCAAGATTGTGGTGCCATTTTGACTCACACATTTACAAACATATACTAAGCATTATGAATCTCATGATCTATAACACAAAATACTTGTTGCAACTTACAAATGCATTTTATTTCACAGTCCAACGTTATGTTATTGCTAGCAAATACAGGGTACAATCTTTCTGAATAAATATTTTGCCTCCATCTTTTTTTTTTTCTTTGGAATGTAGCACCCATACTTTGTAAAAGAAAGGTGTGTGTCTGGATTTCCCCACAGGGACTGGATTGTTCTGATGGGAAAACATGCCATAACAGAAAGATTGTACTATTCTACTTGTGTTTTTTATCTCTGTTAGCAATACAAAATGTACTAAACGCCCTTTAAAAAAGACCTTAGATGACTGTCTGGAATGAATAATATCTTTCATCATTGCTGAATTTACAGTAAAACAATTAGATAACATGGAAACAGGCCAACTAAGCAAAATTCTCCACAGCTGAAAAAAATATAAGACTATGTTATAATACTAATTAAACCCTTTTATCCAAAATACTAAAACAGATGAAAGACAGCATTTCTTTCTTGGGGATGAGAGGCTCTTAGGCGCTTTACTTGCATTATGCATCCCTGAATGGCATTTCTTTGTAACACATAGTCAACATTTTGAAATAACTTGTAGACGCTATCTGAACAAGATGCTTAAATTATCCATCAAACTAAAGGTAAAATCACCTTGGTTGCTATTGGCAGCAACTCCATTTTGTTTTAATTTTAATTTCCCATTTTTTTAAGAACAGAAAAAGGTAGAAAGTGGGATAAAGACATTTTATACCCCTGATGTGTGCCTGCTGTACCATGTACCTGTATAAAAAATGATCCTGTTCTTTTTGCATTGAATTCTTTGTGTGAAATCCCTGGTGTTCCTACCAGTACCTCTGCTTTCCTATTAAAGCCTGACCATGCTAGGTAGGAGAACACAGCATGGTCAGTTTTGTAGCTGTGCTAGGAATTGCTTTCCTGCAATGATCAGACTTGTACTGAAATGCTCCCCCCCACCCCCCACCACACAGCCATTCAATGGGAAGATCAGTCTGTTCCTGTTTTTCCTCCCCCAGCTCTTTTAGCTTTTTATGCAGCTGAGCACAGAGGGTATGTGATCACTTATTAACTACTTCCCCCCAGAGGATTTACCCCCCTCCATGACCAGGCCATTTTTAGCGTTACGGTGCTGCAATGCTGCACCCAAATTAAATGTACGTCCTTTTTTATCCACAAATAGAGCTGTCTTTTGGTGGTATTTGATCGCCTCTGTGTTTTTATTTTTTGCGGTATAAAAAAAAAGACTGACAATTTTGAGAAAAAAAACAATATTTTTGACTTTTTGCTATTAATCATGTCCAGTAAAAAAATTTTAAAAATCAAATCTCATCATAAATTTAGGCCAAAATGTATTCTGCTGCATGTCTTTGCTAAAAAAAAATCACAATACCTGTATATTAATTGGTTTACGTGAAAGTTATAGCGTTTAAAAATGGCGGTATATATACTGAATTTCTAAAAAACATTTTTCACTAGTAATGGCTGCGATCAGCGACTTACAGCGAGACTGCAGGACTGCAGCAGACATTCTGACACTGAAGGGAACTGACTTGGTATCACTGACATCCCTAGTGACACCAATATAGTGATCAGCGCTAAAAACTATACTATGGGCCCGTGTATATGTGCTTGACTGTAAGCACACTGCTTTGTATGGCTATGCAAAGCAGTGTGCACGAGCTGACAGGGAGGAGAACTGTTTTGTTTACAAACAGTTCTCCTTCCCATTGGAGATCCTCGACATTCATCAGGTGCCAGCGAGTAATCACCAGTGATTGACAGCTGTGGCTGCCAATGGTGTAATGGATAGGGTCCCTACCCGGAAATGCAAAATCAAGTATATATACGTGATTTTGCACAACCGTGCCACCCTGTGCTGGACAGAATGCGGTTAAAAAAAGGACGAAAAAAAGTATTTTACAATGATTTTTTATCTATACATGTTTTGCCTTTTTATTTCTATTTTAAGCTGAATGGGCTTTTTCAAGGTGAGGGTTAATATATACTTTAATGCATTTGGTATTTAATGCATATTGCATTTAATGTTTAATTTATTGCAAGCAATGCCATTACCTGAACTTGACTTGGTATCAGCCTCTTGCAGTTCCCTTTCTCTACTTTTTTCAGGAAGGAAAATGGGGAAAGGGGGATGCACAAATAGCCACTTATGGTGCAGTGCTAACAAGGAGCATGTTGTTAGGCGGAAAAAGCAGAGTGACAGAAAGATGAGCTCCTCAGTCTGCTTCTCATTTACCATCCAGTCACAGGGAGGGGGTAAGACAAGACCTGCGAGGGCTCATTCATACCATGGGGTGCATCAGAGAGAATTTTTTATTTTTTTTGCACGTTCCTGCATGTTGCATTTAGGACAGCCCATTAATTTCAATGGGCTGCCCTATGCCCATTGAACACACAAAAATAGTGCAGTCACAATTTTTAAAATTGCGCTACACCAAACTACATGGGGAGAATGTCACCAGCACACCGAGGATCACCAATATGGGTCCAAAGGTTTTAATGAACGATCACATAGTTACAGCAAGGCAACGTTTCCAAGTCTCGCAAGACCCCTTAATCATGCCCGATGAAGGGATCCTGCAAGACTCGGAAACTTTGCCTTGCTGTAACTATGTGATCATTCATTGAAACTTTTGGACCCATATTTGTGATCCTCGGTGTGCTGGAGACATTCTCCCTTGCTGATTCTGTTGGGTTTCAGCCGACGGTCGCTGCAGCACCCACTTATACACACAGCCATTTTTAACGCAGGAACGTGTGCGTTTGGATTGTACACTTACACCAAACTAAATGGTACGCAGCTGCGTTTGCCATTACACACATTTGCACACATTCATGCACAGCACCTGTTGTGAACAAGCCCTCAGTGTTACTTAACTGAAAAAGAGAAAGATCAGGTCTACTACCCTGCCAACCAGGGGATTTACTGTGTAGTAGACCTGTGTAAATGTGTTAATGTTAGAACTAGATATACTGAAATATAAATCCTTTGGCAGCTCCCATGTATACATTTCATCTATGTTTGAGTTGATTGTCTGGAGTTTAGCGTTGATATAAAAATTTGTTTTTTTTAAAAAATATATTATATAGATGTATCACATTAGGTTTTGTTTGGCCCACATAGATCAGTATTTTCAAAAATGAAATAGAAACATGTTATCCTGACAAATGACTTTATCTTGGATTAATGTAATCCACTTCAGAAAGGAATTAATTACACCAAAGCTCGGCTAAGATCCAACCTAAGTTGTGGTGTAGAGAGAAGGAAGAGGATCTAAAGCTGTACAGAACAGGAAAGGCACGTACTGCCTGCAGACACATATCTCGTGTGGTTAGAATCACATGGGAACATGTTTGGTACTAATTTGATGGAATGCTCAGGGCTCATTGAATTTTCATAAAATTGTGTTACAATATTATTATTTTTATACAGGATTTATATAGAGCAGGGGCGGACTGACCATTTGGAAACTCAGTAGGGGACCCCATGAGATGCCCCTGGTACCTTTTTCATAGGCTTTTTTGAGTTTGGGCAAGGAGACAGGGGTCCCATGATCCCCTATTGCCCGGGGGCCCCATGAGTTGTCAGTCCGCCCCTGATATAGAGCCAACAGCTTACAAAATGAAGGTAGACATAAACAGTTACAATACAATTTGGTACAAGAGGAAACAGAGGGCCCTGCTCGTTAGAGCTTACAATCTAGGAAACTGCACATCACCCAAGCACTGGAAAAGCATTCCTTCCTAACCCAATGATTAAAAAAATGATCTGATCCTTGCATACCATTGACAGTCTGTATATACTGTAACAACAATAGCCTTTAATTGATATCACATTTATAATAGGTTTCCTACATTTTCTAATATGGTAACTCCCCTCCAATTGTATTCAGGCCATATATTTCATCAATTGTTAACAGTAGACATGCCTTACAAAGCAGCGGGTTTCTTAGGATGGAGCTTCATTACAATGAACAGGTTCCAACAACTTCTATCATTGTAGCCTCAGAACTACTGTTTAAGACAGGAGTGTCCAACCTGCAGCCCACGGACCTCATTTGGCCCAAGACAGTTACGAGTGCAGCCTGACACAAAATTGTAAGCTTACTTAAAGGATAAGTTCACCTTTGGAACATATTACATGTTCCACCCATTTTTAGGGTGGAACATGTAATATGTTCCCATAGCTGCAGCCGCTCCTGCCTCCCCTTACCTCTGACAGAAAGTACGAGGAGAAGTTCCCCGTACTATCTGTCAGATTTGAAAACACAGCGGCCACTCATTCACAGAGTTCTGTGAATGAGTGCCTACAAGTCCCAGCAGCCTTAGCAGTTGTCGGCTTGTAGTTTTCAATGAACTACAACGATGCTGTGGACGGCGTGGTCGTTAATTGTAGCTTCCTGTCAGTATATCTGCTTGACCATACATCCTGTACAGCAAGTAGATATTCTGACAGGTCTGCAGGAGACATGCATGGAATCAGTGATCTACATATTGCAGATGCAATGCTTTCCAGGCTCCTTTGGACAAAAATAATAAATGTACATTTTTTTACCTGCAAAAAAGTTAGCATTTATTTATTATTTTTGTCCAAAAGGTGAACTTATCCTTTAAAAATTTAGTTTTTTTGGAATTTGTTGTAAAAATGCATTTACACTTAGAAAACCCATGTGGTTGGTTAAAAATTTGACAGTGTCTCTTTACTGGAGTGATGTAAGTTTTATCTTCCCATAGAAAAATTTCCCATTCTTACCTATCATGCCTTATTCATGTTATCAGTTTTCAGCAACACCTATTCTTGTGAGCAACTATTTTCAAGGATGAAGCACATGAAGGGCAAAATAAGAACCAAATTATCTGATGAGCACCTTGACAATTCATTGAGAATTGTTACAACATCCAACGAACCAGATATTGATGTGTTAGTTTATCGCATTAGATTTACTTTTATAATAAAAAATATTACAAAAAAATTAAGTGTTATTCCTCAGATAGGGACATTTTCTATATCATGTATCATTAACTTGTGATCTGCCCAACTTTTTCTGTTCATCAGCTATCCTTATTGTTAGTGTATTTTATGTGTGGCCCAAGACAATTCCTCTTCTTCCAATTGGCCCAGAAAAGTCAATAGGTTGGACACTCTTGGTTTAAGGGAAAAGCAACAACCTTTTCATGGGTATCCCAGCAGACATCATTCTGTTCTAGACACACATAACTTATGATATCCAAAAAACTGTGTCTTTTTTGTCACATTGTTGATTATATGAACTCTAACATAAAAGTGTACATTTGGAGCCAAAGTGTTAATTCACATGTAATATCAGCTGTACAGTCCATCAAACAAAAGAAAAGAAGGATGTTGCTTGACCTACAGTTATGTGACCCCCTCAATAAATCTTGCACCCACCCTCAAAATTATTTTTCTAATTGTATGTATAAAGGTGGCCAGAAAAGAGAAAATAATTAAATCGTAACAAATTTGGAATTTGTGCTGATCTCTGCAACCCTGATGGGAATGACCCACAAAATTCCTTATGGAAAATACATTCTTGACTGCCCCCGCCGCTTATCAAGCTACACATCAAGGGATGTTCCATTATAAATTCGTTAAAATGGAAAACTCCTCCAAGAGAGAAATGTGCACAGACCATATCTACTAAATATAAATGCACATTATTGAGGTTTGCAGATTGCTAACACTATTATGTAATATACTCCAGGCTTTAGATTGTCTCATAGTTATATATGTTTCATATGATATATAACAAAGATTCTTAAGCTATGAAGCAGTGTTGGTAGTGGTCTAATGTATTAAAGTTAAAGATAATATAAGTCACTTTAATAAAATAATAGCATTGTCTGTACAGCTAAGTATAAAAAATAAAGGTGAAAAAGCTAAAGGAAAATCTACACTCCCACTAAAGTAATCCAGTCAACTTTAGCACTTTGGGAAACAGTCTTGGCAACACCTCAAGACTCATGTCTGGAAAAGCTCACATTTTCAGGAGACTCATGATGAGATCATGTTCACATGCTTTAGCTTTCCATGAAATAAGTGGCAACATTATAGTTAATTTTTTTTCCTTCTCCCATTTTGCCTTCCATAAAGTGGACCCATAAAACAAGAACACTGCAACAATCCAACAAAACATTCACCAAGCAAGATCTATTACATCTGTCTGAGTTCAGATGCAAGCTCGCTCTCACCAAGAAGCAGAAAGATGTGTCCTATGAAGCAAAACCATTTAATGAATCTACAAGCACTGGGCTCCTAATAGAAGATCTAATTTAGCAAATTAGCTTAGAAAACTTCCAAGTTTGCCCCATAGAAATAAATTAAACTCAACTCTGGGAGCTGGAGAATGCAGGTTTAGATGTATTTGATTACTAGGTGACAACACAAACAGTTCTTTTTGCCAGACACTTAAAGAGGAACTAAACCCTTCTATCCTTTACAGTCAGGAAGCTGCCATCTTAGCTTCTGTTTGATCTGCAGTTCCCATGGTGCTGCACATGTGATCAGGTATGACACCAATCAAACATGCCCTGAAAAAATAACTGTTAGTGCAAATAAAGAAACAAAAGGTATCTCGGGCAGTACTCAATGGTTTTGTTGCAAGTGCACTAATATGGCCACAAACACCTTAGTCTGTTTCAGAGAGGTTTTTATACATTAAAATGCTGATATAGATAAAGTGCTTATATAGCTTATTCTCCACAAAGGAAGTTTTAAAGTTTTATTAAACCCACAACAGTAAAATCAATCTATATATGCAGTAAAGCATGCATGTTATACTCACTATGGAACCAAAGGGGTTAATCCTCTGCATTGCATAAAAAAGCCATTTGATCCTTTCTTCTTTGCCCCTCCTTTTTTTCAAATGTCCATGCTGATAAGACAGACTGAACCATAGCCACATGCACATGCTCAGTTTGGTGTGTGCAGCTAGAGAGGTTTTTTTTTTCTTGGGAGAGTGCATGTGATCAGCACAGGGCCAATCAGCACTGTCCAAATAGAAGTCAGGGGTTTTGCATCCTCCTAGAACAGAAAGAAAAGTCCTCCACTAAGCTTTTACCAGTGCTCTGCTGGACACTGATAGAAGTCACAAGACTGTTCTAACTGCTGATGAGAAAAGGTATTTAGCAGTTTATCTTTACTAAAATAATTGCACTTCCATGTTCTGTGTACTGTGGGAGACCAGATATAGTGAATGCGGGTCCTAGGTTTAATAACACTTTAAATTATTTCAGATTTCCAGGTCTGAATATAGACATACATTTGTAAAAGCATGCTTTTCGTATGTCCCTGGGGAAAAATGGGATATTTGAATCCCCCATCTCAGTGCTAAGTTGATCCAACAACATGCCTTTCATGCTTGGGCAGGTATATGTATGCTCTAGAGGCAAAAGGCAAAGTTCACCAATTCCCCAGTAAGGTGATTTGGCCCAAAAGGCATATGAGGCTTTAGTCTGCATGTAATATAATGTGAAAACATGCACAATACATTACAGAAGGAAATCCATCTAGAAAATGATGTAGAGCATGTTATAACATTTTATATATTTCTGGTAGCAATAATTTAAGGAAGTAAAGGTTAACAGATAGAAAAGCCAATGCAGGGGCACATTTGCACAATTTTGTAAAAGGAAAGCGCAAAAGAAGTCCACAAAGCACATCTGTTTCTAAGGTTTTTCATGAATTTCTGTACTGGCCTGTAATCTGGCCAATAAGTTCTTTGTGGGTGTGTGGCTCTGGTGCAATACAACAAAAGGGAGGTTTGAAGCCCAAGTAGGCTGGGAGAACAGGCAGAAAACGGTGGGATGTGAGAGAAAGGAGAGACAAGGTGATCAAGATGATATTGTACATATGCGTTAAAGCAGAACTTAAAGGATAAGTTCACCTTTGGAACATGTTACTTGTTCCACCCATTTTTAGGTGTTAGGCTCCATGTACATGGGACATTTGGAAAACACTTTTGAACGATGGAAACTGACTGCTGGAAAACGTAGGTTAAAAAACGTCTGTTTAGCTGCGTTTATATACCGCGTTTATGCACGTTTATGAGCATTTGCATTTAGAAGCGTTTTTTAAAGATAACCTCAGGAGACCTTCCAAAATGCCCAGAATGCACTGAAAAATAGTAAAAAATTAACTCTTTCAGACATTTTGAGAGAAATAGAGAGAGCAGAAGCAGAGAGAGCAGTATGTGTTGAGATTAGCTGTCTTTTTTTTTCTGTGGTGCTTGGATGTGTTCCATTTCTGTGCAGAAATTATTGCAGCAGTGTCTAACATATTTTCTTGCATGTGAAACCTCAAGGTATAGTGTACCGGGTCCATTTGAGCACAGGGAAAACACTTTGCATGCATTTTTCATGATGAAAAAAGGCTCTGGACAGCATCTGGAAATGGAAGAGTTAACAAAATTTTCCAAAAGCAAATGCTTAGAAACGCGGTTAGCCGCGTTTACACAATTTTACAAGTGTTTGGCGTTTGAAACGCTGATAAAATCTACTCCTGAATGCAAGTTTGGTGCATTCAAAAAAAACACTGTAAACTCAACTGCCTGTAAACAACATAGTGTACATGAACACATAGGAAGACATTAGGGAGAGTTCACGGGCTGCTGAAAAAAACACAGAAAAGCTCCTAAACGTGAGTTTATCAGCTGCAGTGTACATGGAGCCTAACACTAGTTTTTCCCATAGCTGCAAACCGCCCCCCCCCCCAATCCCCACTCCCTCTGATAGATAGTACGGAGAGCAATCTCCCCGTACTATCTGTCAAATTTGAGAACAGCGTGGCCGTGCAGGGCTCCTCCCTCATGACCGCGTCATTAATTCACGGACGTCTGTGAAAAAATGAACTGGCAAGCAGATATTCTGATAGTTCTGCAGGAGACCTGCATGGCATCAGCGATCTACTGAACCCTGGTGCAATGCTTTACAGGCTCCATTGGACAAAAATAATACATGCATATCTTTTACCTGCAAAGTGACCTTATACTTTAACTCTCACAATCAATATCTACTTGAAATCCTTATACTGCTAACATTAGTAAATAGATAGGAACATATACTATATTTACTCATTTTAAATAGGGTTGCTACTTCATCCCTTTAAAACCAAACACATATTAATTGCACAGATTATGTGGTTGATTAAGGTGGTAAACTCACCTAGTGCCTTATCTGCATTAAATTAGCCTCAGAAACCTGTTTTTTTTTTACATTTCTCCTGTTGCTTCCTTGTTTCTGGCCAAAATGATGTCATACATCCCAGGGGTTTTCATGAGCATGATGGGGAGAAGGGTCTTCCTCAGCTAAGCACACCTTCCTGCCTGCATGTCAGAGCTAAGGGAAGATGGATTCCAGGAAGTAAAAACTACAAAAATCATCTGCCCTTACTCAAGATGGCCACAGGTAGAAATACTAGGGGGGGGGGGGGTGTTCAATGTGATTTCTCAACTAAATAAAACATGGAGACATGGATGGATAGGTGAGTTTGCTTTGAATATTAAGAATGAATTAAATAGCGATTTCAGTTTGCTGTCCTCAAACTAAGTTTAGTTCCACTTTGAAGCTGAATAACAGGCAGATATAGAAACAAATTACTGCAGCTCTGTGTTATTGTACATCATTATTATTTATTTATTTATTTTAATGCAAACAGTCTAAGTTCCTCAGTCTGACATGGTATTAGCCTCTTGCAGTCCCTGTATTGCACTTTAGAAACAGAATCACATGAAAAGCCATAGTGATGACATTAGATGACAACACATGAAGTGGAGATCTGCTGCCCTAGAGTTCAGTCACAAAAGCAGGTCAACATTGGCAGCAACATTTGCATGCGTTTATCTATGAAGTAAAGAAAAAAGGCCCTGAGAGCAACACATGCCACAAAAATCCTGTTTATTTAGTGTGTCCTTCTATGAGTGCATGAAGTATCCTGGGTCAGATCACAACATGCCTTCTTCAGCTCAGAAAAAGAGAAGGGTGTTCCAGGTCCTTGGTGGTCATATCCACACTCACAAGACCATGAGGAACCATTTCTCTACCTTATCCATACCTCCCAATCTTATCTCACTTGGACAGGCCGTCCCATTTTTACAACCAAATCCCTCTGTCTTTCTTTCCTTCTCAGTTGTCCCTTTTTTTTGCCTGATGTACAGATATCTATGAAAATGTAACATTCAACTACTAAAAGTACTATTCTGCATTAAAGTGTTACTAAACCCACAACAGTAAAATCAGTCTGTGCATGCAGTAAAGCATGCTTGTTATACTCATTGAGGAACCTAAGGGGTTATTCCTTTGCATTGTGTAAAAATGCTGTTTAATCCTGTCTTTTATGATACTCCCCTTCTTCCAGTGTCCCCCTCTTATCTCCTGATAAGACATATCGTGTGTAGTCACTCTTTACATGCTCAGTTTGGTGTGTATTGTTAGAGAGTTTTTTTTCTTGGGAGAGTGCATGTGATCAGCACAGGGCCAATCAGCACTGTCCAGATAGAGGTCAGGGGTTCTGCATCCTCCTAGAGCAAAATGAAAACTTCTCCTGCAAGCTCCAGTGCTCGGCTGGACAATGATAGAAGTCACAAGACTGCTATATACGGCTGATGAGAAAAGGTATTTAGCAGTTTATATTTACTAAAATAATTGCATTTCCATGTTCTGTGTACTGTGGGAGACCAGATATAGTGAATGCAGGGTCCTGGGTTTAGTAACACTCTAAACTTTTATCCTATCTGTTAATTATCTTGCTTTCTATTTAAAAGCCCTTATAAAGAAAAAGTAAAGGTATTCTGGGTATTACCATTTATTTTGGTATATACATTCTTAATGTTCTGCATAATTGATAGCGTGACAGAGGTGTGTCCATTGCCCAAATATCTGTGCTGGAAGGTATGCCTTGTTCTCATCTCAGAAAGTCAGAAAGTTGGGAGTTATGCCTCATCAGTGGCCACCAGTGGTGGTCTTGATCCTCAATGCCACCATTTTAATAATGTATACTAGCAGAGAATATGCACTACTCATAGAATGCATTAGCAAAGGGGCTCCGTGCTGGGCAATGAGAGTATTAGAAAATAGATTGCATCTTTACCCTTTGAACTTTGGACTATGTGCTGATCTGCCTCTCTTATTTCAAAGAATAAATGCAATGCTAGACTTATTTATATTCATGTTATCCTATGCATTTACCTATAATCATCAGATACTTTTCTTTTGAAAAAAAAGTCTTTGATTGTGTATTGCATCACATATTCAGTAAATCAAAGGCATGACATATGTTTGTACTACATACAATACTAACTATTTTGGATGATTGATTGTACATATATGCAAAGGTCAGATCAGAGAATAATAACTAGATGAATGGTCATCAACCCAGGTGGAAACATTTGCTCCTTCACTGTTAGAAGAATCAGTGTAAGTACGGTAGATGTCAACACATATTAAGCAATTGCTCACCTGCATGCCCCAGGATAGGAACAAAAGATATTGCATTTACCTTCTTGATGTTTATGTGTTTGGCTGATACAACTAGCCAACTTAGGATAGATTGTGCAAAGTAAAATTTATTCTAGCTTTTTCCTTGTTATATTTTCACACCATCAGTCTGCTGCACATTTCTATGACTGTTTTCAATAAAACCTTCTTTGATATAAAAAGAAAGCATTTGGCATTTAACTGACAATCATGCTTCATTGAATTGGCATCTTTACACTTCCATCAAAACCGTACGAACATGGCTCACGTAACAAAAAAATGACTTTGTGACAAATGACAGATGGCGCCATCAATTACCTGTGATTTCCTTCAATCAAAACTAACTTTAATCAATTTAGTCAAAAAAAGTCCTAGTAGATTTTTTAAAATAAATGGCATTTTTCTAAAACTTAAAGTAAACAGAATGTTAAAACAAACTTGTATGCTTTTCGATTCTCCAATTAAACTTAATTTAGAAATGTGCTAACAATATGTAGCTTTGTAGGTACAATTTGTATGGATATGTGATTATAATAGCAAACAGATGGTCCCTTCACTGTGAAACAGCTCAAATCTTAATTTCTTAGTACAGTTCTCCATTACCCCTGGGATATTTTACAACAGGAACTCAAGTAGAATTGCAGACTCACAAATCTTCACAAAAGAGATCAAGTTTCAACAAAGTCTGCAATCCAAGATGCCATTATAAAAAATAAATTTAAATTGATCTAAACTGAAAAAAAAACAGAACTCCAAAGAAGATATCTAAAAACACTATATATATTTATATATATATATATATATATATATATATATATATATATATATATATATATATATACATACATTTAAAATATGTAATGCAGAAGAATATCTTTTCTAACTAAAAGGAGTGAGTTTATCTACCTATAAAGGGCAATGTGATTAATTTTACAAAGAAGTAGAGGCTGTTGACTCAGTAAAGTACATTTTTATTTTGCATTGTCCATCTTAACTGCTTAGTAAACAAGGTAAATCTGCATTCACTTTGAATACCCAATCATGTTAAAGAGAAATTTAAAAATACTTATCTTTCTTGCAAATGACTGGATAAATTTGTACAGTCTTACCTTACTTACTAATAAGTTAAAATTCACTTTAGAAAATGAATGTTCACTTCACTAAGTGAACAGCCTCTGCTCCTTTAGCAAGTCAACACAAATAAGAGCAAGCCATTTTTCAAACTGTTGTATAACTCAAGCTTTAAATCAAATTGCAAATCCTTTATAGAATTTTTCTTTCCTTAAAGTTAATAGTCATATGTGACCTTAGTGCTAGATTATGAATGATGCTCAAGCTAGGGGACCCAAACTCCCACAGTCACCAGGGGAAAAGGTGCAGGCTGCTAAAGGTGCTCATCCTAAGCAAAGCATATGTAAAATCAAAGAAGTGCTGCACTACTCTTCAACCAACCTAGTGTTGACTTGAAAATGACTTCAGCCCTTGAGTCTCGTGGGCTAAGGCCATTTTCAAATCTACACTTGGTTGGCTGAATGCCAGTGTGGCACTCCTTTGATTTTACTATTAGTCATATGTTTTGGCAAGTTATCAGTGACAGAATGGACCAAAAACATCTAAAATTCAAAATACATCAGCTAATTTGTGTGTATTTTACCAAACCTAGGATAATCTAACAGAGGAAACTTGTTCTGAACTGAAGCCAATCAAGAGTTTAATCCTCCATCACGTCCAAAGAGGACTATATTTATGGAGCTGTGTTTATTGTGCAATAACTAGGGTAACTCATTTCTAGCACACAGATAAATGTCTGAAAATGCAGAATATATAAATGTAGTGAATACATACACATTCTCTATTTTTTCAGGCACACATGGACATTTGATGGCACCCAGATCTGTCTCTCCACTCCCCAGCTCACCCCCTCAATCTCCTCATGTATCACAAATCTACTAAACGACATATCAGCATGGATGTCACACCACTACCTTAAACTCAATCTTTCCAAAACCAAGCTTGTAATATTTCCTCCTCCCCGATTCCCCTCTCATGACTTTACCATTAAGATCAACAGCACAACCATTGGTCCTTCCCCTCATGCCAGGGTACTAGGTGTAATCCTAGATTCTGATCTCTCCTTTGGGCCCCACATCCAATCATTGGCTAAATCCTGCCACCTCAACCTCCAGAACATTTCCAAAATCCACCCCTTTCTGACCAATGACACCACAAAACAATCTATCCATACCTTGGTTTTATCCCGCCTCGATTACTGTGACTCCCTCCTCATTGGTCTACCATTACACAGGCTATCCCCCCTTCAGTCTATTATGAATGCTGCCGCTAGACTCATACACCTTACCAACCGATCAGTGACTGCTGCCCCTCTCTGCCAGTCCCTTCACTGGCTGCCACTAACCCAACGTACAAAATTCTAAATACTAACCACAGCTTACAAAGCCATCCACAACATTGCCCCTAGCTACATTACTAACCTCACCAACCTCATCCGCAGATATCATCCAAATCACCCGTTCCCAAGACATCTTGCTCTCTAGCTCCCTCGTCACCTCCTCCCACGCTTGCCTCCAGGACTTCTCCAGAGCCTCTGACATCCTCTGGAACTCACTACCGCAGTATGTCCTGTCAGCCCCCACCCTGTCTGCCTTTAGGCGATCTTTGAAAACTCACTTATTCAGGGAAGCCTACCCCACCTGCACCTAAGAACTGTACTTGAGCCACCTCCATCAGAACATTGCCTACAGCTATCACCTTCTGTACAGGAAATGTATTGTAATTGTACTGTCTCCCTTATATTGTAAAGCACTGTGCAAACTGTTTGCACTATATAAATCCTGTATAATAATAATAATGATTATTGCTTTTTGCACAACTTTATTGAATACTCACAATATAAACTTGATTTTTGCAAAGAACTCAGCAAGGTTGTGAACTCACTCATTTAAATAGTTGCAAATGAACCATATACTGTCTGTGCAGGTTCTTCATTTTCCAGATCATGGTACAGCTAGTAGTAATTAGTCATATTCAGCTGGGTTTAATCTCTAATGCTAAAGATTTTTGCAGGTGATGCAAGCAGCTTTTTCATTTCTAATGAACAACTGAAGAAGCTGTTTGAATTGTTTTAAAAACACCGTCAACATTACAGAACAAGTCCAGCTGAAAGTGGCTAACTATTTACTAGCTGAACTAAATAAATTAAATTAAATATATTAATCTACTAAGGCACTGACTAAGGTACTGACTGAATCTAATTTTCAAAAAAATCTGCATGCCCTAGATATGTCAATAAAGTAGTGATTTGGCAACTGAAGAACTGACCCAAGTGTTAATGTATTAATCAAGGTATACTTCCATAAGCAGCCTAGTAATTAGTAATACAATCCTATGTATACATCAATGGGAGTACTGGTCACACTAATTACCCCTGTGACTGAAGGTATCAACATTCCTAAATTAAACTTAGACAAGGGAATCTGCTCAACTTTTGGATTCCCTGAACTTTGAATGAAACTATGACGATGACACCCACTGCCAAAATATTTGTATGAAAAAAAATGAATCGGTTTTCAACAACCTATGTGTCTTAAGTAAATCAACCCCAAAGACTTGTATTGTGAGAAGAATAAGTGATGTACAACCACAGTAGAACTGCAAAGCAGAGAACAGAGTCGGCATATGTATTGGCTGTCCCATATACATAAATAAGAAAATTATACATGAAAACAAGGTTTTAAAAACATCATAAGAATATTTATTAAACTACAGATTGTACTTTCCTTGTATGATAAAGTATATGGTTACTGTGAACTGGGGAATAAAAAAGAAAAACATAAGCTAGACATTGTTAGCTTTGTGATGCTGTCAAATGTCAAGAGTATACTTTTGCACATATTAAAATATATATCACTGGCTTTGTTTGAACTTTTTGAAGGTTTGATGTTTCTGTAAACTTCCCCATAGCTGAAAAAACAAGACTAGAGAGCGTTGATATATCATAATCCCCATTCAGCATAACTGACATAACCTTAAAGGTCAAAGAAAGTCCAGCAAATGACTGATCCCCTGAGATTCTAGGTTACCAAAGATGACTGTCATACCACTATGATCTCTGCCAAGCTTTTAAGGAAGTTCCTAAGTGAAAAAAAGAAAGTAAAAAACAGTAATTTTGTTGACATTTTTAAGGTTGGTTTTTGGAATCTAATCTATGAATTAAACTCTGTTTTGCTCTGTTAATGATAAAATAAAAAATATAATCTCACTTAAATTTGCAGGACAATGTAGTGAAGGTCATCCTTAATAGCAAAACAATTTACATTCTTGCTTCCTAAAGATGAAAGACTGATTGCAAAGGTAAGTACGTTATACTTTATTACACTCAATAATGTATATAAAAAACACTCAATATAGGGGAGATAACTTTTTTTTATCATGGTCAACAAATAGACCTGGTGAAAGCTTAAACACCTGTGGGCAGGGGCGGACTGACAACTCATGGGGCCCCTGGGCAATAGGGGATCATGGGGCCCCTGTGTCTTTGCCCAAAGTAAAAAAAGCTTATGAAAAAGGTACCAGGGGCATCTCATGGGGCCCCCTACTGACCCCGGGCCCTTGGGCAGTGCCCGAGTTTCCAAATGGTCAGTCCGCCCCTGCCTGTGGGATTATTGTCGATAAGGTCACTTATGTGTAACCTTTAAACCAATTATGTAAGAATTTGGCTAAAGTGCTGCAATCTGATCAAGTCTGTAAGACCAGACCACAAATCTCTTCTAATTATTAATAACACCCATTCTACAGGCACATATCTAACACTATATAGCAAACTTGTACCCATGAGAGCATCTTCCAAATGAGCAAATCAAGGTAATTCCTCATTTGCCATAGGAAATGATAAGGAGAAGGGTCAGGGCTCAGTCCCTACATGAGTCCATTACTACTTGGCACTGCTGCTATTCCTTTTATACTTCTCATCAGTGAATAAACCGCCTTACAAATTGGATATTTTGTTTAATCTTTAAGCTTGTCCTATAAAATGATGTAAAATGTTTCCCCACTTGAAATTATATAATTGACCTATGGGTATCGGTCAGGTTTTACAGTCACTGGACTATAGGCATGCTGGCTAATCAATTAGTAATCCTTCTTTGCAGCTCCTGGCCTTCTAGATTCAACTCCCACCTGGGACATTATCTGTATTGAAATTACCCACAGTTACCTCCCAAACTGTACTCATTGAGTGTAGTAGGGACATTTGACTTTGAGTTCATTCAGGGGGCAGGGACTGATATGATTGTTTTTTTGTAATCTGTTAAATGCAATTAAATAGGTAAATGCCATAAAAAAGAAGAAATAAATAATAGTCAGTTGATCTGCCAGCTTTTTTTTTTTTAAATTGGCTTCTTAAAGTAAAACTCAAAAGATATTGTGATCTCCCTGAAATATTAGGTCAGCGGGAATTCAAAAACATTAATCTGAGGTAAACACCATGGAGGAACCACAAGGTTTATTGAAGGAACATTAACCACCATGACAACAATGGTGCATGACTAAGAGGCTATGACTAAGCCCTTTAGCATGAAACACATGAAGGTGTCCATATGCTGATGGTGGGGTCTCTTTCACTGCTTGCATGACACAATGATGAGGTGCTTCTTTTGGTGTCCGTGCCACCAAAAAAGATGCTTACATTATACTCTCAAGATCCAGAAGATGGCATCAGCAAAAATGGATGGCGTGGATTGGTCATCTCAGATACACTGTACAGAGTACATCTCAGGTAAAATGTGCAGAGTACTCTAACGATTCCAAGAGGACTCACTCTGATCTGTACAGTTAACCAGTCCATTGATGGTTCAAATTTCAGCTGGATCAGCAGGGACTGGCAAGGATTCAAATTATCTATGGGCAGGCTGATTGTACACAGTTGATGGTTATATGACTTGGGTACAAACTGCATGTTGGTTTTTAACATGCGATTATTGTCAGTGGCTATAGCCGCTTGCAATAATTCTTGTGTTCTCCTGGTGGGGACGGCTCCCTGCATGCCCCCCTCCAGAAGAGAACAGAATAGTTCCTCGGGATGGATTCCCCCATCAACACTGACTGTGCTGATGGGGAAATCAAGTGATTTTCTGTCCTGCAGCACATGGTTGCAAGAAATAAAACTGCACTGTCTGTGGCCTGCTTTATTTACTGACTTTTAGGGGTTGATTTACCAAAGGAAATGTTCAATTGACAAGGGAATTTTCACTCTGTCTACACTGCAATATGCGTGTTTTGTGTTTATGTGTGGGTAAGATTACCAATTCACTTTAGATATGTTGGGGTTGATTTACTAGAAGAACAGGGCGTAATCGCTTTGCTTTATTTATGTTCACTTCTATCATCCAATCATGTTTGTTTTTTAAATTTTACTTGCACGTGATTGGGATTTCTTGGCAAAGCAGATTTTCATTCAGAAAGTTAAGGGAAAATTAGTTTGCAAAGCAAACAACCCGTGTCCTGGGAAGGCTCCGTCTGATGTCATGATCCTTCCCAGCATTCCTGAGCAATCACTGCCTTAGCAACCACGGCGTGAGAGTGAGGCGTGGCCGGGTGAGAGGTCAGTGGAGAGACACCGAGCCAAGCAGCGGGTGACGGCTCGGAGTCACCAGGAGGAGGATTACAGAGGACCATAAAGGCTTTAAATGGGTACGAGCAACTGTAACCCCTTCTAACATCTCTTCTCAGGGTTCTAACAAGACTGGTAAAGTCACTGGAAAGTGGATGACATAGACCTCATGGTTAGGATATACATTCTACTGACCAAGTAGCTTTCTGGTGAGTGCATAGTGGTGGAAGACCTTGCACTAGATAAAGAGCACTTGGTGGGATTGAACACTGTTTGTCCTGATTGTGATTGGCATCAGCATTCATACTGGATGGACTATATTGCAGATCATTCTGTTGTTGGTTGCATTGTGACACTTCTGGATTTCATTTATTTTGTTTTAGTTATTGATTTGGTATACCATTCACTTTGATAGTTTTTTTATACGCTGCACTGTTTTACTATTTAAAGCAAACAACCTATTTGCCTTTTTGCGTGTACAAATGAAGCTTGAACAAAATAAAACTGAAAAGCGAGCACAAGTGTTGCAGCAGTTCATTTGTTACATTTTTACCTTTAAATGATGAAGATATAGTGCCACAGCAATGATCTCTTTGCAACACACAGGCTGGATTAAAGAACAAGCTGTGTCTGTGTATCTCAGGGCTTCACAAATGATGGCATGCTGACACAGCAATATGGCTACTCAAACATCCTCCCACAGACTAGCTCAAAGCTTGGGTGGTCATTTGTTTTCTACGCCTATACTACAGTCCAGTTGAAAATAGCATCTGCTATAAGATTCCCCTAACTTTGAACACTATGATGGACATTTAACAATCATCTGTAATTGTGTATTTGCTTTAACAACAAAAGTGTGTTTTTCTTTGAAAACATTAAAAATTGATCTTTTTGAGCTGTCACAAAGTGCTCTGAAATGGTGGTTTAAGTTAATACATTGTACGGTTATTTTAAAATAACAGTATAAAGCTACAAACTGTCTTGCATCACAGACAGTGGGGTTGATTTACTAAAGGTAAGTATACTGTGCACTGAGTGCAGTTGCTTTAGATCCGAGAGGAAGCTCTGAAATGAGGCTCTGCTGATTTCATCCAATCATGTGCAAGCACAAATGCTGTTTTTACTTTTCCTTGCATGTTCCCTTCAGACCTGGGGTAACTGCACTTGCAGTGCACAGCCTATTTTCCTTTAGTATATCAACCCCAGCATCTTTCTTTGGAGGTTTCTTTGTAGACCCTCTGCAGATTTTCTCTGTTCAGTAGTTCTAAATATTCGTTATCTCCTGTTTTTATATATATAGGTGAGTGTAGAGGCTGCTCTTGCATCCTATAGGTAATAATGGCCTGTAATAGTGAGGAATGTAACTACAGACAACATAAAAAATGACTCAGTTGATGCAGTCTGTCACTAGTAATAGCACAGAAAGAATTTTTTAGAGGAGCTGGGTTTTCTATGCTTAGTTGAAGGTGAACCAATGGCGTACAACCTCTCCACCCTCCCTGCCCTTCCCCCAGTTCCTGCTGTACTTATCTCCAGGGATGCTGACCCGTAAGTGTCCACATTGCTGGTCCAGTGGTCCTGAGTTTGAAATCTCATTTCTACTCCTTCTTTGTGCAGAGCTTCCAGGAGAGACCAGAGCAACTTTGATTGGTCAGTGCCTACACAGTGAAATGTTCTGGTCCATCCTGGAAGTGCTGCATAGAGATGAAGAAGAAGCGTGGGGATTTCAAATCCCCAGATCACTGGTTCAGCTGTGTTGGCAGTGATAGCTTAGCATCTTCGGACATAAGTATAGCAAGGACTGGGGGATTGGAAGGGTGTACAATATTATTTCACCTTTTCACTTTTTATGAAAAAAGATGAACAAATGCTTTTTGTGTTTTTTGCTTGCTTTGTAGCTTTGATGAAGGGGTGTTGTTGCCCTGAAACATGTTGGCTGCTTTTTATGCTTGAATTAGGAAATATTATCTAGTCTGGACTCTTTCACACCAATGTTTGTTGACCATTTGTGTACGTTTACATCTGAATTATGAATACATGCTGTATGCACCCCTATCAGTGTTCAATAGTTTTCCCAACCCCTATAAATGAAACCCTTGAGGAACAACGTGGTGTGCTAAAGGAAGTGGAAAATTAATGGATCTACTGGCATTATACTGTGGGGTTGATTTACTAAAACTGGAGAGTGCAAAATTGGATGCACTGTGCATGGTAGTTAATCAGCTTCTAACTTCAGCTTGTTCAATTGAACTTTGACAATACAACTTGGAAGCTGATTGGTTACTATGCAGAACTGCACCAGATTTTGCACTCTCCAGTTTTAGTAAATCATCCCCTGTATATGTCACTTTTACTTCACCCATAGTAACAATGGAAACATACTGCAGCTTGCTCTGGACATACAGCTGCTTGCAGCTAAATTATACAGTCTCAGCAGTAAAGTGTCCCTCAAATTTCATTCAAATGTTAGCTGACTCATAGTAACATTACTAATTTAACAACCTTATGTGCATTGCTGGCAGTTTACTAGTAGTTAACTTATACAATTTCAGCGGTAAAGTGAAATTTTAATAGCAAAATGTCTATTAGCAAAGTGTCCCTGGAATTTTATCCAAATGTTATCTGACCTAAAGTAGAATTAAATGAATTTAACAATATGATATGCCGCACTGGGTTTTTTTTTTATACCTCAGAGAGTTAAATGTGAACCTGACAGCTTTGAAGAGTTTACATTTGTTACTTGATCAAAATTTTGAAAGCAAAAATAAATATTGCTAAGTGCTTTTTTCTTCCATTCCCCCAAAAAAAGACAACCTGAACTCTATTTAAAGCAGTATCACATGCTAGATGTAATGTAATAAATGCAATTTAATCTATCATTAAACATATATAATGCAAATCATATGTATCTTAGAAAGTCATTCAAAGAGTAACATTATTGGTGTGCCTCGATGAGTAAGGTATAAGAACTCCACCTAGTGGCTTAAACTCATAAAAGTAATGTACAGCAGTCAATGTTCAACATTGGACGTTCACAAGAAAATTAGTGCAATAAAAAAGGCAATATATACAGTATAAATTTAGGTGTATCCTGAGAATCTGAAATTACACAGTTAAATTACACAATCAAAGCACATGGTGCTTCCTATTCCTTGCCTTTGGATTTCACTGAACTCTATGAGTTGTGTTTGCAAACTGCATCCTCTTGTCCTTGGCTGTTTTGCAGAGCACAGTGGAAAATATCTGTATAGGACATATTCTCACTGAGCTCCCTTCTACTGTACTCTGCAAAACAGCCAAGGACAAATGGACATCATAGGAGTGGTTCTCATACGTTCAATGAACTCTAATATTAGTTGGTGGATACACACTTGGTCTCCTAGAAGCAGGATCAAATATAGTCTACACCTACCTTTAGACCAATCTCTTTGACTTTTTTGCTTTCTGTGAAGCATTTGATTTTACTTAATACAGCGGCCAAAAGCACAAAGTCAACATGCAAAGTGTATTATTGACATAGCATAAACTCACAACAGGATGCACAGGTGTGTATGGAGCACTGCATCCATCTGCACATAGACATGGCACTCTATACTGCCTTATGAAACAAATCCTTATGTGATAAAACAGTCTTACAGCCAAGTTAGAGATGTTTACATTCAATTTAAAGCAAGAAAGAAGGAAAACTTTGTGAGAAATGTTTGTGTTGAATGGATTGGACACAGATCAACTGGTCTGAACATATCTGGATAGGTCCCAAATCACCTTTGCTCACAAACTGAGGAAAGTATGGAAATGTAAAGATTGTATTATCCTTCCATGGTAATAACACATATGGAGATCTATTTACTCCAGACATACCCAAGACACACCTTAGATCAGAAGTGTTGTCACTCCATAGATGCTCCCTAATCTCTAGTTGGGTTCTACAGGACACTTGAGCCAATTAACACACAAACTTTACCATATGGGCTACTTACAAAAGGAAACATTAAATTAACCCAGCCTTAAAGGCAGATTCTAACCTAAACTGCCTTCCTTAGTAAATCATACTTCAAGCTTGTGCATTCAAGATTTCATGGGTTTCTTTATGATTTTCAGTTAAAGACTTTCCAATAAGAGCTATTTGCCTTAAAGTGGGTCTCACCAAGGTCACAGTCACCTTACAGTGACCTAAAGTACTTAAAGTACAGTATGCCTATACAACCAATTATAGTAGTCTGATCAGTTTAAAGATTGTTTCCTATTGGTTGCTATAAGTTACAGCATTTTTGTATCATTATTTCTCTTTCCTTTCCCTAAAGAGAACCTGTCAGTAACTTTGTATATCGCAACTAAGACCACCTTGTAAAAGAAGAAGATAAATACTTCACTTTCCAGGTATTCTAAAATGTTGCTCCTTTGTAAATCTTAGGTTGCCACTGATATCCAACATTTCTGGGAGTGTCAAACACGTGACCCCCTACCAAGTGCTGTGATTCCTTTTGCTGACCCTATGTCACTTCTGTATCCAGTAGTGATATAGGGGCCAGGAGGGGGAACCACAGCACACAGTGGCAGAGACTTGCAACTCAGCAAAGTTTTAAGACAGCATAAGAATCCTAAGTATTTATCATCTTCTTTTATAGGGTGGTCTTAGTCGCAATATGCAAGGTTAGAGATGAGGTCTCTTTAAAGGATAATTCCATATGTGTGTCATTCTTGCCCAAGGTATAGAGTGGTTTCCAGAGGTATGCACATAAAATGTATCACAATGTCCATTACTTTTAATTGATTTACATCCAGCATCTGCATAGTAAGCTCCTGTGCAAGTCTATGCTAAGTTTGTAAAGCATCAACCTAGAGTGTCCATATTGAAAATATACGACTTTGGTTTCTATTTTTACATGTATAAATGTCTAACTACAATAAATACAACTACTACAATAATTAAAACTTAACATGTTTGCTTAAACTTGACTAGTGGTGAAGTCAAAGATAACCTAAAATTGGGCTCAATTACATACATTTGGAAATGTATCTAAAAAAAAAAGTAATAAAACTAAGATGAGAATAACATTTAGATATTATAGATTTGGAAGTCTGACAGCCATAATTTCCTTGGCTTTACATCTGAAATTTAAGCATGAACATCAAAACTTGGATCACAGGATCTATCTTTCTCACCGCTGTAAATTAGCACTATACTAAAGGCACTATACTTGTGAATTAAATCATAAAAAGAAACAGGAGTGTCTAAAGGGAATCCACACACTTCAGCAATATGTACAAATTCCACCTACCTATTGGCCTGGCTGCAACTGAGCTTAAATCTCCAATGTTATGGCAGTGCTAACAGCTGTATCACTACTCTAGGCTACCCTAGTCATATTTAAATTGTTTCTCTACATTGCTTTCTGTGGAGTATCTGTATTACATACATTAGAAGTAGCAGCAAACACTTGGGGTGTGAATGCAGAATTCAACCTTACATTTGCAATCTTCTCTACGGCACTTGTATTAACATATACATCAGTACTGCATACAAGTATACTGCTATGGAGTAGTCAATATAGCATGATATACCAAAGAGTCACCTGAATGAGTTCCTTGAATTAAAGAGAAGATAAATAAGAAATGTTGCTCATTTCATCCTGGTTTCTGCTACCTTTTAGTGTTTTAGAGCTGGCCATGACTTTCATAATTCATGCGCCCAAAAAAAGAGGGTAAGTGTATCAGGCCAAAGAGTTTAATGCCTTATAGCACGATTTAGGTATTTCATTTGATGTGCACAGTATGAAAGTGGCACTCACCTACTCTCCAGACTACCAGCTCTAAGCCCTGGATTGATCTACTTTGTGGTTAATATATATTTTGCCCCTATTTCTATATGCCTGACCCACACAAGTCTTTGCGGAAAATGTCTGAAACTAAGATTTATACAGTAGTCCTGGATCAAACCATGGAATCTAGAATTCTTCTTCAATGCAATACTTCCCTTCATATTTCTTAATTTCATAATGCACATATTCTGTATCCTCAATGTTCACCCTGTGACTTCAGTATTCTAGCCTGCCTAAGCAAACAATAACTAGCTACCATATGAGCTGTAACCACAATTGCCACAGCTCCCACTAGCTATTCCACAGCCACCATTGCTGTTATGCAAGGCATCCAGCCAGGGACATGTTTTCCACAATCACTGTTTTAAAGTTTCATGTCAGTTGGGTGTTTAAGGAATCGAGTACAGTACAAGGTTCATACATTTAAATCCCATACAGAAAATAATTTGAAACACATTTCATTTTCCACAGGAAACCATTATTCAATGTGTCATTTATTCCAGGCTGCTTAGAAAGAACTTAAGTGACCCCAGACATTGTTATGTTTTAATCTTGTAGGATCACTTCTGTATTGTACTTTAAACACATTATTAACATGTCATTCTCTTGTTACTTTATTCCCCACAGTATAGAGCAGCCATTCTCAACCAGGGTTCCATGGAACCCTAGGATTCCTTCAGAGACTGCTTGAGGTTCCTTGAGCTGTGTCTTATTTACCTCCCATTTGATGGTACCTATATAGTTCCAAGCCAATGCCACTTGGAGAAGCCAGTGGCATGACACCAATGATCTTTTTAGCTGTCTGTAAGGGGGTCATTCTTACCACCACTGTAAAAACAGCATTCTTCTCATTGACCACCAATGTAAAAGGCATTATTCCCACTGACCCCCTCCCCCCCATGAATGGTTTCAGGAGGGGTCCTCCAAGACCTTAAAATTATTTTAAGGGTTCCCAGGGGTAAAAAGTTTGAGAAAGGCTGTTATAGAAAATGAGGAGTTGTGATCATAATTATGTGGAAATTGGGACTCCAGTTGATGAAATTCCCAAAGAAATGCATTGCAAATCTAACGAGGTAATGAGCTTTGAGGATAATCTCAGTCTTAGTTGCACACCTTCAGTCGACAGTTGAACTAGTACCTAGAGTATAAAAAATTTCCCTGAAACTTACGCTTTTTTGCCACAGATTGCCCCTTGGTGCCAGTTCTTGCATGTACTGAAGTACTTCTTTTTGGTTCCCATAACTTGCTGCAGAGCGCAGACATTTGGGCTAAACAAGGGAAAAATTAGGAAAATGTAAAACATATTTTAATATTACCTTTTCATTAATGTATTACAATACCATTTTATGTGTTCACATAGTATCTATAACATATTAAAACAAATACTTTGTAAAAATCCCTATCCACTCTATTCCGTTTCAGTGCTTTAATTAGCAAACAAAGGCAGCTTTATGACTGCTGAACTTTACAGCGGTCACCAGGTGCCCTGGAACGTGTTAGCTGTGCTTTATAGCAGTTTACAGGGGGCTCCCTTCCATCACCAGTGAGGCAGTAAACCACACCAAACTCATTTTCCTTGTACAATTGCCATGTGCTCTGAAAAGTAGAAGCTTGCTTCTTTGTTCACAGAGCAGCCAGTGTACTGAAAAGCCATCAGTGGCTGCTAAGACCCACCTTAAGCATCTTCAATACCAAACACAGCTAAGCAAACAATGGATTAAGTGCCCTAAATGACTGTAAATTTGCAAATCACTGTTAGTCAATAACATTTTATTGCATATATAGGTGATATTGACTTACAACTGTTGAAACACATTGTATTAAGTTTTAAAGGCTAATTGTTTACATGGGGAATATATTATCTTTTTCCCTACCTAGTGAACAAAGTGAAACTTGCTATAGTAAGGTAAAAAGAAAAAAAAAGAAAAATAATAAATATATACATATATATATATATATATATATATATATATATATATCAAAGAGAATGACTAATATACACAAATGCTCACTGCTGATGCTGCATTGAAAGTATGCAGCTGCTGGATCGTTGTGATAACTGACAATACAGGAAAACTTTTACAGCTAAAGCTACATCAATTGGTTAGCATCTTGTCATATTGTTAGATGCAGTAAATGTACAATGGAATGTCAGAAGAATATGCATTGCCAAAACATGTTGGAATTTTATAAATAACATAAATCAGAAAAATAAAATAAAAATCACTTGCACTATAAAAAATAATAGTAACAAAGTCTAAACAAATACTGTTGGAAATCAATTTTCTGTGCTACAGACTTCCAACATACAGTAGCCTGCTTTGTAACTGCCTGATTGAGAATTATAGTTGTGGGGAAGTTCAAGAATAAACATAATGAATTAAAATACATTTTGAAAAAGGAAATTATTACACATTAAAAAGTATTGAATATCAGTGTGTATAATGTAATTGAAAAAAAAAAATAAAAAATTAGCATGGGATAAAAAAATAATGGAAATATATGTATCTACTTTTTATACTATAAGTAAAAATTTAAATACTTACCCCTGTTTTTTAGCCCTTATACGACTGTGTGACAAAATCTTGTCATAATACCCATTACTCTCTGCATGGTCAAATGCAGACAGTAGGAAGATGGCAAAGAAGGATAAGAATATAACCTTCATTGTATTAGTCCCCCCAAATGCTCCGTGTAAAAGGAGAACTGCCAAATGATATGAAGCTGAGGGCAGATTATATACAGCCTGGAATTCTGTGGGAGGGGACCAATGCTTCAACCTGAGCCTAATGTACCACCCTCCACAAAGAGATCAGCAACTGCTGAAATCAGTTACGAAGTTGAACTACTTCTAGCCAAGTGCAACTTTTTTTTTTCCTTTCCAGGAAATAAATATCACTCTGGTAAAAAATATGAGTAATTCAAATCTGAATCATTTTCCTTGCATAGTTGGTGCATATTTGGCATGTTTTTAAAGTTATTCACTTTTTAATGTTGTCCTGCAAGTATGAATATTAAAATAATAAGATAAAAGAAAAAATAAAGAATAAAAGGGAATTCTCTATACAACTCAGTCTGATTTAGCAGTGGTTTCCCTACAGCAAGGTGAAAATGCAAACTAGTAATTTACTTAATTTTTTTGCATCCTTTATTTATTTTAAATGAGCTCTTACATTCTGTTGTCATCACAACCACCTGCATAGTATTTGTTTATTTATTTATTACAGGTACTTTAATAGCCCCATCAATTTTCACAGCGCTTTACATACATATTGTACATTCACATCAGTCCCTAACCCTCAAGGGGTGTACAATCTAAGGTCCCTAACTTACATTCATACATATACATACTAGGGCCAATTTAGACTGGAGCCAATTAACCTACCAGCATGTCTTTGGAGTGTGGGAGGAAACCGGAGTATCCGGAGGAAGCCCACGCAGGCACAGGGAGAACATGCAAACTGTGCAGCAGGTAGTGTTGGGATTTGAACCAACAACCCTAGTGCTGTCAGTTGGACTTAAAATGATATTAAAGGCAGGGTTTTTTGTATATAGCAAACATGTCAAACTTACCTGCTCTGTGCAATGGTTTTGCACAGCCCTGATCCTTTTCTTCTTGGGACCCCGCAAGCGCTCCTGGCCCCTCTCAACAGCCTTGTGCCCCTATAAGCAGCTTGCTAGGGGGGGTGCCTGAGCAGGCTTGCTGCTTTGTGTGCCCCCTGCTCTCTCCTCATTGACTCACTTGTTGTGATTGCAATTAGCAGGAGCCAATACAATGCTGTACCCAAATGAAATTTACGTCCTTTTTTTCCAACAAATAGAGCTTTCTTTCAGTGGTATTTCGTTGCCTGTGAGTTTTTAATTTTTGCGCTATAAAAAAAAGACTGACAAGTTTGAGAAAAAAACAATTAAACTATTAAACATGTCTTGTAAAAAATTTAAAAAATCAAATTTCGTCAGAAATTTAGACCAAAATGTACTCTGCTACATGTCTTTGCTAAAATAAAATCCAAATGCGTGGAAATTAATTGGTTTACATGAAAGTTATAGCATTTACAAATGGTGATATATACACTGGGATTTTTTTTTCAGTTTTACTAGTAATGGCGGCGATCAGCAACTTATAGCAGGACTGTGGCGGACATTGTGACACTGGGGGGAACTGACTTGGTGTCACTGACATCCTCAGTGACACCAATACAGTGATCAGTGCTAAAATAAAGAACTGACACTACTAATGGCACTGGGCAGGAAGGGGGTAACATGAGGGGCGATCAAAGGGTTAACTGTGTGCAGGGAGTGTTTTACTAGGGGGCCATGTCTGTGTACTTCACTGTAAGCACACTGCTTTGGATGGCTGTGCTCTGCACAGCCATCCAAAGCAGTGTGCTGAGCTGACAGGGAGGAGAACTGTTAGTAAACAAAACAGTTCTCCTCCCCGTTGGAGACCCTTGGTAATCACCGGGTGCCGACGAGTAATCACAGCCAGGACTCGGTGATTGCCAGCCGTGGCTGCGAATGGCAATGTGTGCCCCATACCTGGATATGCAAAATCACGTATATATACGTGATTTTGCGCAGCTGTGTCACCCTGTAGCAGTATTTCTGCTATAGGGCAGTTGGGAAGCAGTTGATGTGCCCTGTAACACAAATCTTCTGGGAAGGTTTGTTGGGGTGCCATTCAGAATGAATGGCACTTTGTTGCACCAATATGTGGAAAGAATATTACCATGCTTTTCAGTAACCACAGTGCAATGATATGACCTTAGACTTCTTCTTCCCCTTGTATAACCCCCATCACACTTAGGGCTCGTTCACACCATGGTGCAGAGACACCAGTTTTTCTACACGGGCACAATGAAATCCATTGATCTCTATGTGCCCTGTTCACACCATGACACCATGTATAAAATTCATTGCAGCGTGCATGAAAACTGATGTAAACTGATGTCTCTGCAAGTGAAATCTGCACACCAGTTTTCATCAGTTTTTCTGCACGTATGGTGTGAACAAGGTCTTAATAAATAAACCCAGACATTAGGAAAGGAATAAAAAACTACTTTCCATGTGGGTGGGGATTAATGCGCCCAGTGTGGGGACCCTTCACAAACACGCTCACTAATGCACAGTAATTAGGCCTGTTGCCGTGGTAATGAGCGAATCAGCATTTAGGTGACACCCTAACTTAGAAGCAAGCTGTTTGCTCATACAGTTCCACTGTAATGCACTTAGCGCTTCTCTGTAAGCACTCTTCCCGTGACACTGTTCACCTCTCTCTGAATGCAGCATTTTGGGAGCACACCACAGAGCTTGTGTCCCGATCCATTAGTCCAGCCAAGTTTGCCGCCTCACTCCCAGTGACAAAGTCAAGGCCCCGCTGTGCACATAGCGCAGACCTCTGTTGTAAATCCACTTATTTTCTCCTCTTTCCCATACCTCCAGGCTTAGTGCATAGGTTTTCTGTGCCACGATGATGGTCCCATATATAGGATACCGCTCGCAAGGGAGGGGGTCGTCTTACTGACTCCCTCACTACCAAGGTTACTGTCTCCAGGGCTTTTTTTCTCAGAGAACAGGTGCAGGAACTCCCCTCTTCCAAGTCACCCCTTGTATCTACCCTATACCACTTCTGAGCAGTGTTCCTTGGTTCCACCACCTACCCATCTCACAGTACAGACCTTTTAATGAACACAGAGCCAAGTAATTTGTATGGAATTTGTTGTTGATAGCAAGAAAAGCAAGCTAGCACCAGTAGACCACCACCCCCCCAGCAGCAATAGACTCCCCTGCCCCAAAATAACCCAAGTAATAATACATCCACCCCAGCCACAATATATATCTTAGAAGCCAGTAACAATAGACCCCTCCCTCAACTGTAGATCACTCCCAGCAACAACCAACCCCCCAGAAACAATAGATCCCCAAACAGCAACAATAGACCTCCCTAGCAACAATAGATTCCCTCCATTGACAATAGATCTCCTAGCAGTCTGTAGGCAGGATGTAGTAAGTTTCGGCTGGCCCAGGCAGGGGGAAGGCCTTAATTTTTTCTCAGGCTTTTTGGACCCAGTCTCCCTGCTCTGTGCTGCTAATAAAAGGGTGGAAGGCCAAGTGCCGAGGGCCACCAGTAGACCTTCTGTGTATTATGCCTGTGTTCCTGCTATTTGTGCCTTGTTTTGGACCATGATATTGTTTTGGGTTGGGGATGTCATAACATTGCTTTGCGGAGGGGGACTGCTGAAATGATTCTTTCAGAGCTTTGCGAAGCATGGACTATCACCATCATGGACTTTCTCCTTTCAGAGGTTTGCTGGACAGGTGGAGTGGGCATAGGCTTATCGGTGTCTCTGCTAAACAGTTACAGTCAAGGTGTACAGTTACACAGGACAATATGTTTCACTGGGACTCAGTGTGTACATTCATTGCACATGGTGTATGGCTCATCTCTAAGCCGAGGGCCTGCCTTAAGGTTGATTTCACCTGAATGCGGCCATCGCCTCATCACGGGACATTAATGAGCGCACGCACTGAAAGGTACCCCATGTGCAGAGTGAATGACCCCACCCGTTTCTGCCTAATGTAGTCCTAGGGTTTGGAACGTGGCCTGTTTAACAGCATATAGACAGCCATAGTAGTATGCCTCAACAACAAACCAGCAACGATAGAACCTCCAGCACACCCCATCACCTCTTGCCATGATATACATTCAGTGCTGGAGGTGCTGGAACTATGTTCCCCTGTACCTCTGCTGAAAAAAAGCCCTTACGGTCTCCAATACAAGTACTAAGTTCCTGCTGGATAGCTGCCATAACATGCTCCATCACTAGCTGGTTACTCATGGCAAGATCATGCTAGCCATATCTCCCACCAACTGCTTTGCACGATTAGCCCTTGCATGGTGATCTTCTTCATTTCCATTTTGTATATAGGCCCTTGTTCTTTGGATATGCCATTGCATGCAACCTTTTGTAATAACTTCAGACAAGGTCTTTCCGATATAACTTTTACTGAGAAACATTCAGTAGATACAACGCAAAGTTTCTTTATAGGTAATTCTTCCTCACTCTAGCTCTCTCTCCTATTCAGGCTGTTTCCCAACCAGACTGCAATCTCATACCTCATAAGTCCTTAGTCTTCCTCAGTACCCCAATTGGGTATCCTTTTAAGGGAATGAACCCCTAAGTTGGAGCCACATCATTCAGCACCTCTCTTGCTTGTTCCCATGCGGAGCCTTCCTCTATTTCCTCCCCTTGTATTTATGGGCCACAGAAAAGGGCAAGACCATGAAAAGTTTTTGACTTTAACCCTGACTGTCTCTTGCACAGCCTCTTGTCCTAATTACACATGTAGACTACATAATACCATACACAGTGAAGATGAGAACATATTACTCAAACCAGAAGGCAATTTATTCTGTACAAAAGCACCTGTAAGTACCTGCCTACAACTTTACCCCAATGCACAGTGCTGGAGCATCTTTTTGTGAGATCTAGGATCCTCAGCTTTCCCAAGTTCTCACTGGAACACCAGTGATATCATACTAAATGTGGCGGAGTAAGACGTTTTTTCAAACTCTCTGATCTGCATACTGTCTTGGGACAGTGACACAAAGCATGGAAGCCATAAGAACAGTATGATAACCATTCATTTGTCATTTTAGAAGGACATGTCAGCTGTTTTATTTCTCTGTCAGCTGTCCTTGCTAGGATAGCTTTATTCTATCAAAGACCCACCCAACACCCTCCCCGAATTTTGCACCTATCTGTCCCTTCTCTCTTCACTAAGAAGACCACTAGGAACCACACAACCACCACTTTAAAAGTCTCCTAATGGGGTTCTTCTTTTGTTCATGCAAGCTCCAATATCCATTCACTCTTATGTAAAATATCGTCTACTGGTGAGCTCAATAATGGATGACTTTTCCTTAGGAATAATTGGGGTTTACAACACACAGGTGAAAAGCCTGGCTGGAAGACTTTGAAAACAATGTCGGTGACAGGAGATTCAAATACAGTTATGCTTCCTGACCACCTTATAGCAGAAATACTGCTACAGGGCAGCACATACGTGATTTTGCATGTCCGGGTATGGGGCGTGTGTGCCGCGGCCGTGATTACTCATCAGTGCCCGGTGATCACCGAGGATATCCAACGGGGAGGAGAACTGTTTTGGTTACTAACAGTTCTCCTCCCTGTCAGCACAGCCATCCAAAGCAGTGTGCTTACAATGAAGCACACAGACACCGCTCCATAATAAAACACACCCAGCACACAGTTAACCCTTCGATCACCCCTCATGTTGCCCCTTCCTGCCCAGTGCCATTAGTATAGTGTCAGTGCTTTTTTTTAGCACCGATCACTGTATTGGTGTCACTGGAGATGTCAGTGACACCAAGCCAGTTCCCTCCAGTGTCAGAATGTCTGTCGCAGTCCCGCAGTTCCACTATAAGTCGCTGATCGCCGCCATTACTAGTAAAAATTAAGAAAAAAAATCCCAGTATACAGGTATATACCGCCATTTGTAAATGCTATAACTTTCACGTAAACCAATTAATTTACACGTATTGGAATTTTTTTTTAGCAAAGACATGTAGCAGAATACATTTTGGCCCACATTTATAACAAACTTAGATTTTTAAAACTTTTTTACTGGACATGTTTAATAGCAAAAAGTAAAAAATATAGTTTTTTTCTCAAAATTGTCGGTCTTTTTTCTTTATAGCACAAAAAATAAAATACACACAGGTGATCTAATACCACCGAAAGCTCAGTTCGTGGGAAAAAAAGTACATTTCATTTGAGTGCAGCACTGCATGACCGCGCAATTGTCAATTAAAGTAATGCAGTACCGTAACGCAAAAAATGGCCTGGTCAGGAAGGGAGGTAAATCCTCAGGAGGGCAAGTGGTTAATAAGTGATCACATACCCTCTGTTCTCAGCTGCATAAAAAACTGAACATGCAAAATATTTAAGTTTATATATTGTATATATTGTGTATCATACGCAGGGGCGGACTGACAAATCATGGGGCCCCCGGGCAATAGGGGATCATGGGGCCCCTGTGTCCTTGCCCAAACTCAAAAAAGCCTATGAAAAAGGTACCAGGGGCATCTCATGGGACCCTCTACTGACCCCGGGCCCTCGGGCAGTGCCCGAGTTTCCAAATGGTCAGTCCGCCCCTGATCATACATACCTACATCACTGTATTACACATACACTACAAGATATTGTGCTCAATATTTGCAGCGTGCTTAATATACTTACATGTCAGGGGCATGCCCTTCTTTAAATTTCCGATAACAAAAATAAAATGTATATAAAAAGAGCTTTTTCCATGAAATCAGGATTGTAAACCCTCACCTTATAAAACAACCCATTCAGTTTGAAATAGAAATTAAAGGCAAAACATATTATAAAGACCATATTTCCTCTATTCTCAACTGCATAAGAGCTGGGGGGGGGGAAACAGCAGCACAATGATCTTCCCAGTTAATGGCTGTGTAGGTGGGGCATATCAACAGGAGTCTGATCATTGGAGGAGAGCACGCTGAGTTCCCAGCATAGCTAGAGAACTGACCATGGTGTGTTCTCCTGCCTAGTGTGGTCAGTTTTAATAGTAAAGCAGAGGGACTGTCAGGGACATCAGATATTTTACACAAAGGAAACAATATAAAGAGAACAGGAGACTTTTTCATACAAGTACAAGGCACAGCAGGCACATATCAGGAATACAAAATTTTGGCTGTACATACTCTGTAACTGTATTGGGTCCCTGTGCTGGACTGGTGTCCAGAAATCTTCCTCTCCTATACCTGACACTCATTGACTATAAATCTATAGCCTTCTTCACCATGATGATAATACAAGCTATATGAGTACTATCTGGCTCCACTATTCAGGCCCAATTTTCAAATGTACAGCCTTAATAATATAAGGTTCCTGTATTCCCTCCGGGTTACTATACAGTAGTACAAGCTGTACAGACACTTTCTCTGCCCCAATATTGCACAAAAAAAAACAGCACATATTTTTCTTTTTCTCACAGATGTTGTCTTGTAGAAATAGATTTAGACTTACATTTAAAGTTAGGTTTTGCCTCAAGGGTGTCAAGCAGAAATTCTCCTTTGACAGCTTTTACAGAGCTGCAGGCAACTATTATAACCAGCTGAAAAGTAGCTCAGGTAAACTGTAAATTAAAAAAAAAGGAAAAGCTGTTTGATACATGGTACATTATTTGTCTCAAACTTGTAATATGAGCATTTACAATGAAAAGCTGCCTGAGACCTATGACAATTTTTTAAAGAGGTTTTTTCATGACAACATTCTGGAATGGTGCCTCTGCTGAGCGGACATCTTCTTGAGTTATACCAACCTTAGGAGTAAATTCACTAAATTATACTGTATGCAACATTTTATCACTGTTCTTAATTCCCCTTTTTCCAGAACTCTTGCTCCCAAATTATACTGTATGCAACAATTTATCACTGTTCTTAATTCCCCTTTTTTCCAGAACTCTTGCTCCCGAATTCACTAAAGGTTTTATCACCAGGTTCAACAGGATGTGAATTATTTGTAGCATTTTTATGTAAAAGTCATTTCTCAATTATTAAAACGGTATTAAACACTCCAAAAATGTAATATTTTGCAGCTTACCAATCCTTAAAGTGATGCTAAAGGTTCAGCTTGATTTTAAAATAACAAACATGTGATACTTACCTGCTCTGTGGGACCTTCACTTTTCGGGTCCCCCACTGACACTCCTGGCTTCTCTCCCCTGGGGCACTCGTGCAGGTTTGCTCATGAGCCACCTCTATGTGGCCATAAAATACACAGAGCACAGATTAGCCCCGCCCCTCGTTACCTCCTCACTGGCTGTGATTGACAGCTCCAATGGCTCCCGCTGCTGTGTCTCACCCAACGAGGAGGGAGAGACCTGGGAGAGTCACTGATCTTATTCATATTGCTGGATCAAGATTGGATTCAAGTAGGTATTAGGGGTGCTGAGGGGGGAGCTGCAAACTGAAGGCTTTTTACCTTCATGCATAGAACACATCAAGTTAAAAAAAACCTTCAGCCTTTGGAACCACTTTCATTGTGGTGTTGCATTCATTATATTTTTTCCTTTCTTTTTACCTAGTAATCTGGCCAGAAACACACTTTCTGTCCTAGGATGTCTCCACTACACCTTTGGAAAGCATTGTTGCCAGTCTAGGGAGAGAGTAGTGTTAAGCTGGCCATAGATGGACCGAAATTTGGCTGGTACAGCAAGGACTGGCAGAATTTTGATCCATGTAAGGCCATTAGCACGCACAGAATTAGATCTAATAATTGACTTCTGTCAAACAGGAGTGTTGGAAAATGTTGAGCAGCAGTTGCAGCCGGTCAGCTGCATCCACTATTCAGTGTATTCTGACAAAGGCGGAGTCCGGCTGTCAGAATGCAATGGACCAGAGGGGAGGATTCTTCCATCCATCTGTCTTGCAGGCGTCTCCAAACTTTATAAACGAAGGGCCAGTTTACTATCCTTCAGACTTTAGGTGAGCCTGACTGTGGCCAATAGGAGAAGAAAATGTCCTGGCATCAATGGGAGTAAACAATGCCTCATCATTGGTATTAACGGGAGATATAGTGCCCCATCACTGGTATCAATGGAAGGAATAGTGTCCCATTGTTTGCGTCAGTGGGAGGAATAGTATCCCATTGTTGGCGTCAGTGGGAGGAATAGTGCCCCATTATTGGTGTCAGTGGGAGGAATTGTGCCCTAACATTGGTGTCAGTGGAAGAAATAATGCCCCATTATTGGTGTTAGTGGAAGGAATAGTGCCCCATTGTTGATGTCAGTGGTGGGAACTATGCCTCACAGTTGCTGATTGTAAGGGGAATAATGCCCCAAGAGCCAGATAAAAGCAAGCATCCAGCTTCCGGGCCGCAATTTGGAGAAGACTGATATAGAGGAATACATTTGTTTTTTTTTCAATCAGCCCACTTGCTGATTGACAGAAAAAAAAACAATCCATCTATGACCAGCCTTAGGCTAGCAGATTTTGATGGACTTGACTAACAAATTAAAGCTGAGCTCCAGCTAACACTTTTTATCGGTTACAGCAGACAGTTTTTTTTATTTTGGGATAAAGGTTTTACATCAATAAATAGAAGCTGAACATTGTAAGCACCCCTGTCAGTGGAAAATAGTTTGTCTCAACCCTCTAAGCCTTTGTTCACACTGATGCGGTGCAGAATTTGCAGCATTTTCTGGGCGAATTCCGCACCACATCACAATCGCACCCCATTCATGCGAACTACTGCAAGTGTGTATGTTAAGTTCACAACACCCCAAAATCGGTTATCAAAACACGGTGCGATGTGCAGAATTGGATCTCATGGGTGTGAATACCCATGCAATCCAATTCTAGTACAGACCAAAAAAAGGGTCCTGCATGTTTTTGGCGTGGATGCGGTGCGATTTGAGCTATACAAAATGTATGGCTTCAATCACACACCGCAGACAATTCGCATGTGATTTGAACAGAAATGCGGTGCAGTTCCTGTGCGAATCACATGCGATATATCGCACCACACAAGTGTGAACCCAGCCTAACTGTTACTAACACCCACACGAGAAAACCGGGATGGCATACACAGGGATTAAACACCCAGTGTGCATGAGGCCTAGATTGTGAACCTCTCTGTACTGAATGTGGGTGCAAAGTATACTACTGTAAGTATCTTGCAGCTTCCAGGTGTTGAAGATAATTAAACAATATGCACTTTTGTGCTCACAAAAGAGATTTATTGGGATTGATTTATTATAGGAATCAGCGTGTTCATTTTCAGCTTGTAAATATTGTGAAGGTGCAAGGGAAATTTTAAAAAGGACTTATGCTGTCCATAGATGGATCATTTTTTTGATCAGCCAAAAAAAAAAAATAACAAACGGATTCCACCATCCACACAAACAAGGTGGATGGAGGAATCCTCCCCACTGCGCTTTTGTATTCTGACATATTCTGCTAGAATACACTGATCACCCCTGCATCCAATTGGCTGCAGCCGCTGACCATAGGAAAATTCCAACAACCCGTTTGGCAAAAAATTGATCGTTAGATCGACTTCTGTTGAGCACTTCTGTTGAGCCATAGATGGATGTAAATTTGTCAGATCCTTTCTGAAACAGCCACATTTCAATCCATTTATAGTCAGCTTCGTGCTTGCATATGATTGGGTAATTGAAGTGGACACAGCTCCCACTAATTCATTTTACATTTACATTTATATTATATTTATTTTATAAAGTGATTACTCCTTTTTCCTTTAGTAAATGAACCCCACCAACTCCAAAGTGACATTGTAATCTAACCCACACACATACAAAGAGCAATCAGGATATAAATTGCAATGCAAAGACAGTCCAAATGCCAGTGTACATGCCCCAAGTCTTCCAGGCAGGTGTAGAATATAAATTTAGCCCTGTGTGTGTGTTCAACTTACTTGTAAGCCATGCTATGTGCTCTTTGCCCCTCTCTCATTTTAGCAGCCAGGGAACGCATTCCACCGCCAGCATATTTTGACATTTCAGGTGCATACTGGATGGTATGAGTCTCATAAAACAGAAAATGGGATATTTAAACATGGCATAGATTAAAGTATTAAAAGTAAGTTTGGCATTTTTATATAAATATTTGATATCCACATATCCTTTTTGTCATGAGGTCCCCAATTTTTTATTAAACAGCAGAAATGTAAAAAAGCCTGACAGTAGAGTGCTTGCCCCGGCTGTTGAAATAAGGGGGTGGAGAGTATGAATGATTGACACAAGTTTGAGTCTGTACTGTCTGTAGGTCCCACAAAAGGCCATACTTATCGATGGGGTTTAATAAGTCCCCATGGCACTAAATGATTTAGTTTATTACAGGTATTTACTGTATATAGCACCAACATTTTGCACAATGCTTTACATACTGTACATTCAGATCCGGTCCTCAAGGAGATGACAATTAAAGGTCCCTATCCCACATGCATACTAGGACAGTTTTTGATCAGACCCAATTAACCTACCAGCTTGTCTTTGGAGTGCATGCAAACTGCCTGCAGATAGTTCCCTGTACTGGATTTGAACCAAGGACTGCAGTGCTGCAAATGCTAACTTCTAAGTCTCTGTCCGAGGTCACACTATGGTGGTATGGGAACCAGATTTGAGTTGGACAGGAATCGCACGGCATTCCTGTTCAGATCACATGTGATTCTTCGCATTCCAATTTGAACCATTAATTTTGTATGGCTCAAATCGCATGGCACCCACATGAAAGGTGTAGGCATCTTTTTTTTTCACACTGGAATCAGATCACATGGGTGTTCACACCCATGCAATCTTATTCAGACAGTCACTCTGTGTTTTACAAACTGTTTTTGGGGTGTTGTTAACTTAACATAGACACCCACGGTGGTTCGTTTGAATGGAGTGTGATTGTGATGCGGTTTGGTAAACGCACAGGAACCGGCATTCTGTGAATTAGACTCAGTCCTACACATGGTATATTAAGCAACGGTAGCAGGAGAATACAAGTTTAAGCTTGATTTTCTGTTTTGGAGCATCAGAGAAAGTTCTTATTAGAAAAACTTTGACTTAAAGTGTTACTAAACCCACAACAGTAAAATCAGTCTGTATGTGCAGTAAAGCATTCTTGTTATACTCACTGTGGAACCTAAGGGGTAATCTCCTGTAATGTGTAAAAAGGCTGTTTGATCCTGACTTCTCTGCCCCTCCTTTTGTTCAAATGTCCACACTGATAAGACAGACTGAACCCGTAGCCCTTCTGCACATGCTCAGTTTAGTGTGTATTGCTAGAGAGGTTTTTTTTCATGGGAGAGTGCACGTGATCAGTACAGGGCCAATCAGCACTGTCCAGACAGAGGTCATGGGTTTTGCATCCTCCTAGAGCAGAAAGAAAACTCCTTCTACAAGCTTTAGCTAGTGCTCTGCTGAACACTGATAGAAGTCATAAGACTGCTCCAACTACTGATGAGTAAAGGTATTTAGCAGTTTATATTTACTAAAGTAATTGCATTTCCCTGTAGTGTGTACTGTGGGAGACCAGATATAGTGAATTCAGGGTCCCGGGGTTAGTAACACTTTAAAATATCCTTTAGGCTATGTTAACGCTATTGCAAGTGGTTTCAGGTGCGGGAATTGCACCTATTTCCGCACCCACAACCACCCGCAGTCAAAATGCACTGTCCTTTAAAAATGCATGGGACTGCCGTTTATTCTTAATGGCACCCCCATGCATCTAAAACCACAATGTGTTTGAGGGTGTGGGAACGGCAGGAAAATCACATGTGATTTCCCAACCACTGCATTTTTCCTGTGTAAATCGCAGGCATGGTAGCCCTTTCAAATGTATTGGCTGCCCTAACTGCATAAATGAGACCAGGAAACTCACAATAGTATGAACCTAGCTTTAGTGTTATAGCTTAAGGCAGGGGTCTCCAAACTTTCAAAACAAAAGGCTGCTTTACTGCTCTTCAAACTTTAGGGGAGCCACACTGTGCCACAATTTGAGTAGAAAATGCCCTGGCATCAGTGGGAGTAAACAATGCCTTAGGCTTGGTGTTCAGTTGGAGTGAAAAAAAGAAAAAATTACATCATTGTTGTCAGTGGGAGAAATAGTGCCTCATAGCTGATGATAGTGGTAGAATTATTTCCCCATCTCTGGTGTCAGTATAAGGAATAATGTCCCATCGATGGTGTTAGTGGGATGAATTGTGTCCCATCGTTGGTGTCAGTAGGATGAATAGTGCCCTATCTATGGTGTCAGTGAGATGAATAGTGCCCCATCGATGATGTCAATAGGATGAATAGTGCCCCATCGTTGGTGTCAGTGGGATGAATAGTGTCCCATAGATGGTGTCAGTGGGATGAATAGAGCCTCATGGCTGGATAATAGTAAGTTAAGGGCCACAGCCGCAGTTTGGAGACCTCTGGCTTAGCGTAGTCTAGCATTTTAAGTGCTAAAAGATCAGTGTAGAAATGTAAAGACTCTAAGTCAAGACTGGAGAGGAGTGGATTGACCAGCCAGGTTTAACTTACTCCTCAGATAAGGCTTTAGGATTACCTGCCAATCCAGTGGTCGATATGCCCTTTTAACCACTTGCCTACAGGGCACTTATACCCCCTTCCTGCCCAGGCCAATTTCCAGCTTTCAGCGCTGTCACACTTTGAATGACAATTGCGCGGTCATGCAACACTGTACCCATATGACATTTTTATCATTTTTTTGTGACAGATAGATCTTTCTTTTGGTGGTATTTAATCACCTCTGGGATTTTTATTTTTTCTTAAACAAACCAAAAACCACTGAAAATTAAAAAAAAACTTTATTTCTTAGTTTTTGTTATACAATTTTGTAAATAAGTGATTTTTCTCCTTCAGTGATGTGTGCTAATGAGGCTGCAGTGATGGGCACTGATAGGCTGCACTGATGGACACTGATAGGTGGCACTGATGGGCACTGATGAGGAAGCACTGGTAGGTTGCACTGATGGGCATTGACAGGCATCACTGATGGACACTGAAAGGCAGCACTGATATATGACACTGATATATGGCACTGATAGGCAGCACTGATAGGCAGCACCGACTGGCACTGATAGGCGGAACTGACTGGCACTGTTAGGCGGCACTGACTGGTACTGATAGGTGGAACTGACTGGCACTGATAGGCGGCACTGATGCGCACTGATAGGCGACACTGACTGGCACTGATAGGTTGCACTGATTGGCAGCACTGATGGTGGCACTGATTGGCAGCACTGATAGGTGGCACTGACTGGCACTGATGGGTTAAATTGAAAGGCAGCTCAGATGGGCACTGATATGTGGCATTGATGTGCACTGGTATGCACTGATATGTGGCATTGATGTGGCACTGATGGGCACTGGCATGTGGCACTGATGAGCACTGACTGCTGGCACTGATGGACACTGACAGGTGGCACTTCTGGGGCCACACTGATCATCAGGGCACACTGATCATCAGTGCCCTGATGATCAGTGTACATGTCTCCTCCACGGAAAGCCGATTACCGGCTCTCCTCTCCTCTCGAGCTGTCAGCGTGACAGCTCGAGAGGAGAGAAATGCCAATAACCGGCATTTCTGTGTTTACATGTGATCAGCTGTGATTGGACACAGCTGATCATATGACCGAGACAACATCTTCGGCTCTTTCCATGATCCGCTGTGTCCGAGGGACACAGCGCACCGGCGATCGCCGTGCTGCGCGCTCCCTGAGCAGCGCATGAGCGGTGAGAATGGAAGGATGCCATATGACGTCCTATCAGAACGAGAGAACCACCTTGCGCCCGTCATTGTACCATATGGCGGGCGGAATGTGGTTAAAGTGATTCTAAAGGCTTATTTTTTTAAAACAACAAACATGTCTATATTTACCTTCCGTGTGCAGTGGATTTGCACTGATCAGCCTCTCCTCAGGTCCCCCGCCAGCACTCCTGGCCCCTGCTTTCTTTTAGGTGCAGCATGCTATGGGGGCACCTGCTGCTTCATGTATCCATTTATACACAGAGCCATGGATCGGCCCCGCCCCCTCTCTCTTCTCATTGCCTCACTGGCTGTGATTGCCAGCAGTGGGAGCCACTGGCTCCCGATTCTGTCTCAGCCAAGGAGGAGAGGGAGTCCCGGAATAGCCGAGACTCCAGTGCACACCGCTGGATCAAGAGGGGGCTTAAGTGAATATAAGGGGGGGGGGGCTGTGGAGGATGCTGCACAGAAGATTTTTTTTACCTTCATGTATAGAATGCATGAAGGTAAAAAAACTTAAGCCTTCACAACCATTTTATATCTGAATTCCAGGCAGATATAAAAGATACACACTTATGCAATTATGTATTGATTTATAATCACATGCATTTTTTATGCAAGCATTGTAAATATTGAATTTAGACTTGATATTAGTCTCTTGGCTCTGTACAGCAGGGATCTGACTGGGAGAAGGAGAAACAGCACAATAAGTGAGTCAGTTGTGCTGTAGCACTCATGAGGGACATGGTGATAGGAGGAGAGAGCAGAGTGACAGGGAGGTGAGTGCATCAGTCTGTCAACTCTCCTTTTACTGCCCAGTCACAGGCTGGGAGATTGACAAAACTTACAGCAGAGAAATAGTTGGCCCTGCTAGACAGGGCAGTGCTGAGCTGTTTAAATCTCAGAACTAGATGGGCACAATTAATAAGAATGTTTGATCCTGTCTTCTCTGATTCTCCTATTCTCTTCTTCTACTGTCCCCAATCCATCTGCCAATAGTACAGAGCCCTAGGTGTCACTCTGCAAATGCTCAGTTTAGTGTGTATGGTTGGAGAGTTTATTTTTTCTTTGGGAGGGTGTATGCGATCAGCACAGGGCCAATCAGCGCTGTCCAGACAGAGGGTCAGGGGTTATTCAGCCTCACAGGACAGTCAGAGCAGAAAGAAAACTCCTCCTACAAGCTTTAACCTGTGCTTTGCTGGACACTGATAGAAGTCACAAGACTGCTCTAACTGCTGATAAGAAAAGGTATTTAGCAATTTAGTAACATTTTAATCTGTATTTCACCATTTGCCTGGAGTCCCGATTTACATTTTAGTTACAATTAGCTTGTTGTCAGATTGAGTCTAGGTTCACACTTGTGCGGTGTGGGATACCGCATGTGATTGGCACAGGAATCACAAGGTCTGTGCAGTGCAGTTTGAGCTATACAAAATAGCATTGCATCAGCCAAACGGTGCAGGACCAGGTGTGGACTGACCATTTGGAAACTCGGGCACTGCCCGAGGGCCCAGGGTCAGTAGGGGGCCCCATGAGATGCCCCTGTGCAGGACCCTTTTTTTCCACACCTGCTTCACATTACATGGGTGTTCTCACCCATGCGATCTGATTTCTAGCAATTGCACTGCCTTTTGTGATCTGTTTCAGGGTATCATTAATTTAACATTGATGCTTGCACAAGATCGCAGGGATGACGTTTGATTGCAATGCGGTGCGGGAAACTCACAGAATTCACTGCATTACAGTAGTGTGAACCAGGGCTAAAGAGGTAAGAGGGCCAATTACCAGCTCACACTGACCGCTGTGAAGGTGGATCTGGAAATATCCAGACATTTCAAGCAATAGGAAAACATCACACTATCCTTGTCTTTTTTTTGTAAGGCTGAGCATTTTTAATATGAGCATGGAAAATGGAAAATCACTTTTTTTAACTGCTTCCCTGCCGCCCTATAGTAGAACTACTGCTAGAAGGTGGCAGGGCTGTGCAAAATCACTCATATATACACGCGCACAGCACTCTACCCTGGCCGACATTGGTGGCTAGGAATTTCAATCACTGTTCTCTCTCCTGCCAGCAAGCACATGCTGCTGTGTATTTCTCTGCACACTAGAGAAATACACAGCAGCATGTTTCCCTACTAAAACACACGCAGCACATAAGGTAAAACACACACAGCACACAGTTAACCCTTTGATCGTCCCAGATGTTAACCCCTTCCTGCCCAGTTTCATTAGTACAGTGTCAGTGCTATTTATTAGCACTGATCACTATATTAGTATCATTGTTGATGTCAGCGGTAGTTAGTCAGTTCCCCTCCAGTGTCAGAATGACCACCGCAGTCCCACAGTCCTGCTATAAGTCACTGATTGCTGCCATTACTAGTATAAAAAAACCCAAATAATCCAGTATCTATACCGCCATTTGTCAGTTCCCCTCCAGTGTCCGAATGTCTGCCGCAGTCCCGCAGTCCCGCTATAAGTCGCTGATTGCCACCAGTACTAGTAAAAATGTAACCAGTCTGTGAAAATTGCTCAGAGTGCTGTCCTCAAGACTATGACAAGGGGTGGGCAGGAGGGACATCAGCCCTGGGCACAGTGGTAGGGGGTTGTTACCTTGCTGCACACATGCACACTCAAGATCAGTGGCTCGCAACCAATGGGCCATGAATTCATGTCTGCTCTGACAATAACTGTTTTCCCAGTTTGCTCCACCATGCTCACGAACCCAATCCGTCCCCATATGACACAAATCACAACAAAGACTATATTGCCAAAAGTATTGGGACACCCCTCCAAATCATTGGATTCAGGTGTTCCAATCACCTCCATGGCCACAGGTGTATGAAATCAATGAGCCCTGAAGAAGTCACGTGTTAGCGTGACGTAACTAGTAGGAATAGAGCGTGGTGATGGCATTACGTTTGGATGGTAATCGCCATCTTGGGACTCCTTGTATGTACACCTGACTGTGCGTTACACATTACATGCCTTCTGGGTCTGTGA